>NC_079292.1:13187500-13532500 GCF_023638135.1 Falco biarmicus | reverse complement strand
TTTTACTGTGACTATTTATTAAGCATGGATAAAGAAGAACAGCCCTAAAGGAACTTGTTAAACCAGACCTTTGGGACCCAGTAACAACAGGCAAATTGCTTGTTTTTCTTCTTCTTCTTTTTTTCTTTTTTTTTTTTTTTTTTTAAAGATAAACTGATTTTCTTGAGGGAAAAAAAAACCACACAAAACTGTTCTTTATATAATGGCTTGCCCATTTAAAAAAATGTGGCTCTTAAGGGTTCATGAAATGACTGAATATGAGGATACATGTTCTGTAGAAAGCAAATGGGCCTCATATACTGCCAAAAATAGTGTTAGTTTCATTAATGTGAATTTCCAACATACAGTAGTTGTAATGTTAGAAACAATTGCTGGTCAAGTTCAACTTGTTGCTATTGTTTTTAATTTGCACAGGAGTAGTATCAGAAATTAGTGTCACTGCTTGTATCTAGCTGAATTTTAAACAGAACATTAGTTTTTTATGTTGGTGCCACCAACTGTAAATGACATAAGTTAGTTATTACAAACCACAGTAATTAGACTGTTGCAACCATCTAAAAACCTTTAGGCTTCCAGTCTGTGCTGTTAGTGTTAAGATGTAAAGTGCAATCCTAAGCTAACATTGTCTGTGCAAGCACCATAGAAACATTTGCATATCTGCATATATCTTACAACTGTACTCTTTACCTCCTTGTGATAAAGCTTTGTCTACCTGCAAATACAGTCAAAGGCTACAGCTGCAAACCAAAGCCAACTCTAACAATGGCCAATAGCTCAACGACAGAAGCAGCCACATGCTTTGGTCAGCCTTCTGTAACTTTAATTAGTACAAAGGAACCTTTCCATGAACTACCTGCTGTTTTCTGATGACCTCTGGGATCTTTTCATTTAGCCCTATACAAAGAAACAAATATGAAAAAAGTCAATTCAGTCACAGTGTAATCTTCTGAGGCCAAAAGTCAATCTTAATGCAGTGAAGATTTGCTTTCATTTAAGACAGAGGTGAGAACAAAGTCTGCAGTGGAAGTTATGATAGAAAGCAACAAATGTGGATCACTGACCAAAATAACTATGTACTTGATGCAAATGCAGATTGCATATTGTTATATATAATACATTATGTTTTATTTTTTCCCCATTCAGTCTGTTTTTTTCTGTGGTGAATACATGTTGTTAGAAGATGTCTTGTATGGTCTTAATCTTTGTTGTGTACTATTTTTTATAGTCTTAAGTTATAATGAAAAAAAAAAAAAAGTAGGAACCAAACATAAAAGGTCTAGTAAAGCCAAAAATTAATTTCATATTGATTTAAAGTGATCTAGGTAAGTTTTTACACTGAAAGCAAAGATATAGCAATTGTAGTCCATGGTATTTATTTTCAGTCAAACCAAAGTTACATATAATTCTGCCTCTGCTTATACGGGATATTAACACTAACAATACACTCCCTTTGGAAGACTTGCACAGGCCAAATTGTTGGAATGCTGGTTTTCTTGACAACTCCAAACCCAAAAATATGATAATGCGTTATGGTGTAGTTGAAAATAGCATAGTCAGATGTTTGCTTAAAACCTAGAAACTTTACGTGTTGCTTTTCATGTGCTGTGCCAAGTCTTGATAATACTTTTTCCCCCAACCAAGGGACCTCATAACCTGATTATGGTTATTGCTTTACAAACAGTTTTTGACAGAAGGTGGCTGCTAGAGCTTAACATATGTACCAGTTCCATATGATGGTCCTGGTTCTTGCAAAGTAAGCTCATCATTTATTCTTTGCTGAAGTCAGCAAATAGACTTAAAGATATACACAGTCATCTATCACGCCAAATAAAAGGACATAACGGCTTTCGAAAGGGTTTTCCCACTTACCCAAAAGGCTTTCTGAAAGCTTCTACCTCTGCAAAAGAAAAAAAAAAAAAGAAAAAAAAAAAGAAAAACAAAAGAAATTAGAACAATTATGGCAGATTGCATGAATTGTGAGAACGTCACAGTAACTGCTACTTTTCATTATGTTTGTCTTTGGGTCATGATCAACAGAAGGTTTATGGTAATTACATCAAGAGAAGGATTCACCTTGTAAGCGATTGTTTTCAGTCAATCAGTCGTCTTAAGATTTTGATGTGGGGATTACCTGAAAGGGAATGATGGGTGTTTCGAGTGCATGTTCAAGAGACTTTGATGGACTGGAAGTAAATGTAGTAATTGTACCATCAGTAAGGTGGCCTAAGACTACAATGCTAAAGTATGCATACCTCAGTTACAAAACTTTTGAAAGGAAGTCTCAGCCACAGAATGCATATACCTGTAGAGTTTTGCATGGGTTTTATATAAATACAATTTAAAAAAAAAATAGCTGCTTGCACATTATACCAGAAAAACCTCCAAAACTGCAATTGCTTTGAAAATAGATTTTAGGTTTTTTGGAGTTTTCTGAGATGCTTGGTCTGTATTTTGATAATTGTGCATATTATGTAAAAATGTTGGTGGACCCATAAATGACCAGACTTTTTCTAAGAAAAATGTTGCTTTAATGCATTTCATGAATTTTTACTCTTATATCATTGCTTGCTAGTAATAGCAAATCTGCTTTTCTGCATCTGCTTTGCGTAGCTATTGTAAGGCTTTGAACTAATGTATGTATTTATTGCTTGAACTTCTGTGCATACCTTATAAAGCATAATGTCTGACAATTTAAATGGCTCATGTATTCTTGCTTCTATCATAAGCTGAGGACGGGGATTATGATCTTTTGTATACAGCAAATTTTAACTGTAGCACAAACATCTGTTTATGTATTGGTGGGATATACCTGTTTTATTTATCTTTTTTGAGGTAAACTAATTTTTGATACTTTTCATTACTGTGTACTGTGTTCATACCTTGAATTCTCTGACGTTAGAAGTCATGGTTGAGAATTGTAACAGCTGTTATTCGTTCTGTATTCATGGCTTTCACTGCTGAATAAAATAAAGGACCAAACCTAGGATTTGAAAGAAAACTGTCTACCTCTAACACCAGGGAGTTATCAGATTTTATTTTACATAGTTTTAGTCTACAAAGTCACAATTGCTTAAACCTAGTGGGCTTAAGGCTTATATTCTGTGTGGTTGAATTCATGGCATAGTTGTACTGTTTGAAAATCAATTAAAGTTTCATGTGAATGTTACAAGTATTTGGTAGAATTACCACTAACTGGGTTTTCTTTAGATAAAGCAGATATGGGGAACCTGTCATCAGCATTCTGTGGCTACAGCTGATTAACTTCATGAGAATGCATTTCTTCGTGATTAGGGAATCCAAGCACAGTCAGCGAGGATCAGAGCTACTGAACTGCACTTAGTATAAACCAACCTGGACTCAAATGTCCTGGGTCCCCCGTAGTCTGATTTGCAAATTTCCTCAAATTGGGCATTCACATTTTGGATTTTTTTTTCCCTAATTATTATTATTTTGCCTGCACGCTCTAGTATTAATGTGCATTCTGGAAGGGTAGCTTTATTATTGCTCTAAAGCTATAAACCAGTACCCCGTTTTGCCCTTTTTATTTCAAGAGTTCAAATCATTATGGAAGCGTTTTGTCCATTAAATTTGGCATATTTAGCAAAAAAAGGATGTACATTTTACCATCGAATTGATGTATGAACAGTGTTTTCACTGCTGATGGATGTAAAAATGTATATGAAACCATTTCATTCACTTGCTTACATTTCTGGAGTATAAATAAAAAAATATAATTCTTTTTGATCCATTTATAACCCACAGGGTTTTATTCTTTCTGGGAAGAACTTTCTTCCACATTAAAGAGCTCAGTTAATAAAAGTATTTCTGTAGCTTGCTGTAGCTCTCTTATGTAGGGCTTGGGATACATGAAGCATACCAAATTTTATCCAAAAAGAATCAAAAAACCAAACCGTCAGTGCCAACAGCACATTCCATCATGTATGTTATTTTGCAGGATACAGTACGTTACTAAAGCTGTTAACTCCTCATGCAACTGCACTCTGCCATAGTGGTGTTTTGCATGTGATGAGAATTTGTTAAGCTCCTTTTTGACAGTGATATTTAATGGAAAACTTGAGTCTTAAGGAAACTAATCCCTTATAAGGCTTTTTTGATTGTTTATATTGTGATTTATTTTTTTTTATGATCAAGTTTTGGAAGGCAATAGATAGAAATTTAATTAATCAGTTGTGTCTTGTAACTACCTACTCAAAACTTCTGCACGTATCCACTTCCGTGCCTGTCCACCCCTCACTGACGTGTTCAAAATGCTGGATGCCACAGTTGAGCAGCACATAACTTCTGCCTTGTGGCTCTGGCTTGTTGAAAGAAAATAGTTTTAATTTCATGGAAGTGGTGGTGGTGAGGTTCTTTCAATATCATGAATAATGTTAGAATTAGGTCTTCAGCTGTTTCTGTCTGAAGAGCTTAGTAGTAAATCATAGGCTCATAGAACGTTGGAAGGGTTGGAAGGGACCTTTAAAGAGCATCTAGTCTTAACTCCCCTGCCGTGGGCAGGGACATCTTCCACTAGATCACCTTGCTTAGAATGCTTTAATACTCCTTACCTGAGTTCTCATAACAGCACCTGTGCATTTACTTGAAAGAAATACCTGTAAAAACAGACTTGCTATGTAACTTCCCCCTAAATAAATCAGGAAGAAATCAAAATACATTATATACAGCTCAATGCAATTATAGCAGTTGTATCTGGGTGCTAGAAGATGTTTTCCTTCAATACTTCTGCAAAGCAGAGAAAAACCATATCGTAATATGATGCTTACTTATTACAAAGCTGAATGCTGCTGTTACTAGAGCAAATGGAGGCCATGTCTAACCATGTGGAAGATTTTTGATTCTACTGGATGTATCGCTGGTTGTGGGTGCATTCATGCCATTAAAATGCCTCTTTTTGCCTTTTTTTTTCTCTCTTGTTTAAAAAGAGTGTGTGTGTATATATATATACATTTCAGAGACCAAATGTTACATTACGAAACCGCATTTGCAAACAGCCACTAACGAGCATGTGGGAAGGAATTGAGAACTTCAACCAGTCCAACTGTGTTCGAACAGCCTGGCGACTGTGCGATGTGCAGAGGATACGGCCTTACGGACCTGTGGCTCAAATCTTGTCAGTCTTCAGTGGTGTCTCCAGCCCTCTCAATAGAGTCTTGAGGAAAAGGCTGCCATAGGTTTTCTCTCAGTGTAAGGAAGTAAAATTCTCTGTGACAGTTCTTTGTTTCATATTCTCCTAACTATACATATATATATATATATATAATGGAACAGTGGTATTGTTCATGTATTCTGAACCTTAGTGGCACACTGGACAGCAGAGCCTGGACCTGAGATTTATTACAGATGTATAATGTTTACAGGGCAGAAGAATCGAGGGGAATCAATGGAAAATTGGTCACATGTCCCATTAAAAGTGTAAACAATACTCACGGGACACGTTTGAGCTCCTAAATCCTTTCACAATTAAAGAAAAAGACTGTAAAATCAACAGCTACCCTCCTTCAAACTTTATTTTTACTTATAATTAAGTATGCATAAATAACAAGAATATTGTGAGCTTAGATGAATGTCAAGCTGTTTCAGTTATTTGCTTTCTACGCAACTATGCATGTGAGGAATTTTATCTAGGTGCACCCTAGCAGACTGTCAAAAGTATTTTACAGCATATTTCTTGAAAGCTACATTTTAACTTTAATTACATATCTGAGAAACTATGGAATACAAAATTATTAATGTATCATATCTCTCAGAATCAAGAGAAGCTAAATCTCATCCATTGAAACTGAAGAAAAAAACCCAACAAAACTTAGTAAGATCTAGTTATAGAAAGGGCTATATATGTTAGTACGATGTTACCAAAAACCTTTCTACTATTTCTTCTGAACAGTGCAAGGGCTGGTCCAGCAAATAACAAAGCATACAATCTGACTAGTACCAATATACATAAAAATACTGAATGGCAGGGTTTACCTTTTCTACTTGAAGCAGTGGAAGACTGAATGCATCAGAAGTAAAAAAAAAAAAAAAATCAAAAAGAGCAAGAAATGAATATTGGGCAGTGAAGTAGGGAGGGAGAAAAACTGCTAGTCTGAAAAAAAAATCATTATTCTCAACTTTTAAGAATTATAATTTTGTCCATTGTGTAGCATTTATAGTTACAGTCCAATTTAACACCCTACGCTTGAAACATCAGTACAATCTGTGGAAACTATTCATGCAGATCAAAAGCACAGTGTGGCTCTAAATAATTTCAGTGAATACTTTTTTTTTAGGTAAGATTTTTTTAAAGACCCCTGAAGGTAGACAACCTTGTAGTATGTAGCCAAATCAACTAATATGTCAACTAATACATCAAAGTGAAGTTTCCCTCTCATAGCATTGCCATAGTCTGTGGCTAAATGAAAGACAGTACCTTAGATGAGAATATGGAAATCAAAAGGTAATAAAATTTCTGTGAGAAAATAGGGACAAATACTACTAAAGGTTAAAACATTTTAAAGTTGCTGTATCAAAGGCTAATATTCTCATTAGATTCTCTCCATCTGTGTTGAGTCAAAGTTGAAGCAAAAATAAAAGGTAAAATTTCTTCTTTTTTAATACCATTCGTATTAGTAATTGTGTGGTCATCAGGTTTTCCCCAGGTTTTTATGGCTTCCAAACTGTCCGAGGTCTAGAACACATATTACAGGCAACTGAGCCTGTATTCGGTATTTATCAAAGTCTACAGCATTGATAGATTGTTCATATTTTTAGAGCAAATCTTTGACAATAAGAATAAAGCTATGCTGTAATGTTTTGTATGCTTTTACAATTTTAACAGAAATTTTCTTATATTTTCCATATGAACATTGTCATGTTATCTCATTTTCCTCTTTAGTCCCTATCAAACTAAGATTATATCTTTTTTAATACAGTGATCATTAATAACTGTATCGCTCTATATGTGTGTATCTATATCAATAGCTTGATAATAACTTGTGTGGATCTGAACCAAATATCAAGCAACGCTGCCTAGCTTTATGGTTCATTTTGTATTTCAGTAGCATCTTCCCTGTCTTCAAAGAAATTTTGGACTGAGGACTCACTACAAGATGTTGAGATGCTGGAGCGTGTCCAGAGAAGGGCAACGAAGCTGGTGAGGGGTCTGGAACACAAGTCTGATGAGGAGCGGCTGGGGGAACTGGGGTTCTTTAGCCTGGAGAGAAGGGGGCTCAGGGGGATCTTGTCACTCTCTACAACCACCTGAAAGGAGGTTCTAGTGAGGTGGGAGTTGGTCTCTTCCAAGTAACAAGTAATAGGACAAAAGTAAATGGCCTCAAGTTGTGTGGGGGCAGTGGGGGTTAGATTGTATGTTAGGAAAAAATTCTTTGCCAAAGGGGTTGTCAAGCACTGGAACAGGCTGCCCAGGGAAGCGGTTGAGTCACCACCCCTGGAGGTATTTAAAAGACGTGGTGCTCAGGGACGTGGTTCAGCGGTGGACTTGACAGTGCTGGGTCAATGGTCGGGCTCGATGGTCTTTTCCAACCTAAACGATTCTATGAGAAAGGAAAAATAGGTTAAGGTTTTCAAGGTGTTTCTGCTGATTCCTTTTGTCATATTTCTTCTCTCCTGTACAGTGAATAGTTAGATCCAGTACAGTCTAAGGGGAACCCTGTATTTCACATAACAGCCAGATCTCCATGGGCTTTATTTCAGGATCGGTTTTTGTTTATTACACAAGAATATAGGGCAGGCACTTAAATTACTTACATCATACATCCATTTTTATCCCATTTTTATGTTCTGAGGTTAGTCATAACCCAAGTGTTTTAGGGAAGGAAGTGCATTTTATTGCTGTATCATGATTACCCCAAACCCACAATTAGTAACCTGCAGGTAGACTTCTATAGCCAGCAGAAACAAGTGGTAGTTAATGGGATTCAATAGATGCTGGAGTCCAGCTGTGGGTACTTACAGCCACTGAGTGCAGGACTTCCCTCAGCCCAAGCTGAAGTCCTGGGGCAGTTGTAGAGATTCTCTGGCCACCAGTTGTACCTTCCATTTGGCTTCAAAGCATTGTTACAGTATGGATTTTCTCTCCTGGAAAATTCCTTTCATTATATTTCTGCCATCTTGTTTACTTACATATGTGCCCAGATGGGAAAGAAGTCCCAATAGGTTTTATATATGAAGTAAAAAATTACTCCTGAAATTTGGTAAAATTCTTATTTTGAGGCTTGTTCTGTTTTTCCCATGTTTATGTTATTTAAGAAGCCACTACCAAGTTCCACTGTAAGGTAATTCTTATGTTTGACAGGCCAGTTAATGGAATTTTCTTTGTTGTGAACTGGATACATCTTACTCAAAATCTGTAGTAATCTTTTCAGAATTGAATACAACTTTTATGTTCTTTAAGGTAAGAAATACTTTAATAACATTATCTTATCGATTACTGGAATGTGTAACACAGACATCACAACATGTTGATTTCTAGCAATTATCATAAAACAGCATGCCCAGTTGCAGTGTTAATTCAGAATGGATATGAACTTGGATATCTCTCCTCCCCTTTCAGGAGGTGGGATGCTTGTTAAATTAATCAGATGGGAAGATACAGCAGATTGAATAAATTCAAACAGTAGAAGAAAGCTATAAAGTCCAGCACAGAAGGAAAGCCAGATATATGAGACCAAGCCGTGACCATAGGATGGACAAATTGGAAGTGGCATTCAAAGATGATTAAAAAGTCAGTAGGGCCAATTAATTAAGCCAACAAAGCAGAAGAAATTTCATTTACCTGAGAACCTAAAAAAAAAAAGAAAAAAAATCTAATAGCATTGTAAGCTTTTACTCTGCTCCTTGTTCAGATGATGTATTCATGAAAATGTCTCAGAAGAATGTTGGAATCCCCAAATAAAAAAGCTTTTTATGTTTTTATTATGCCTTTTTTTCTTCAGGTATGAGGTAAGTTCTAGAAAATTACAGTGTATTCCAGAAACTAGAGAGCACATACAGTGACTCATAAAACCAAAGTAGCCAGTATCTCTTAAAACTCATTGGGTGTTATCAAGGATTTGGAGGGTGGCAGCATTTCACCCTGCCTCGTGACCTTTCGTACAAACGCAAACAGTGCAGGCATAGATGGGTGCTAGAGAAAGACTTCATTTTACTCTTTAACCACACAGCCAAATTTAGAATAGAAAATTCAGATGCTGACAACACGTTACATGTTCACAGAAATATTGGCTAAATGTGAGAAATATATTCTCCTTTCTTATGCAATCATGTTTTAGAAACAACATTTAATCTGTTCTTCAAATTTTGATTTCCTGATGTTTATTGTCAAGAACAAAAGCCAAAGCTTTACAAGTACAGAGGTACTTTAAAAAGTTAAAATTATCTATCCTGGCATTTTTGAACTGCTGAATGTTCTAATTCATGTGTTGTGACTCTGCATGTTTAGTTCTGTATTATTTTTTTATGCTTCCCACTCCGTATTGTAAATTCATACATAAAGATGAATCTGCGGCACTTTGTCAAATGAAATTATCCAACAACAAAAGCAATAACAGGATCTTCAGCACAGCATAAACAAGGACGCAGAACCACACATTTCATCTAAAATACCCATTACTGAACACAGTTGCCCACTGAAGCTTGAGGAGAGGAATGCCTTTCCTCAGCTACTCCAGCTGACTCTCAGATCGGCCTCGGAAAAGCTTTTCCCTGCCGTTACAGAAACAAACTCAGCTTGAGCAGGCACAAAGTGAGGACAAAGTACAGCTGAGATGGCAATTTTACTTCATATGCAAAAAAAAAAAAAAAAAAAAAAAAAAAAGCAAGCTTTTTCAAAGCCCACCTTTGTCAAATATTTTCTGACTGTGAGTCCTTTTCCCGCAGCGACCCAATAGTTTATTGCCTTGAATTATTTTGATGCTTCTCCTCTCTGGCTATTCCAGAGCTACTGATCAGCTCAGGCTTCTGCTGACTGCTGAGAAAAAGACATTTGCCAAGTCATCAACCTGTACTGCAATGGGCTGAAGGAGACCTGAGCAACGTTCAGACTGTTTATTCTAAAGGTGCATGTTTTAATAGTAGTAAAATACGTATGTCCCGCAGTCAGGCTGGTGGCAGGGGCTGGGGAGAGGGGAAGGGGGGGAAGGATGCATTTCCAAACCTGCCTGCCCTGCCAGGCAAGGCTGTGAGATGTGCTGGGAATTAGTTTGACTCAGGCAAACTGCTGTTTCACTTTAATAAACAAATGCATAATTGAGGCAAATCCTGCTTTCTTACAAGTTTTGTTATGAAAGGTTCACACGTCTTCGTGTGAAATCTAAGTATGACACTAATCAACACCTCCTAGTCATACATGTTCTATATATAACTTCTTTTCCTTCATGCAGCAAGATTGTAACTCTTTTCCCTTTCATTCAAACAGCAATTCTATCACTAATGTATTTCCTGCTTGAAAAAAAGCACTAAAAAAAAATATCTTATTTCTTGTTGATCTAATGTTATTCAGTTAATAGGGCCAAATGACAGCAAAATAGGTGCAGAATGCCCAGAAAAGCAAAATTAAGCACAATGGAGTGAGTGGGCAAGGGCTGCATGTCATTTTTCACCTCCAAACTGCTATTTTTTTCAGTCTTTGCATCTAACACAGTTGGGACAGTATCTTTCTATACAGGAAAAAGCTACCGATTAGAGAATTAGGGAAACAATGATCTAGATCCTGAACTTGTGGTGAACCAGTACTGTGTAATTACAAAGGCTGAAAATATATTCACATACATGTGAAAAATCTGCACCAAGAGAGAAAAATCATGAAGTGGTGATAAAGTAGAGGGTTGAGGGTTTTTTGGTTGTCGATGGTTTTCTTTGGATTACACAGCTTTGCTTTATTTATTTTGGGGGGAATCTCACTTTTTGACTGTGTTTTTGCTTACTATCTCATGTTCTTCCCATTTTTAACTTTTCAGTTGCTTAATATTAATTTCTTCCATTAAACTTGTCTTAGAAAAGAAATTTAAAAGTCAAAAAGAAAGATTTTTTTGAAAGTGATTAGCTGTGCTTCTTCATTAAATGTGCAAGAAGTGGAGAATGACACCTTACAGACAGACATTTTTGAATCTGGACCCAATTAGCTGCCCAGTAAGGCTGAAAATGTGCATGCATGCTGACAGGTGGCCCCATGTCAAGACCTGGGCACTTGTGCTCATAGACATGCTGTTGTTTTCTTGGCTATTGCAAAGCATATGACCTCATTTATAAGAGAAGAACCTTAAATTTGAGAATAGGATAGTGCATCTTTTGGGGGGTTAGGACGACAGGGTTATGTGGTTTGGCTTTTCATTGCTGTTGTTCAGCTAAGCTACCTGTTCAGAAAAACAAGGACTGCCTGTTGGAAGTGTAAATGGGCTCTCACGTGTGTACAGGAAACTTAATGAGATGCCAAACCCCTAACTCTGAGCATCAAAATGTGTAGTTATAAAATGTGTGTGCAAAGCACAGGTTCATGCTGATGGCAGAAACCAGGATACTCAACTCTGCACACTAGTGGGTAAGAAAACACTTCTTTGATGGGAGAGAACCACATTGTGTTTTTCACTGCTCTAAATTGATCTTGTTTCACTTCAGCTGGAAGAAACTCTGTTTAGAATCAACAAGATGGTCCATAAACATGGGGAAAAGAGGGAAGAGTCAATGTTACATGCTTTTGAGTGCATTTTAAAGGGTACCATGTAGAATTTATGCACTGAAAATAGGATGTTAACTAGCCAAGCAGAAAGAGCATGATGTCTGATCACATAGTCATCAGAGTTTCATTTTTCTTTACCAAAGTGCTTGTAGACTGTCTGTCTGATCATCACCTGAGAGCAGCTAATGCAAAAATTAGTCTTTCACATATCCTAACTGCTTCTAGGCTCTCCTAGGCTACTTCTAGTGTTGAACAACAGAGATAAATTCAGTCTACTAAACTATATTCAGTAGAGAATTTGAAAGTTTCTGGTGGCTGACAAATGCTATAACATTTTTTAATCAGACAGCATATAAATCCCTTTTTCTTCTCTATTAGTAAGTCAAGAACAAAACAGTCTTTTGTTGTATTGTAGTGACAAGTCAACAGAAGAGGCTATAAATATGAGGAAAAGCCTATTGGGATAACAGTTTGCACTCTGGTTTCCATTCCATTTGACTTGCTCACCCTGAACACTCACGACGGTGCGTAGGAAAATACTTTGCTGGCTGGTAAATGAAAACCTAGATGCAATTCTCCTCCTAAACCACTATCTCTTCAAGAAGAGAGGACAAAAGAAAGAAATGGGGGGTGTTGCCTCAGTAAAAGGCTCCTTATCTGTCATTAAAATAAAACCCTTTGCAAGTGGTATGGTTTAATCTCAGTTACCAAGCCAGCTGTGCTGCAGCCAGGCTCTGCCAGGCTGGGATGCCATCCCAGAGGAATTTTGCATGGCAGTGCCCGTGCAAGAGTGAGAGCAATGCACTGCCAGGCAGGCAGGCTGCCCAGGGCAGGCAGCCCTGTAACTACAGTGGCACAGATCCCAGCGGGACAGCTGCCTGGGAGAACTTGCTGGCTGAAAATTAGCTGCAGAACGTGTTTAAATATAGCAGCCATTGGTCTGGGTTGGGCACCTTACTGTCACAATGAGCTTGCTATTCAGCTAAGGTTTCCCTGCTTACAATAACAGAAATGACTCTACAATAGACTTACTGTACGTATGAAGACAGTGCCTGTGGCTCCGTAACCTTTGGTCAAACAGCCCCTTGAGAACCGCAGAGTGGCAATTTCAACCCCCGACAAAATGTTTCGTCACACTGGAGAATAAGGAATGGTGGCAAGAACAAAGAATGCGGAGGAGGGTCCAGTCAGCCTGGAAGAGGATTGACACATCCTTTCCTTGTGCTGATCCCTGAGGACAGAGTCCTCCAAACCACTTGCCTGGCAGAAGATTCCACATTTCTGAAAATCAGACTTCTGTTTAGGTAGAATGCTATTTACTCCCTAATTCAAGAACCAAGAATATCAGTTTTTAGTAGTACTAGGGACTTACCATTCAGTGTTTGGAAAGAAAATATGTTAAAATCTCTCTGCTCATAATCTATAAAAAAGTGGTAACTGTCACAAATAAATTGTTTCAAGGACATGGAAACATGCTGAGCAAATCTATCAAATTTTGGATCAGATTAGGAGCTATTTCAGTGCAAGGAAACTATACATATGGAACTCCTTGAGTTTACAATTACAATCTCCAGATCCCATTGATTTTCTTCCTTTCTGTGCCATGGTCCTTCTGTTGCTTGCATGATTTTATGGTATTTAAATTCTCCCTAAAGAAGATCACAGGCTCATTCTGCCGCAGTCTGTACAAATACAGTGAAAGAACCATTCTCCAGAAGACTGTGAAGGCTCACAATCAACATTCATAGATATGTTGATATAAAAAGATACAACAAAACTCAGTACATGAAATATTTACAAAGAGATTTACAAAGAGAAGTGGTCTGGTCAAGGTCATCAGAAAGATTAGTGGCAGCACCAGCAATACCATCCCAGACTCTGTACTGGGAATCAAGGGCTATAGCCACTACTCTATAGTTGCTAGATCTCTTTATACGCAACATGACGTATAGCCACAAATGCAAATGTATCAAAATAATTTCCACTCAATTGTACTCTCCTCTGTAAATCAGGAACTAGAAGCTATTGCCATGCACTCAACAGCATCGGTATTAATTGGTCCCATTTCGTATTCTTTTTGTCTGACCAATGCAGCTTGACAGTCTCTAATGGGATTTTCAGATGCACACCATGGATTCTTAAGTGATCACTTTTTCTCCCCAAACATATGAGTTGTCTCTTATTCAGACCTACTTCCATACCCTTCTGGTACCTAATTTCCAAGTCTGCAATGAAATGCTAATTCTTTTTAATCTTTTTTTTTTCCCTTTGTAATTGCAGAAACTTATAAATACATGAGTTAATCTAGCAGATGTTTTTCTCTAAATGCAGCACCATTCCATTCACTCTTTTAAAACTTTTTTTATAAATTAAGCATTTTGTATTTAGCGATACTAGTAAAATTTTACAAATTTAAAGACAAATTAAATATATTCTCTCCACACCAGAGGTCATACTTAGTCCCTGTAGCTTGAGCATATTACAGATATATGAGACTAATTATCAGGGATCCAGGACAGAGAGTGTAGCTTGCTGGGTGAAAAGGGAAGGCTGAAACCATTCACTGAATACCCCTTATCCATTGGACTGGCACTGTATTTCTAGCGTTACATATCTATGTCCTGGATGGATATTCTCCACTGAGTGGAGACTGGCATTGCTCCAAAGTATAGACATGTTTAAAAAGTACAGATTAAAAGCCTGCTATTAGTACCAATTGCAGTTCTAAATGGTGTAGAAAATAATCCAGACTAATCAATATTTTCATGAAGGCTTTTATATTCGTAGAAGTCCCAATTGTTGTAATGCATGAAATCAGCAGCCCATTTACTGAATAAAATAGCCTTTCATGCCTGACAAAGGAGCAATGTGGTAAGGTGGGGTTTTTTTGATTGTTGACTCACTACTACAGGATGTTTACAAATAAATCTATATTCATACGTAATGTTTGTGCAGTACTCCATTGACTGTGACATTATTTTAAAAAATGGATCACATTATTATTTTGAAAAAAGCTGAATTACACAAAGATCGTCAAAAAGCCTGCCTGCTTAACTCTTCTCTGTTTTTATGTAAGATTCGCTGTCTCATTTTTTGGCCTATCCCAAAGCTAAATTTACCTGTGAGTTTGGCTAGGTATATAAGATCACACAGATTTTAAAGAAGATTTGTAATGGATGTTATAAAAATATTCAGGTATTCTTTTGGAAGTAGAAAAACCCTTGTCCATTTAATTGGCCCTATATTTTAAAGCACTTAAATCCGTTTTATCATTATTTATACTCTATGTATTATTTACTACACATTGAGCAAACCAACAATTCTAAATGGCAGTGCCCTTACGCAGGTTTGTACCCTACACTTGCAGTGACAGAAGTTCAAACATCCTCTTGTAGGTATTGTCTTCAAAGCTGTTATACTTATTGCATCAAAATATTCTGGCAGGCTTTGCTGAGGCTCTATCTTAATCTTAATTCTTTTCCCTAGCCTATGGATCTTGTTTCTCTAACCTTTCTGAATAACTGAGATCATTGTGTTGCTGTTTGCCCTTAGCTGCACCTTCTCCATTTCTGTAATATCCTGTTTTATAGCAGGGTGACCTGCACTGTGCCATTTTCTTAATATGGACTCATTAGTCTCTTGGGCTGTGCTTGGATAATTTCCTCAAATTTTTATTGAATAATCATATCTATACTTTTCCAACATATTGTTTGCTATTGCCTTTCTTTTGGCTAATAAACACCACACAAATTAGCTCACATTTTTTCCAGCAATGTAAAACCCATTCTTTTTTTGCAGTATAGTAATTTGGTTTACATCAGGGGCATGTGAAGGCCATCGGGATGATCTTACCGGTCTCTTTCTTCCTCCCACTGGAAGTGAAACATCCCACTCTCTCTGTCTCCGGTCCATTGCCAAACTGCCTCTTCATTCATCCTTTCTCCCCACTCCCTGGAAGTCCCTCTTACACTGCGACTGAGGACTCCACAGTGAGTATCGAAAGCCAAGGACCAAATGATTTAGAAGCTACAAGAATATGAACACAGTGATGGGGACAAGAGGTGTAGGAGGTCCATGGTGGGATGAGAGGAATGCTTCCTAAGGAAGCAGAGGTGCAGCTAATGGAGATGAGAATACTGGGAGAGGGAGAAAGTGTGTTGGGGATGGATTTTATGGCACTTAAATTCTCCCTAGAGAAGACAGCAGACAAGGACAGAGCAGGAAGAAAAATGGGGTCACTTGGTCGATGTTTACATGCAGCCGGACAAAAAAAAGCATCACAAATCTAAACCAATTTCCTTACAGTATCACCAGTAAAACACATGTTCGTCTTCACTGTGCTTGCATTTTGAACTTTACAACTGCTCATTGTCACCAAACCATATTCAAATCACACCTGTACATATGACTTCTTAAAATGAGCTAAAATGGGGGGGGACGGCACACACCGATCTCTTTCCATGGCATTTTGCTTGTAATTGTAATTGAGTCCCACAAGGTGACACATACTGAGTATGTCACCATCGATTTTACCAGATCAGGCTCTCCATAGATAAATGTGATCCTGAGATCAAAACAGAACTGCCAAACTGCTAGCTGCAACAGGTTTTGACACCCGAGCTCCAAAAATGGGATTTGAGTACCAATACTTACAGCTCAGAAGGCGTAAAGTGTCTGATAAAAATTGAGCAATGCCTTTTGATATCAGTAATTCTGTATGTTGCATGTATTTTTCTAAGTCGCATATTTAAGAATTCAAACCAACATGGAAAAATAAATCCATGAATATTACAGCTCCACTGTCCTAGGGAGAAAAGGATTATTTCTACTACAAAACCCATTTTTATAGCCCTTACTTTTCTTCAGTCAGGTGATTCCAAATTGAGTTTTCAGGTGGAAATTGGTCATGTTTTCCTTAAGAAAAGCCCAATAAAAATACCAAAGAGACTTTAATTTCACACACTGTGTTTTACATGGACAAAAATGAGAGCAAGGCAACTTAGGAAAACTCAGATCTGCAACATAAGAAGGGTGAAAGAAATAACGGGAAGTAATTTTTACTCCTTGCCCACAGTACCCTGTTTGGGGCTGGGGTGGAGGTTAGAAGGGGGAGCAGGCTTTTCCCCACATCTACCAACATGTAATGGTGGTAGCAAGTAATTGCACAGTTTTTTCTCTTTCCCAGGACAAAACATTTCTTCTGTCACCTCTAAGGACTAAGTATATGTATGCCACCATCTCAGGGAGCTGCAAACCTGGCCATATGCTCTAGACCGGGTGAGTCTCCTGCTCTGTACCCTCCAGGCAGTGGAGCATACTGGTGGCTCTCAGGATTAACTACACCTTCCTGCTCCGCCTTCCCGTAGACACTTCAACCTGACCCAGAGTGCAGAGCTATTCCCATGTTAGTTTAGAGGTAATTTTGTTTATTTTTTTCTAAATACAGTGTGTGTTATGTGGGGCATGTGTCTTCTGACATGGAAATTGTAGCTTTGCAAGAAGTCATATGCACGTGTTTAAATCTATGACCATGCCATGCAAAGATGCTGGCTGAGTAGGAAGGACCTTACAATGTCAGATGGAGTTAACATATTAAACAGGAAAAGGGGAAGGCAACACAGATCTACTGCACCAAAACCCAGTTGTTAATGTTGGATGTCCAAGAGAACCCACGCTCTTTGTAGTTCCGTATCTGCTAACATTAAGGTGCTGCTTCAGCCCTCCCAGCCTTTTTACTTGCTACACAATGCAAGTGCAACAACTATTAAATCTTCAGTAAGCCTGAACTGGACCATCTTTCTGCTTCAGAGACTCTGTTGTGTTCTGAGAGGTAGATCTGGAGTTAGATTTGGAACCCTGCTTAAATATTTTAAATTCCATCTTTTAAAGAAAAAAAAACCCAAAACAACAAACCCACAACATTTTTTTAATGTTGGTCCTTAAGACATTTATGGCACAAATCTTCTGTTGCATATTTTTGACTCGCTAGTTTCAGCTGATAATTTTTCATGCTTTATGTGTGCATTTTGCAACATGTTCCTTAAGGTGCATATTGGTCAGCATCAAAATACTATTATGTAACTCACAACAGACAGAATATGAGTAGTGCTAAGCAGATTATTCTGGGTAGCTTTTTAGTATCAAACACAAGGGAATATCGGCATGAGAGAGATTGGATTGGGAATATAAATTTGTAATTACAAATTACATTTAATTAAAAAATTATATAACAGATTAGCTATAGCATTACTTTCTGTAATTTTCAGAATCACAACAAAAATATATTAGTGCATTATGATATCTTTTCATATGTAGTGATTTGTTTAACAGCAGTTTGCATAAATTAACAGAAAGCAGGAGAATCTCTACAAACACGAGGGAATTCACAAGGCAAAATGATAGGGAATCACTTCATTTCCAATCCCACTATGCTATCCATAAAGAAAATGATGCCCATGCTTCTACAGGCATAGAAATACCGTCACAGAGAGGTCACATGTATGTGCCTTCAAGCAAGTGATCTTGTGAATTAAAACCTCAAATTTATATCCATGTTCAGTAATACCTATAGGTGTTGGAATGTTCTTTACCTTTTAAAACCTTTTTAATGTTTAAAACACTTAGGTTCATAGTTAAAAACAGATATTTGAATAGAAAATTACATGAACTTCTGTTATTTTAATACAAAGCAACTTTATTATGAGAAAAGAAAGAGCACCTAAGAGAGATTAAGGCTCTTCAGCTGAGAAATATCAAGCAACAAGGATAGAGCCAACTAGGAGGATGGTACGATACACATCTCATTTCTCATACTTGTAAAATTGGAGATGTTAGCATCCAAATAATTTTCTGTATTAATAGTTCTTCTTAAGGTACTCATATTCATCTTGTCTTTACTGCATTTTCCCACTGTCTTGTTTTCTGCACATGCTGGTGCGTTGTTAGCCCCATGCAGTTTGATCTCATCTTTAGATAAGCATCCCATCTGAAGTTCTCTCTGTCTGCTGTGCAGACCACCAGTAAGGCCATGGACCTACACGAACTCAGTTTGTGCCATACCCAGCCAGGGGTCTGGATGCAGAGCTGCACACGAATCTCTCGCAGGTCCACTGCTTCTGCCATGTGCTAGTCAATAAGCCACTAAGAGGTTTTGTCATAACAAAGGCTAATTAACCACATGTAGCAAAAAAAATCTGTACTAAGCCACTAGCTTAATATCTGGGGAGTTTGCTGCATCTTACTACTCTGGGAGGGAAAATTCTTCTCTTATAAAGGTCTTTGGAATTACTTGCTTAAAGACTATAACCTCTATTTTTTACGAAATCAACCCCAATACGGCTTTTTTCTAATGGTCGTCTTTGGAAAGATGACCACCTCATTCATTCCATTCCCTTCTCTTCATCTTACTGCTGAACTTCATTTCTCACTGGTATTCATAAAAATGACTTAACCTTATAATAAAATAAAATAAAAAATAAAAAAAGAAAAACCCTCTGACAGTGCCAGAGTTCATTTATGTCTAAGCTTTATATAGCTATAATCTAGCTTTTACAGAACAAGCCCCTTGAAGGCCTTCAGAGGTTAAATATCTGTATTTAGATCCTTATCTTCCTATTACAATATCCCCATCCATTGCACTTTGAGCACTGGTTATGATTTGCCCTTATGTAAGACCCTTGGCACCTTATTCATTTTTGCCTAATGTGGTTTTCTTCATTGTTCTGACTACACACTTTCCACTTCCTATTATAACTCAGACATCCATCCAGACAGAGTGAATTTGACAATTCACATCTAAGATTTTATCTTGATTTTTTTTTTTTTTCTGGAGAAATATCAGATTGAGTTGGACTTTCCTACCTGATAATGATGTACAATGAATCAGCTAAGTAAAAAGTACCTTACCTCATCTTTTCTGAATGTCCATGTCGGCCTCAAGGCTAAGGGGGAAGACTGTGAAACAACATGAGCCCAGGAAAAAAATCCCTGTATGAGAGAGGAAAGGCCCGGACACTAAGGGAAACTGGGGGGGAGTATTGAAGCTGGATATTGGAAGCCAATGTGTAATAAGCAGACAGAAAATGACAGCAGAGGACAGCAAAACAGGTGAGGATCAACAAAAACTAGACTGATTTATTCATAGTTATGGTGGGGAAGAGACTACAAAAAACCTTTCGGGGACAGGTACAAGTAACGCTGCTTTATCTGGTAGCAGATAGGTTAATATACTCTACACAGGGAAACTAATCTGGGTTTAGTAGGCTACCTGTGTACTAAAAGCTACGCTGTGTATTGACATGAGCTGACAAACCTGCAAAAGGTTTCATTTTTAATAAGGGGATGGACTGGCCAGGAAACTATAGGCACTTGGGGTGCGTTTGTTCTTCATCAAGCTTGTGCCAGTAGCTGTGGCCATGTATGAAAGAAGACTAACGCCTCAAAGGGACTTCTTTGTGGTAAATAAAAGGCAATGAACTCTTGATGTTCCCAGACAAACCCCAGCCCTGACTCTCCTTACCCTCACTGTTCTCAGTCAGTCTTGTTAACAGAAAGAGCATCATCCATTCAGGACTTTCTCTGGATATATGTGTCTGAGCCACTTCAAGGTTTTTTTCATATGTGTCTTCGAAAGAGCCTTGATAAATATAACCTCCTTTTCCCCTCTTCCCAAATTTAAAATACCTCTTCTTGGGACCAATTTGAGTAGTACTCTGACATCAGCTCAAAATGCCACCTGTAGCATCTATTTTCGGGTATGTACATTCAATATTCCTAGTGCAAAAGGGACTTCTCTTGATGTGGATCTTCTAAGCTGTATTGTACAACAAACAACATAAACCACAGCTTTCAATAAATAATAAAACATTGGCCCAAAAAACCCCATTGGCTATTTATGGTAAAAAAAGCTGAGATTTTTGAAACACAGGGAAAAACATTTGTCTTTCTCGTTTCTTTTACTAGATTGTACGTTGAATGTAAAAGGACTGTACATCAAAACTTTAACTAATACTGTTTTTTCAGCGTAAAATGTTAACTACTTGCATTACTTACAAAATGATTATTGCAGAAATTGCAAATTTGTATTTCACACTTGCATAAAGTGGTGTTTCTCTGAATAAAAGAGTTACTAATTGTGGAGGTGTTATGTAACTTTTACCAAACCTTTTAATACCAAGTCAAAAGGTTTTCTTCCAGAAAACTCCACAGTTGAGGCCGGAAATTCTCTGTTGGATAAAGAACTCCTATTGAAAGGAGGAGGAAGTGGAAAGAGTAAGTGTATTGTTTAAAGATAACCCTGTAAAACTTTTTTCTCATCATATATTTTCCTTAAAATAAATGCCATTCATGAAGATTAGAGTTTCAGTATGGGAACATTGCTTATGAATACTTTATAGATTCATATATAATAATAGTGTGTATCCATAAGCTGTTTATATTCAACAACCCATGTAAAATAATGCATGAACCAACCTTAGGCCAGCTATCAAAGGTGCTGTCAAGTTCAGCAAAACTCCCTCTGTTCATGACACTGATGTTAGGCATACTCTATTAGCATGCAGATGGACAGATGTTGCAAAGTTTCTTTAAACTATAATAATATTAATAAATAATAATAATAATAATAATAATAATAATAATAATAATAATAATAATAATAATAATAATAATAATAATAATTACTACTACTACTATGGAGGATTCAAGCTGTGAAGTTGCCAAACGATGCATTAATGTTGTCAAGAACCGATGCGCTGGAGGAAGGGGAATGTTGGTTTCAACCATAACTGTGTTTTAAAGAATTAGCCCTAATCCTGCTAAACAAGCATCTAACTGGTTTCATTGAAAACTGTACTTACACCAAGAAGTATATAAAGGTCTGAGGGGTGAAATTCAGAGTTCACTGAAATCAATGGCTAAATGGCATTTGATGCTAACGGAGCAAGAATTCTGCTTGATCTTTGCTTCTCCATTCTGCAAAAGCCTTCATGAACTCCTCCTGTGCTGCAGTCCCATTGGATTCACTGGGAAACTCCGAAGAATCCCATTCTTCCCACAGCATTTTATATATATATGTAACTAGAAGTGTGTATATATATATAATTTTATATATATATATATAACTAGAAGTGTGTGTGTGTGTATATATGTATATGTATATAACTAGAAGTAACTTGGTGGCCTTCAGTCATTAGGAAATGTATTGAGTGAAGGTCCACATACACATAATGAGTAGAGGTTTGAGCATGATTTTTATCTTAATGGTGATGGGTCTTGAGCACTTGAAAGACAGAAACAAGAGTAGTGCATTGCACAGCCCTCCCACTTTCTGCTTACTTGGCGCATTTGCAGCCATCCTGACAACTGACACTTTCTTGGCCGTTGAGACACCAACCATGCTCCAGCAAAGGAGAAATCACATTTCAGAGCTCCTCTCTCTGCCACAGTCGTGGCTGACCAGTGCTAGTATTTTCAAATATTTGAGGCCATTGGGAAATATGAGTAGAATTTCAAACCCCAGCAGGCTCTAGCTCCTGACTTGCAAATGTGGATTTAGGGAAATGTCTGTACAGGTGGGTGCGTACAGACCTGAGCTTCTCCTTCCCATGCTCCAAGCTGTCTGTACGGGAGCCAGCTCTAGGCTGGCAGCCATATAGCCACGTTTGCTCTGTACTATAACGCGCACTGTCTTCCAGCATATGGAGGTAGCCCTAACCAGCCGTGGCACGTTACCTGGCACACGGTGCCTTGCTGACGCAGCCACAGGGCTTCGAGACTGGCGTGGTTTTGCCTCTGAGGCTGCCTGCTGTTAAAAAACTGTGTAAAAAAAAATATATATATTTATAAAAAAAATTACAAAATATTTTGGAGAGGCTTGCCTTTATTATTTTAGTCTGCTTATACTTATCTTGGAGAATTTGCCATGATGCAACAGTAACTGGTGTTCTGTTGCATGATTTGCTACAAATGTAGCGTTGGCACCATGTTTGCTTGTCCAAACCATTTGCATATCTTCAGATCCCGATGTCTGAAGTGACATGGTAGAGAATGCAAAGCTTGTAGGGCCCCCAGCGCTCTTCAGCTGAATCCAGACAACAAGCTGCTTGGGCAGATGCAACACGCATTTCTGCCTCGCAGATTGATCAGAACTCTAAAAGCAGTTTGCGCCTTCTCCAGATCGGTGGCACAGCCAAACGTTTGCACGTTTCACAGGGTGCTGCAGAATTGTTAAGGGATGAGTAGTTACTCCTTCTGCTGGGGTACTTCCTGTTAACAGCTTCTAGCTTCAGACTATGGGGAAAAGGAAGCAATGTGTTGTTAGTGATGGTTTATTGGATGCTTAATTCACTCCCCAGCTGATCTCACCAGCAGGTTGTTCGCCTTCAGGTTACAGTATAAGGCCCATTGGTTTTGTTTATTCGGATTTTTGCCAGTGGGAGATGTCTGGGTGTAACCCTAGGGTATTTGTTCAAGTTCTTTAGGGTGAGTTACTGCCCACATAACGTTTTATTCACTGATGGATCTTAATGCTGGCAATTGCTAACGCAAACCACAGCAATGCCACCTTACTTTCTAAGCTGCTTAAGAGGTGACACATTTCCCTGTTTTCCTACGTAAACTGCTGTGAGCATAGGTTCATGTGTTAATTGTGAATGTGGCGAGCTACACATATCACAGCAAACTTCTGATATACCAGGTTTACTCCTGAAAGTTTTAAAGAAATAATTATTTTTTAAAAATCAAAATAAGTATCACTCTTAAACATGTATCTTTGCTTCGTTTGAAATGAAAACTTCTTTTTTCACCCTTGAAAAAAAAAGATATTAAAGCAAAGGGCTTCAGAAATGTCTTTGCTAAACCAAACATTGAGTGTGTAATGAAAAATTAGGTTCTTTATTAGTATCTACATCAAAACCAATGAAGTCAAAGAAGAATGCCAAACCAACTTGAAATTCTGTAGAAATAAATTTCTCATGCATTGGTTATAAAAGAAAATGACGAAAACCTGTTTGACCATTGTTCACTTTTTTGAAACTGATTTTTAATACTTTTTTTTACTCTCACGTGTTAGAAACATATGTGTTTATAGACATACTAAATCCAGATCCATTTTTGGAGTTTAAGGATGCCACTATACTGTGTTTAGCAAACAATAGCTGTTATCTACAATAATAAACACAAAGTATGAAGTCGTTAGCTGGGGTTATCTCTTGTTAGAAGTCCCACTGGCCTTAGAGGTAGAGCAGGTTACTCTCTGTCACAATAATGTACTAAGAAATTTCCTACCTTCTCCTTGCAATTTCCTTCTGGAGTCTCATTATTTTAATAATTAAGCACTTCAGATGACAGAAAACTAGCAACACATGTATTTTTAAGTTTCATTAGAAGTAATAAACATTTCCTTCCTTTAGCCACAGAAATGGCCCTTCTTTCACAAGAAATATTGTTTACCTTTCTCCTAGTGACACAGCAAGGGCCAGCCTCTCCCAGAATGGCATCTTTAATAAAGTAAACGTGATAGAGACACACATCCAGGGAACGCTGCGCACTTAGCATTGAAACACATGGCTGTCACAGAGTGAGACCATCATGCTCCAGCCTTTTCCCGTTAAGCATAATTGCTTTTCATAAATGTTCTGTGGAAAAACTAAGCCAACCTCCCCCAAAAACCTCTGCATGGCAGACTTCTTGTGACCTTACAGTCTCTCTGTGTGTAATGTACAATTGGCAGAGTATTTTTAGAGTACTGAGATAGTACGATTGGTACTGGTTTTCTGGTTCGTTGTCCCATTCTCTAGGGCTGCTGTTTCATAGTGGTCTTCAGAAGTCCACGTGTTTTATATATATATATATATATATATATATATATATATATATGTTTTAAGAGGCCAGCACAGCGTTTGATCCTTTCCTGTGTTATATTCAAAGAGAGAGGCCTGGCAAGTCACCACAAGTCTCCAGAAGGTCACCGATACGGGCAGAGCGCGTACAGACACAATGTGGTTGGGAGAAGCTGTGAGCATAAAAACAGTAAACTTGCTTAGAAAGTAAGAACCAATTCAGGCTCTGAGAGTTTTACTTGATTCATGTATTATGAGCCACCTACTATGAATATGCATAAGATTACCTCTTTTGAACTTCCATGAAACAAATTCTCATAAATAAACAAGGAATGCACAGTGCTAACTGACAGAGTCACTTAGACTAGATGTATTGTGCTAATGGAGTGAAAAGAATAAAAATTTTCAAGGGCTTCAGCCCTCAATTTTAATAAATTTCATGGAAATCGGATCAAGCCCTAATTGCTAATTCATCTGAAATTATTAAAAAGAGATTTCAATTACATACTACCATTGAATTTTGATGTACCAAATTAAATTAGGACACTAGATTGTATCTTTTTCTTAAATCCAAACCTATTTAAAAGCCCTTTCTGTAAATTCTGAAAAGGAACTTTGTGTTCAGTTATGTTGTAAAAATCCAGCATTAGTATGAAATAGTAGGTTAAATCTCTTACTGAAGATTTTTAATGACATTTCAGTGTTCCTCTTATAATTACTCTTCATCTAAGATATCCCATAATGATGTTGGACATTCTTGGTTCAGGCTCACTGGCTTGCTTCATTAGCATGTCATTCCCATTCCACATCATAAGATTTAATTGTAATGCCGAATATGCACAGCTCTCTACAGAAGTCTAATCAAAGTGGATTCACTTGTATTATTAATATCAAAAATCAGTCCACTTGCTATTTTTATAAATAAAAGAATCCAGATACATAAATCAGCTGTCATTTATTAGCATGTTACTGGCATATCTGCCAGACATATGAGCAGCCCTATCACAGTTCCTTAGGATTATTTTCATCAAGATTAAAACCCTTCTACATTAAATATACATACTAATTCCTCCATAAAGTAATCAGATTACAGTGCAGGTGACATTGTGTGCTGGAATTCAAATGATTTGCAGTAATGAGCTGGAAAGGTGTACTTGGAGACAGTGAGGAAAAAAGAGAGAAGAGGCTTTGGTTTTAAAATCTGATTTGTTATATCCCTGTTTTATTGTTATTGTTACCTCTTGTTCTTTTTTTGATAAGTAACAGGTCTCACAGTTCTCAGCTGGTACTTGGCAAACGGAGGTGACAATGGACCAGCGCTAGTTTTAAAGGTGACCTGATGTCTGGGCAAAGCTTCCTCCGCTCCTCAAGTGCGCGGAGCAAGGTGCAGGGGAGCGCAGAAGCCATTTCCCCGTCCTTCTAGCGCACATGTGTACGTGTGCAGATATTTTCATCTGCTTGTGTTTTGTTTCAGCCCCTCTCCTCTCCTATTCATTATTCTCTCACCTTTCTGAAAATCTGTATCCATTTCTGAAGCCTGTATTCGACAGCAAGCCTACAACGGGCTTTTTGTCAGGGCCCTGAGGGCAGCAAAATGCCTCACTGAGCATCGTTCCCAGACCCCCCCAGCCCTGCTCATGGCCCAGGACCCCAGCTCAGCTCAGCCTGGAGAAATCAGGCCCTGCCCCAGCGATACCACGGGTATATCCTGTCCAGTTCCCTGCTTTTGCTGAATTGCTGCTTGGCTCACCTTGGCTGACTTTCGACCTGACTTGTCGCCTCGCCATTGCCAGATTGCGGAGCTGTCAACAGGATGTGTCCCCATCCCCACCTCCTCTTACCCTGCTTTGATGGTGAGGGACACACAGCATCCCATCCCTGTGGTCACTGGTGCCACAGGCACAGTGCCTGCATTGGGGTCACCACTGGCTCCAGGCTCCCCATTGCCCACAGAGCAGCCCTGCTCCCGCTGCTGCCCAGCACTTTGATTTCCAACATGCACCCCAGTTCTGGCTGCCTGCACGGCCTCATCCTGACCCAGGCAGTGCAGAAACACTTTTGTGACTGTCTGGGTGTTACACTGAATGACTCAGCTGTTGTTGCTCATGTGATGTACAGTTAAACTTATTTGGCATCAGAAGCTACCGCTGCCTCACCAAATCTCTTCTACAGTTCAATTTGGAAACCACCTCCTGCACTCTGCGTAGGATGCCCACCGCACCCCAGTGTGGAGGAGTCGTGGGTTAGGTCTACACAAAAGAGAACAGCGACTGATTAAGGTTTTAAGCAGTCTCAGGATTTATGCTTTCATGATGTACTGCACTTGAAATGCGATTTGCTATTGTAAATATGAAGGTGTGGTTATTAAACTTGACATTGCAATATTGACAGGCATTGCAATCACTTCTGAAAATGTATTTTAAAGGGGTTTTTTTAATACAAAATCTGATAAAAATCAATGCTGATGACAGATAAGAGAAGTGTTTCCTCTCTTAGAGAGCATTTTGGGTTGTTTTTTGTACAAGACCTTCCCTGAACATTCTTTCTTCATTCATAGTTTTCTGTGCATAAAAAAAGAAGCTATTATGAGATGTTTGCAGTATTTACCAAGCTACTGGCCTAAAATGCAGGTGTGGCTGAGTTAGTAGAGACAACATAATCTGCTCACATAGTTGTTCCAGCGTTTCTACCAGAAAAATGCAGTCATAAGATAGGAATTCACCTTTACTGAAACTGGGTGCCAAAATCAGCAGAATGGGCAATGGTAATATTGATGGTAAAATAAAGAAGGATAGCACTGCATCATCCCAAACTGTGTTAATATCACCTTATACTTTCTTCTGTGATTACAGGAGGCTGGTCATGTGTGTTGCAATTAGAGCAATTGCTTTTGCACCACAAGCTTGTATAACTGAGCCATAATAATTTTTCAAGGTGGGTTGTTTTTTTTTTTGACTAGTTAGATACATAAATGGAATAACCTGTAGTCTATTACATTTAAGTATCAGTCATCTTTCTTTGACAAGCAAATAGCATGGCTCTAAATCAATCAGCTGTCTGTAGCTCATCCTAGTTCATCTCCTGTCCATGAAAGACTTACACATGTGAATGGTGGACTGATAGGTGCCAAAGAATATTGCTTTTATAGCTATTGTTTAAGCCAGCCTTTGATTAACTGTAGAACATTTATATTGCTCTAGTGTAAACATCTGCCACTTTCTTTTTAGATCTACCATATGTATTGTAATGGCAGCCAAATCATGTCACTAAGAAAGTCCTCATGTAAATAGAGCAAAAATACTTGATGGATTTGTGGTCTAGGTACCTATTACTTTGACACTTTTTGGTTATGTGTATTTCTTAGAGCATATCTACTTTGTATTTTTCAGAAAGACCCTAATTTACTTTGCCCACTTCCCAAACTGGCTAAGCACATAGCAGCTCCAACATGAAAGCTGAGTTTAGTTCAGTGTTCAGCCCAAGATAAGGTCTGTGGGTGGGCTTGGCTTCATGCAGATACACCTGCACCACTCTTAGTTGAACGAGAGAGTAGGTGGAAGGGGAATTGGATGTGTTTTCAAAAAACACGTACATGTATTCTAAAACACCTGTGATCATCCTTCAGTTTGAATGTTTAAAAATGAATGCTTACCTCTGTGTTTAAGGTCTAAAGCCACATCTAGAATCTGGCAATCTGTTCTTTAGCTACTAGCAAAATTGTGGTATGAATGGGATGTGCTTCAATACCTAGGTTTATGTGGATGTCTGCATTAGAGTTATCTAACTGAACTGCCCCTGCAGCAAATTCAATCCAGAAAGAAGTTCAGGTAAGCAGGCTATATATGGTGTGCTGCCTAAGCTTAAGCACCTATTTCCATTTAAGATGCCCTAAGATATCAAAGGCATCAAGACAAAAACTTGGAGGTGTGACTTAGGAATTCTAAGAGACAACCTTCTGGAGCGGCTGGAAGCCAAGAAGGATAGTCTTAGCCTTATCAAAAAATACTAGATGCCTGTTTAGACAACAAAATCAAACTCTAAATATCTGCTTTGGGATAAGCTAGGGGTTTGATTCACATAGGTATACAATGACATTGGAGAAGCCCCGAAGTATCTAAACCCTACTCTTAGGACTGCAGGATACAACACAAGACCCCAGGAGGCCTGCATCCTTTCGGCTTGGCAGCCAAAGCAAAATGTGCTATCGCAGGGTATCTCAAATGCTGCTAGAATCAGCTGAGTCAAAACCTAGACCTGCACTGACTGTAGTGAAAGCCCAGGTACCTTTCTCATGTAGATAGACAAATGTCTACATCTGCACCTAAGCCCCATCTGAGGTTCCTTTATAAATATATAATGAAGCAGCTCGCAACTGATTAGATTTCTTGCCTGCATTGCTGCAATTGGGGTGGTGCTTTAATGCGCATCTACTGTGGTGGTTTTGCTCCACTCTCTAAACTGCAGCCTGCATTTATTCATTATTGGGTTATGCCTATGCTTTCATTGCTAACATGGTCCAATAGCTCTTCTCCTTTCTTAATGTTCATTTCCATCAGCTATTTATAAAGAATATAACATCTCTTTTCTGTTTTAATTTTGCTGTTTTTAACAAAGTGAACTGTTACTGATTCCCCCCTAGAAGAGAGCCACGTATACTGATTTTATGTTGGTCACTCTAGAAGACACTGTCTCCCAGAATGCAACTGTTTCACAGCATTTAAGCACAACTGGTTTCTCTTAGGGTGGGTCCATTATCTTGGTATTATGATGACAAGAGGAAATGGCCTCAAGTTGCACCAGGGGAGGTTTAGATTGGATATTAGGAAAAAATTTCTTCACTGAAAGGTTGTTGAAGCATTGGAACAGGCTGCCCAGGGAAGCAGTTGAGTCACCATCCCTGGATGTATTTAAAAGCCATGTAGATGTGGTCCTCAGGGACATGGTTCAGTGGTGGACTTGGCAGTGCTGGGTTTGCAGCTGGATTTGATGATCCTAAGAGTCTTTTCCAATCAAAAAGATTCTATAATTCTGTGACAAGGCCAGGCTCTTTGACTGCACTTTAGATTACTGCTACAGATCCTGTGGCAGGAGTGGCCACACGAAGATGTCTTTCATACCTTTTTATTACAGCGTGGTGAAGATTTAACAGACACACCCCATAAAAAGATCACCCAAGCAGCAGTGATAGATCTTTCTCAATATTCTGGATTTTGACAATCTATGTTCAAATGAATGACTAATCATATTTTTTGAGAAAATTAAGCAGGGCTCATTTGAATTATTGATCACTTTACAGGTGCATAAACTTGTGAAACAAGCTTTTTTTTTTTTAAAAAAAAAAAAACAAAACATGTGAATACACAGGCAGAGGAAACTGTTGTATACAGCAATTCTGAATGGTGTTGCAGTGCCGGAGTCCACTGAGAGTCATTTTCATATCCACTGTTTTGAATAGTGTAACTAGGCCTGAACTATTCCCCCCCCCCCCCTTTATTTTTTCCCAGAAAAGGTTAACATAACAGTTTCATATTTCACAACAAATTCTTTCACTCCCCGATATGCTATTAAGCATGCTGAAAGTAGGTGGGGATAAAATTACATGATCTTCTAGGACACATAAAAGGAGCATTTCTCCCTGTCTCTGTTTCAGTGTTATCTGTGCTCACTGTTTTTGTTAACCTACCCTAATGGAGCCAAGATTGTATCACTCCCACACTCCAAAGTTCACTTTTGTTCTCTTTCTGAAACACTCTGTTGATCAAACCATTAAAAAGGACACAGAAGACAGACGTAGGTAACATTCTTGGTTGCATATTTTGATTTTCCCATTTCTAGATATGATTTGTTCTTAATTCTTTTAAGTTGTTTTTAAGAAGAAAAATATATTCCTGAAACAAATGATAAAGACTTTTAGGAATTTCCAACAATTTAAAAAATATATTTCAAAGGCTGAACTTTAAATCTTTAAAAAAAATCAGAATTAATTGAGCTAGTTTCACTGAAAAGAAGAAAAAAAAATCCAAAAAAGAAAACAGTGATTCTTTTCAGATTGAACAAAATGTTTTAATTAACCCAAAATTAACCAAAAAACTTTTGTTGCTTCTTTTCACAGGAAAATTATATCTGCTATTTACATATTCTTTTTTTCTCCCTACTCCATAGAACATTGAATGTTTTAACATTTATATGAAACCTATTTTTTTTTCTCTTTGACAAAACTATTCATACTCTGGTGTCTGACCCTCTCTGCAATGAAGAGACGATTTCTGGAGTGCATTTAGATAAGAACAGACATTACAAATCTTTTTTCTTCTTACTTCTTTCAAGTACAAGTTCTTCCATTCTTGTTATCTTTATAACAGTAGCTGCTCTTTCCCTACTATTTTATCTTTTTTTAAATACTAGTAAAGAATTAAGGAAAGGCCTGTAATATGATGTATTAGTGTGATTGCAGTGTTTTCCTCAGGCTTTCAGATAGGTGTGAATGTCTGCTCATTTTCAGAGTTCTCTTTGATGGGCAAAACCTTGTGTAGTGATGATTACATGTAAATGAGACAAGTTTTCTTAATCTGTTTCATTTTGGTTTACAAAGGAGAAATTGCTAAGACTCATCTCTTCATGCCATCAGTTCAATATGATGATTTCAATATACATGATTTAGGTCAAATTCTGATAATATGAGACCTCAGTGTACTGGTAGGTACACACGGGTGATACATGAATTACTCTCTGATTTCAGGGGGTGGTTGTCCATTAGTACTAGATGTTCTGGGTTCAAAAATATTTCATGAACAATACTGAAAGTTGTGCCAAGAAACTCTAGATGGGATCTCAGCTGGCATAAGATGATTTAATGTCATGGGCACCTATAGACCTATATTGGTTCATTTCTTCAAACATGATACTTTAATTTCTCTTTTCGGTAATTTTTTTACCCAGGCAATGCTAGTTTTAACGCTTACTATCTTAGAACAGATGACCGTTAGTATTGCTACAGCTTACAGAAGGTCTCGTTATGAGACAGGGCTACTTGTCATTCCTCATGACTCAACAATGGTTCCAACTCAATGGGCCAAATATGGTGAAAGTCAAAGAAAACCATGATAATACTGATCAACAGCAAGGACATCAAGGGATGTAGAAGCTAAACAGGTGAGCAGTGAGGTGTGAAGCCCTGAGATACCATCACTGCGCTCCCTGCCTGAGGAGCACTGCCAGCTGATGCACCACCATCAGTGTAACCGGCATCCACGTTTTGAGGCCTAAAGGAAAAAAGAATTTTAAGGCTTTACTAGAGTGTACTAGTGAGATGAAATTAAGACCTGTTAATGTTTTGTGTACATCTACTCTTATATTTCCACACAGAGTTGCTGCAGTCATGAAACCTGTAAAACAGCTAACTGGAAGAACCAGAAAAATAATCCTCTAACATAACGATATTGCCTCCCTTTGAGTTGATGAAATATGTGACTTGTGTGTCAGCATGCCTTGTGATGTGCTCAGCATGCCCAGTGTGCCAACACACAGAACTTTCAAAAAGCAGCCAAAACATTTTCTGTCTTTGTTCTTTTCCTGCATCCCTTTGTGTTAAGTCTCTGTGACTTCGTTTCACTGTAGAACAGGAAAATTAAATCTGTTAATCTATGCTCGTTATTCACCTCTCAAATCAATTCCAGTCAAACATATTTTCCTTTCTTTCCTTTTTATTTATTGTTAATTGAGTTAAAAATATGTACAGATAATGTTGAAATAACTACAAGATGCTTTCAGTGGCATGCTCAATAAACCAGAGGTGCAATCCAGCCCAGTATTCTGCTCTGGGCTATAGGCAACACAGAGTAATACAAACAGCACACTGTTAAAATAAACTAGAAAAGCTCATCATTCTGTTCGTTTTACCGACAATGTGCTGGCCAAAAAAATATGTAAATTCCCCACAGAAACAGGAGGTACCACCAAGACTGAGGTAGACAATTTTTTCTAAGTCCATTTGGACTTTCTCCAGCCAAAATGAAAACGTTCTGATGCAGTTTTAGACTTGAGAGCCTATTGAAAACTCATTATCTTCAAATAGGATTACACCCAGTTAATATGAGAACATGCACATTACAATATCACATAAAATCAAAAGTTCCAATTTGCTCACTACATGTAAATCCAATTCAAAATATTTCCATAACATATATCCGCTGGATGTTACACTATTTGTATGTCACTCTAGAATGGATTAACTCCATGACAGGCTAGTCTCAGTTTTTCTGCATTTGGTGTTTTTAAACAGTTTATATTTGTTATCATATCAAAGACAGGCTTGCAGTTTTCAAAAGGAAGAAGAGAACACAGCGCCCAAGGCTCTTCCAGCATTACATTTCTTATTCCATTTTATCTTTCTTGGTTTTGACTAATGTCAGTAACAGCTACTGGTAATAAACTGCTTGTTATAGCTTGCTCTTGCCTTCAAGCACTGGCTTTGATACATTGTCAGCCAATTGGAAGCATTTCCTGATTACATTTCCAAATTGCTTGTTTATTGATCGAAAGTTAATAAAGCAAAAGACAACTTTTCGGCTTAAATTAAATGAAAGGTTCCTTTGATGTTCAAATTATCCAATCAACCAACATGCAATGAAATGCAAGCATTTGAAAGTTTTATCTGGAAAGGAAAATGTACTAGATAATGGTTTCTAGCACAGCCGCCGTATCTAACAGCTAATGAAAAATACCCATAACTTTAGATTTCATTTATTTTCTGTTGAAACATAAATGACACTGAATTTTGTTATTTTTAAATAGCTGAAAACATAAAAGTGCAGGGTTTTTTCAGATATTTTTGACAAACTATAGTCCTACTACAGGTGTATTTGGTTAGCTGCAATAAACAAAGTAATATACATTATAGTTTCCTCAGAGTCTGGCATTTGCTTGCAAATGTTTTTGCTTCCGGTGATGTATTAAAACTGCTGTGCTCTGTCAACTTTCACCATCCAAGAGGATGCTGCGGCCTCCCCAGAATATTCGGCTGTGCAAGAGATGTCTTGCCTCCAAATATGACTACGGATCTTATAATTACACTGCTTCTTCAAGAGCTTTTACTTACATAGTGATATTTATTTAAACCATCTAGACTTAACATCATTGTGTTTTTCAGAGGGTCAGGCACTTCTAGTACTAAAAGTTTGTCAGGCAATGATTTCCAGTACAATTTAAACTGGGGAAATGGGAGTGGCTACAAAATGTGATATGTACAGTAAGAACAAAATAACAAATAAGAGCAAATCTTAGTAAGTAAGCAAGAATAACTCCAGGAAAGATACAGCCACATAATATATCAGACCTCATTAGGAGATTTCGATGTCTTATGGCAGAGTAATCTTGAAAAGGCACTTTCTGCACAAGAAGTATAATTATACTAAAAACTAACATGGGTAATACTTTCTATGCTTCATCCTACAGTACGATATCAACATTTAGGTCTTTTAGACTGAGGGTTGCATTTGTATATCACATCACTAGGAACAACCTTCTTTTAGCTGCGCTAAAGCGATGAATGTGATACTTGTCCTGTGAAATGATTAATAACCCTTTTCTGGTTTTTTGTTTAGAAGTTTATTATTTTATTGTGATAGTACTATCTTTGCAGCAGTAAATGCAAGTGTAAATGTAATGACGCATGAGATCTCTGCATGTCAGAATTAAAATCTGTCTGTTCCTTGAAGTGAAAAGCCTAATTGAAATAGATTTGTAAAGCTGGAACTCATTCTGCCAAAGACAGCATGTTGAATATTTTTTGTCCTTTTGACACAACCCCACATAACATCTCTGAAGCCCTTAAAGTCCGATAAAGCTTACGAGCACAGTCAAAACTAAACAAAGAAATTTTTGATGCGATGATGATCTGATCAGCAGGAAATAAAGGAAAATATGAATTTTATTTTATTAGTGTGGATGTTGAAATATTACTCATGTTGTACAAGACCAGCTTCATTTGGTCTTGTATTCTGGATGGAGGTTTTTCTCCTCTTTCCTATTTCTGTGTAGATAGATATTCATTTAGAATAGTCCGTGTAAAGCTGAAATTGATTTATGTTAGAAACCACGTCTGTGAATGCCAATCATCCAGATTCAAGATTTACCAATTTTTCACCTTTTGTGAAAGATAATCGACATGAAATGCAAGGAGAACAGCCAAACTAGCACTGAAGTGGCACAGAGGATTTTAGTCACAACCATTCATTCCTTGCCCAGAACACTGGAGAAGATGGTGGTACCCACCAACTTTGGGCCGACTGGACGAGCATGGCATGTTCTCTCATTCTGCCCATGGACTCTCCTAAGCCTCTGCTGGCACCATCAATCTGCTAGCCATCCTGTACCTCAGCTTTTATGGTTCCTTTTGTACCATCAGCAAATGTCACACTCAAGATACAGCTTGTGAAGCAATTGTATCTGGCAGCAGTTATGAATACCTCATCCCTTGGATGTGCAAGGCGCTGCAGGCATGAAGCCAGTACCTCCATATGGGGTCAATGTCTGCACCCAGAAAACTAAGCCAACAGGTACAACTCTAAAAGTACAGGAATAACTTTTTGCTTCTTTTCTCCACAACAGAAGAGTTGGGAAAAAGCAGTAATGAGAGTCCCAAATCAGGACCTAGCTATTGCTTTTGATTTGATAGCTTTTCCTTATCTTATCTAAACTCTGTTCATGAGCTTTTATGGCTCACGTTTTCCAGATTACTCTCCACAGAAAGAAGGAATAGAAAGCATAAAACTTACCTTTATGAGTGAAAATTTATACAGAAATGTTTCTGAAGCACAGCTCTTAAGAAAAAGAGACAATTGCCACAAGGTTTGGCATTAACTGAAAAAATCTGAAAGCACTGCAAACAGCATGACTTAGTGGATTTTCCTTAGAAATCAGGGGTTTTTTTGGTGAGTGGAGTTCTTCAGATGATGGCAATAGTGAAATCTACCCAATGGGAGATCTAGAAAAATGTTGTAGGACTCATAACCTCATTTTGAAAGTTAAACTTGATTTGAGGTGTTGTTCCTTTCATAAGAATCTGGGATTTCCATTAGTTTCTCCTTTTGTTGGAAGCAAAATGTATCAGAAAAGAACCTTAGAAATAAAATTACTAAAACTAGAAATAGAGTTGGCTTTCAGGTTTGGGGTATGCTTTTAACCTATTTTAGATAATAGCTTAATCCAGGAGCTCCTTTTCATGTCAAAAAGCTCTATTGACTAGGCGGAAGAGTAATTTTCAGCTAACTGAATCCTAAGCATCCATATTCTATTTTGAAAAAGGTAAATAATCCTGTGCATGTTTATCTACCAAATATTTTTATTGCTAATAGCTTCACAATGGCGGCACTGTAATTAATGGAGTAAAGTAACTTTTTTCTAATTGAAACTATAGGTGTATTTTGCACACTCATTTCCCTTACAGCACATTTTGCACTGTCTGTTCTACAACTATTCAGTATAAGAATATATAAAAAAACATTAATTCAGGTTCTTAATCACTTTCTAACTTCACTACTCTAATATAGCACTTCAGAAGTGTTTATTTTTAATGACATAAAAGTGCAGGTAAATGTTCTATAATATTCACATATGTCCTTATTCTGGTGTTCTGAGTTTTAGGAGCCATGCAATTTTAAGGACCTTTGCATTTGGTGTGTGCAGCTTTATACTTACAGCTGTAATTTTGAGAAGATAATGCGTTTTTCAGAATAAACTATTTAAATGCCGCAACTTCCCCCCACCCCACCTCCCGGAGTAATCTCACCCTTAATCAATCTTCCAGCAAAAGATTTTCCTCTGAACCACAGATCAACCATATATTAGATTTAATGGTGTAGTTAGATTTACTTCTAAACCAAGCACAATACCAGAGGCAATCTAAAACTCAGGCCATTAATTGGATGCTGATTTTGTTTAATTTTAGTGAGGGTAAACTGCGAAGTACTGACAAAAGACAGAAACTACTATATGCAACATTAACCTTTCTCCTGCCATGCAGGAGATGCACCTTGGGGTAGCCACTTTAAGGTATTGACTTAGAATGTTGTCATTCGAAAGTTGTAGGGGCATAGCCCAATGCATTCTGTGTGCACAAAGCCACGGGCTTGTCCTTTTGTTTGATCCGTAGTGGCTGGAAATCTTACATCACTCAAAGAGTTAACCTGCTTAGAAACATTTGTGAATTTTAGCCACAAGGGACTTTTGTTTGCATCTAGGCGATTCTTTTAAAACCTGCTGTCTCCGAAAATGCTTCAGCCATGCTGACTTGCAGACTGTGCAACACTATAACCCACATACTCCAATTCCTCCTCCTCCTCATTACTGTGTAAAGGGGAGTGTAAACACTATTTTTATTTTAAAGACAGGGCTTCATGACTGCTTCTGTACTGTGTAGCTATTTAGCCGTTATACAGTACCGGGCAAAGGTATTTCTCTTGTCTAATTTGTCACATAATCACCACAGAACACTCAGTCCTTCAGAGGGCTGAAGGAGTCTGAGCTGTCTAATAAATTCACCCTTTGCACGGAGAAAATGTTTCACAATGAAATAATAAAATGGGGTTTCAGTTAGGAAAAAATGAGATAAACTAGTGTAGCAAATAAGTAAAGATTATACATGTAGGCAACCCACTGATCAAATATTTCTTAGGGCTATCAGGAATCTATCAAGGATACTGAGCCAGTTAGATAAAGAAATTACTGAAGAGTGATTTACTGAGTTGTTTAAGAGTCATGTTAGAAAGATTATTTTGCTCACAGCAATGTGCTAGCTCTGTTTTATTTAATGATTAGTTAAAAGCTGTGGTAGAATATTGCATTTGTATGGGAGCTTCAGTCGTTTATTTAACTATTGGTTATGCTTACCTCTACACTGCCAACCTGAAAATATTAATCATGGTATCAAAAGCTTAGCTTTACAAATATTTCCTCTACTCAGAGTCAGCATTAAAGCAATACTGTATGTTAAATAAAACACCAGCATGTCTCAGGACATTACCATTTTGGTAGGAGACTTCTGTCATTTGGACACTTGAATCACTGGACATCTGGCCAGAACAATCTGAAAGATTTGCCTGCACTTTGAGTCCCAGGAACCAAGAAATAAGGATAACAATGATGTTGACTGATTGGTCTTTGACATATTCTGAGCATCTCCATTGAGCAAGCAAGAGGACAGTGTGCTATGGGGAATAATCCCCAGCTGGTAACTCCCTGCACTGACAGTGAGTGGCCTCTTTCTGCAGATCACTCATCTCCTGAGCTCTGCAAATTCAGAACTGCAAGGAATGGCCGCCCTCCAGAATCAGCATTGCCCTCCTCATCACTTCCCCCTCTGAAGTCAATGCCATCTTCCTCTTTGCTGCTAGATGCAGGGGTGAGCCTTTGGCCCTGATTAACACCTGTTATTTCAGAATTCCTGAAGTGAATTTGTCTCTTTCCATCGGTACTTCGGTACTTGAATTAAGTGCTTCCCTTCACTTCCATGTTTCATCGTGCAGAAGGACAAGGGGGGATTTTCATTTATGTCGATTTTTTTAATGAACAGTAGAGATTTTCTTTTTCTCCTTCTGCTTCAAAACCTTACCATTTTCGTGTTTTGGTTTTTTGGGGTTTTTTTTAGGTAGTTTTTGGTTTTGGTTTTGGTTTTTTTAATTAATTCCTGAAATAAGGTTTTCTGAAACAAGGAATAAGGGAATCTAAAAAAAATAAATTTTGGTTTTCATCTTCAGTCTTTTTATTTTCTTTCCCAGCATAAATTGAGACCTGAACTTACTTGAGAACATGTTAAAAAACTTTTAACAAGACATTCTTAAAAAAAGAGAAAATTAATTTGTCCATCCGCAAATGTAACTTGTAACTGAAAAGTATTAGAATGTTTGTTTCCCACAGAGCACTCAAGCAAAAACATTCAGTTGCCAAAGACTTCAAATTATTTCTGGTAAATCATTAGCAGAGATTAGCTAAATTCTGGATAGATCTCATCTTAATTTTCATGATGTGAGCTCTGGATTTTCAGGGGTTACAGGTGAGGAGTGCATTAACTCCAGTCTAGGAGCCATTTTTCTTCTAACTTGCTTTCTTTTGGCTCAGACTCTAAGCTATGACGAAGCACAGGGCCAACTTTCACACTTGCAATATGAGTTTGCTAACTTTATACAGGTGAACATGCTCATTACGGGCAAAAATCATAGGAAGGAATCTCAGAAGATAATTGACACCAGCATCGCAGCAAAACAACTTAAACAGCAAACATACATAGTATAAGCACTGTAATAACAGATATTTCCAGGCTTTGGATTATGATGGATGTACCCAGCAGGGATAAATTACTTCTCTCCCCAGCATGACTGTGCCTAGGAGACACATGCTCTGCCTTGTGTACTTTTATCTTTCACTATACTTCACAGAATCAGAGCAGCACCAACATATAAATGTTCTTGTTTGCTTGCCCCACATAAAAGATAACATGCCACTAGCCTGTTCTTCGCAGTACAGGGCAATACCTACTGAACTGGATGCCCATCTTCACAGGCAAGTGCACAAGCGCATTTAATCTTGCTGTTAGGTTCGCTCTGCTGTGTTTTAGTTATTCCCTCGGGGCTGGTATCTAACATAGGGGAGCCCGACAGTTAATGGATGGTGTACATTCCGGCTTCCAGGTCTGATCCAGCAAACACGTACACATAGTGGCTGAGCCATTGAAATGTTAGCAATGGGGAAGGGAAGCTTGTGAAGTGATGTCTTTCTGCTGTTACCATTATTACGTAGGTATAGCTATGAGTGCTTAAGTTGTGTTTTCTTGCCACTGGTTAGAAGTCCGAGACTAGGTTAAGAAAGGAAAAAATATTGCTAAAGGCCAGTGAAAATCTTTTACTTGCTGAGACCTTTTAAGGGGTGCAATAGCCCCTCAAGAGAAATAACAAAGGTCCCTTTGTTTGCAACATGTAAGTTTAGAAAGTAGAGGATATGGCAAAATGTGAGAGAATTAATCATTCTCTATTCTCAGGAAGACCTAGGTGCAATAACAAACGTTCCCCATCTTCTAGTTTTATGGTGTTCGTGCCTCCTTGTGCATCTCTAGATTTAAGAATCTTGTTAGCAATCAGTTCTTAAGGAGAGAATGTACTTTCGCAGTATTAGTAGGTAGAATGACAAATCAGCAGTAATATTCACCTTTCGGTTCCCAACGCTACATTATTTTTGTGACAACTTCCACTTTGAACAGGCTTCTAACACAGCCCCCCTGTGTCTTGGGTCATAACACAATGAACTTCTGTCACAGGTAAGGAGCAAATTTCCCTGGTTGTGTGGATATTGTCAACTATGGAAATGCTTGCCTTTCCTTTAAAGCATAGGGTAAAACCTGGCTTTGCAGGAAAAAAAAAAATCAAATAAAAACATTTATGGCCATGAACAAGATAATACAGCGGGCTAGAAATGTCAGTAATACTGATAAGAGTCCTCCTCCATCCAGGCAACAAATAATGTAGTTCTATCTTGGGTTCTTGCAATGGGGGCATAAAGAAAGAGCTGGTAGAAAATAACCTAGCATCAAATGATCACCAATTTATTCAGCTTAATTAACTGGAAGAGAAGTAGCTTGGGGGATGGGGGTGCTGATTCCTTTCCCATTAGCACCACTCCGGGTGGCATGGGCACCAACCAACGTGCCGGTGCAGCAGCTGCAGTGATGCAGCTGCCACCCCCACCAGCACAGCTGCATCCAAGCTTGTAAGGATCTCAATTTCAAAAGGATAAACTTTGAAAAATTAAGGAAACTAGTTAATGAGGTCAACTGGATTAAAGAGCTTAGGGATTTTAATGTGGATAAGGCGTGAAATTTCTTTAAATCAAAGGTGTGAAAACTGTCTAGAACTTGCATCTTAATCAAGGGGAAAATCTTATAGGGAAGGGCTCCAGAGCTAACTGGATAAATAACCACTTCTGAAAGGGCAGGAGAAATAAGCAGATAGCCTAAAGAGGTAGGGAGTATTCTGTGGAGACCAGGAAATAAAGAAGTCAAGGTAAGTGCCAAAAGTCAAACTGTATTAGACCTTTTAAATTACAACACAGAATAAAGTTGTGTTGTGTGTCCATCCCCATCCCCCACCACTCCTCTCCTCCACCATGTATCTCTGAATATAAAAGAGAACACAGAAGAAGCTCAACCACAGTGTAAGGAATGGGGGGTCAAGAATGAAATGGTTCACGTGTGGCAGCAAATTTAAATCAAATGTATTGTTTCCTGTGAGGACAGAAGTGCTGACTATGGGAGGTGAGGACAGGCTCGAAACTACGATATCCAGGCTGAAAATAAGGCCAGAAGCCCAATGCAATTATGTCACACAGGCCCAAAAACATGGGGTGTTGTGCACCTAAGTGCATGAAAGTGTCGATACAGTGGCTGTGATCGGAGCACATCTGTCAAGCGAAGTGACAAAGTTCCTGACAGGGATCAGCAAATAGAGCCCTTATATTTTAGATGATGGTGGGGACATAGGGTAGCTTATGGCAGCTCGTTAGTCCGATTGCAGTATTATACAAGGCCGTACGAAAAGTCTTGAAAGAAATATTAAGGCACAAGGGAGAACACACAAAATGCAACACGGACTTTCCAAAGGGATGTCCTGCCAGACTAACTTGATCTGTTTCTTTGATAACTGATTTCCTAGACAAGGGAAATACAGTTGGTCTAATCTATCTGGAGTTCAGTAAAAAACATTTATTTAATGCCACTTGCAAAATGGTTCAAGTTTAGTAAAATGCAGATAACCAGGCTCCCCAAAATAAGAAAGCATAAATACCAGTAAGTCTGACACAAAAGCAACCTGCTTTCGCTTCCCCCTTGAATCAGTTCATGCTACTGGAAAGAGCAAAAGTAAACTAAACCCATCATACTTTAATTTTGTTTCACACTATAACAAAGAACTAACTGATATTGAGAGAAATGTGTGCTGCATTAACCAATTTCATGTTATATTTATTAATGCACTAGCTGGACACAGTATTGCTTGTTTTTCAGTAGAATTAATGAAACAAAATGAAATTACGTCATTAGAAAAATATGTTCATTTTAAGTGCATCATATGGAAAATAGGAGAAAAATGGTCATCTACCCTGGTGCCAAATTAATCAAGCATAGTAATAGATTGTAGAAAATCCATGTTTTTGTTTAAATGTATTAACTAGAGAAGCCAATTGAGATTAGTATAGGCAAGCCATCCCTGGACACTGTCTCATTTACAGCACTGCCTTGGAGAATAACGTGCTGGCGCATATTTCTGTGTTGTTGACTGTGGTTCCACTCCCTCTCCAGCTGGAAACATGTGCTCATTTTTTTTGTTGGTAATGGGTGTTTTCATGCTTCTACTTTCTCTGTTTACCTGAGTGTTTGTGTGAAGTCTAGCTATTTTATGGTTGGAGGATAGATTGTGCTCAGAAGAGTTCTGAATGCTTTTAGTGAATCAGTCATGCTCCTTGGTTTAAAAAAAAAAAAAAGAAATAAAAGAAATAAAAAGAAAGCAAAAACCCCCTCGATCTGTGTAATGTCACTTCCCATAAAGAGTCTTTTCCCTCCCTTTCCTGTATCACTTAATAGTATTTGGTATAACTGCATTTTTAAAAGCCCAGATTTGGGGAAATGTCCAGTAGTATTGTGAAATTTACCTTCCTTAGCAACAATTCCAGCAAACAGATCCCTAAAGAATTTTTCTCCCGCTATAGCCTCCCACATATGGGGACAGAAAATATGATGGGGAATCTTGAATATTTTTAAAGTACTTAAGCCTGCTAAAACACTTTGTAATTCACTTGCTTGCCGGAGATGCTCTGATGCAGATTATGTTTTAACGGATAGTGATTTGCGAATAAATACTTGGCAAACATTTGGGAGGCAGACATGTGAAACAATCATAGCCTTGGCTATTGCATTAGCCACATTTTAATGATTTTTTTTTCTTTCAGAGAGAAGCTCAGCAAAATTATAATTTCTTTAATAAATAATTAACAGTGTATTATTTCAATAAATAAATTAGTGTTTATATAGTAAAGAATACAAATGTTTTGTGCATACATTCTGACCTACTTCTCCAGTCCTTCTTGGCTGTTTCCCAAAGAATTATTTTTAAAAATTAATGATGAACATCAAAATATTTCTGTTTATAACATCATATCAATGGTAGTTAAATCTATAAAATAATTCAATCGTTTATCCTTCTTATCTTGGGAATGTTTAATCAAGCTTGATATTTGCTTTAAATTAGCACTGTCAAATGTACATTTGTATAAAATCTCCCAAATCATGAAAGATTTATAATTTGAAATGTATTTGGATTATTCTCCAGTTAATCAGCTAGATAAAAATTAGTGGTACTGTAACTGGAACAATTAATTGGATTTAAAAATTAAAAAATAACTGGTACATGCTACTTCATGTACTGCTTCACTTTGGAAACACAAATAATATCTTAACTACATCAAAGGGGTTTTGTCATCTGTTCACTAAATCCTAAATCCCTTATTTTGTCTTTAGCGGGTGAAAGTTCTATTTTTTCTAAGGGCATGTTAAACAAGAAAGGGAGCGTTGTGGTTTAACCCTGGCCAGCCACCAAGCACACACCCCCCCCAGCTGCTCACTCACCCCCCCACAGTGGGACGGGGGAGAGGATCGGGAGGGTAAAAGTGAGAAAACGCGGGGTTGAGATAAAGGCAGTTTAATATGTAAAGCAAAAGCCGCACCCACAAGCAAAGCCAAGCAAGGAATTCATCCCCACTTCCCACGGGCAGGCAGGTGTTCGGCCATCCCCAGGACACGTAACGGTTACTTGGGAAGACAAACGCCATAACACTGAATGCCCCCCCCTTCCTTCTTCTTCCCCCAGCTTATATATACTCAGCATGACATTAGTGGTATGGAATATCCCTTCGGCCAGTTTGGGTCACCTGTCCTGGCTGGGTCCCCTCCAATTCCCAGTGTCCCTCCAGCCCTCTCGCTGGCAGGGCCCCAGAAACTGAAAACTCCTTGACTTAGTACAAGCAGTACCCAGCAACCACCAAAACCATCAGTGTGCCATCAACATTGTTCTTACACCTATTCCACAACACAGCCCTGCACCAGCTACTAAGAAGAAAATTAACTTCATCCCAGCTGAAACCAGGACAGGGAGAAACACATTCTTCAGGTCATGATTCTATAAAATTATGTGCTACAGCTCAGTAAAACACATAGGCACCAAACCACAGATGGAACTTTAAGTACATAACATTTCATATTTAGTTTAAGTTTAGGGGTGGGTATTCCTTTATTCATCATTGTCATAGAGGTTTCTAGGAGGTGAGGAACATCTACAGAATATACTAACTTGGCTCTGTACATTATTGTACTTAAAAACCTTTAGGTGCTCAGCATCATTAATGATCAAATTCAGCTTGTAAGTAAAGCACCGGTGGGTAGACTTCACTGTCCATCCCTGAGAAATTACTTCACTGATGACTTGCAGAGAGTGCCTGATGATCGGTATTCTCTGTTTCTGTGAGGGCTGGGCTGGCTGGGCAGGATAATGGCAGCACGAAAAGCTTCAAAGACAGTACTACTCATTTCTGAGCTGGCCAGAAGAGTTAGCCGTAGCGGAGGGAGTTAGGTGTCTGGCAGGTAGACTCAAAGGGAAAAGGGAGGTTTAGAAGGGAGGCATCTGGCTGTTCCTGCTTGGGAGAGGCTAAAGGAGCTGGAAAGTACTGCCATGGGGGAGAAGAGGCTTAAAAATATCCTCTGCTCTTTATACTGAAGGAACACCAGAATTTATAAATTCCAAAGGTTTTGGGAAAGATAACAAAGAAAAATACTAAGACAGGAGACAGTAAGTAGGATGGTCTTACATTTGTAGTTTGATACTTGTCCCAGATCCCGGCATCTCTCATGCCAGCACATACATCACAGGATAGTAAATGTACTTCTGTCTATCTCACGGTGCATTTCTTGAAAGGAGAACATCAGGAAGATGCAGTTTGGGTGAGTAAGACTTCAGCCTTGGTCAGGGTTTCAGGAGGCAACTATGATAGAAGAAATCACTGATTTTGCCACATCTCTTGTGTTCTCCAAAACTGTTGCTATTTCTTGCTGCTATGAGTAAGTATTAATTTATTATACTTGCACTCCTCTGAACCTCCCAATCTTTTTCCTTGTAGTTCAAAATGTTGAACTGATAAAACGCGGGTCTCCTCATACACAGCAGGATGTGCTTTACTCATTCTAGCAGGCTAGCTATGCTTTATGCTTTTAAATTATTTAGACCTGCCAGATAAGTCAGAATCTGTTTCATCTGAGCCTTGTCTTGTACAGTATTTTTTCGTCTCACAGTACTGCCATTAGTCATCGCAGCAAGCTTACAGGCTAATACAGCCCTTCATCCACCTCCCGGCACTGGAAATGCTGCCTTGGGCCTTCTAGAGCATTGGAAATTCTTCAGAGACCTCTTCTAGTCCTCCAAGGTCGTTCAGAAAATTCTCTGGAGATCTGGGAAATAAACAAGAAAATACCGTATAAGATAGATGGAATTTCCTATAATCATTATATATACCGGGCAAGCTTTCTGCATCAGGCTTAATTATGTGAAAACGACTCTGCTTTTTCACTTGTGAAAGTATGTTAAATATTCACAATGCCAGCTAAAATGGATTTTTCTGAACCCCAAAATAAATAAGCGCCTGTAATAATAATGGCCTTACACTACTGAAATGATGGAAATATGGATCTAGCTTTCCTGAAGGAGCTAGGAGAAGGCTAATTTGTTGCAAGTGATACCATCTTAGAGCCACGACAAACTTAAATAAGGCAAAAGGACTCCACCAGGGTCCCTTTGCACTGCCCTGGTAGGAGCTATAAACATGTTTGAAGTAGGCAAGGGAGTATTTTTGGATTGGGCAGTATGACCAGGCAATAGGAGGTATATTACTGTGCTGCTCTCCTCTGGTTGGTGAGATGGATCCTTAGTGGTCCTGTGAAGTCTTGAATATTGAATATGCAACTGAGATCATCCTCCCCTTTGACTAGTGCAATCATGTCTTGTGCGTTTACAGTTAATGGCAATGCTTTTTTCCTGGCTTTGTGATCTCATGTGTCATCAATGGCTTCTGGACAGATGAAAGATGCCTGTCTAGGTGCCACGGCCAGAACTGCAGCCTGGCACACATACCTCTGCCTTCTGTGTGGTCCAAATGCAGTCCAGGCTTCAGAATCAAGTGGCCTGGAGAAGTCCATCAAATGTTGTTGTGACTTGCTGTGAGGGCTGAAGCTGTCTCTGAGCAACCTAAACACCTGGAAAATCCCAGGGGACACAAAATAATTTCTGTTTACTTTCTGGTTCTCTATCCAAAAGCCCTGCCTGGGTGTAAGAGCTGAAGCTACAAAATGGAAAGTTGCAACCTGGCAAACCTGAAATATGAATGTCCTGCCTTGAAAGTATTGTGTTGTTGGGACATGATGGTGCCTGCTGAAGGCACACACTTCCAAGGAGCAAGGGAAGGCAGAACTGAGGACACAGTGTTTGTCCCAAGCGATCTGGTACAAGAGCAAATCATGCGTGCAGCAGGAAAATTCCTTGAAGGCATTTTTTTCAGATACCTGTAGATGGTGCTTTATTAGTTTTGTGGAAACCTAGTTCTTACTTGGACTTGTATGAGGTTGCAGAGACAAATAGGAAAAACCTGGTGCTGCCATGCTAGGTGAGGGCTGCCACATCCTCTGATGTGCTGCTTCTCTCTGTTTTCTTGAGCATGAAGGACTACCACCTGCAGACAGGCTGCCTCTTCAACCCCTTCAGCTTTGGAGGGCCCCCAGATGCCTCCTTGTCCTTCCTCAGGGGTCCGCAGCATGCTGCATGGAGGAGGTTCGATGGCTGTGCCAACCTGGCTGACCTCGTGGGTCTCACTGGGGCTAGAATTTACACGATGCAAACTGAGGGGGGCTCTGGCCCTCTTATACTTCAGGCAATATGCAAGTATCTCTGTGCATCCTTCAGTGCTGGAAAAGAAAAGAAAAATTTCTATCCTCTTGGTAGAGTGTTCTCTGGGGTCTGCTGATCTGGCAAGCTATATTGTTTATGACAGTGAGTTCTCATGCATTTCATCAGTTTAAGAGCAAAGAATGCTGGAGGTTGGTTTGGTTCATGTGTTGTCCCCTCCCTCCACCCCCCACCCCCCACCCCACCCCTTGTGTTTTCCTTGTTTTGGCTTCCTAAAAATTCAATGAATTTTTTTCAAAGGAAAGATAGAGGTTCAGGTTTGTGTTTCTGAGATCAACGGCAAGATGCAGCAATTCATTTCCCTCCCTGGTGCATATTTTCTCCGTGATATGGCAACCACTGCATCACAGCTGCTTCCCTGCACTGCTGCTCCCCAGACCTTCCTTATTGCTGGCTGTCTCTTACTAAAACATCTCATCTTAGTAGGCCCCCCAAATGACAACATTCTCACTATTTTTTTTCCATGTAACTGCATGAGGGAGGGCTGTACCTTGGCAGCAAGACACTGCAGTACTGGTGTTCAGGAAATAAGCAGAAATATTTACCTACGTTGCAGACACTGGTGCTCTGTCCTCATCACAGTACCTTGGGCTGGAGACCAGGACGTGGCACACATTCTCTCTCTTCCCAGTGGTGTTAAGGTCAGAAAGCAGAATATGAGTTTGAAAAGTCAGCTTTGGAAGAGGGGCTGAGAGCTAACTTGCCATCCTCTGACCCTGTCCTCTCCACTACACAATCTGAGCACCCCGATCTGCCATCCACTGCTGGAGGAGTGACTCTGCAGAACGGGGCATTTCTACCACCGTGTTGCACTTCAGGCACGGTGCAACGTTCTCAGCTTTCCGCCAGAAGTTATTAATGCCGTGACATTTGTGCTGCAGCCATCGATCAGCTATGGTGTGATTTTCTTAGTGATTTCCCGGTCAAGCAATCCCTAGATAATTTAAGAAAACATGACATAGTTGTGCTTCTTTTTGCTGCTTATGTGACATGATTGTTTCATTGGCAAGGATAAAACTGACACCAAAACACACCCACAGTTCTTCACAAGTTTTGCAGATAAATGCATTTTTAGTCTGTGCTATTTTTTATGTCACTAATGTGTTTATAAAGGCAGGTTTTATTCCCTGGATGCTGTGTGTGTTCCCTCTCTATCAGACCAGCAGGTCTGTGTTACATCCGTGGGTTTGGATCTTGATTCATATTTTAAGTTTGACTAAATTCAAGGCCTCTGGTGAAACTGGGGTTTGGGTTTCTCTGGTGGCCATGCCTGTTTCCCCTTTTAGAGAAAGAACAGCTCAAAATCTATATACAATTAGATTTCCCAGCATGAAGCTGAGATTCCTTCCCAGTCTCCATGATAGTGGTATTTTGATGTTGGATTCTGCTTCTGTGGCTATTCCTAGCCTGAACAACATCAGCCATCCACCAGTTGTCTTTATTCTTTATTTTGTACTTGTTTTGCTGGGCTTTTTTGCATTTGAAGTAGAAAGGTGAGCTTTCAAACACCAGCCAGTCTTTGCCTTCATTATCCACCTCCGCATTTCATCCAGTACTTCGAGGGAAGAGGTATCACGTATGCACTGTCATATATGAAAAAAGAATCAGAAACTGTGTGGCAGGGGCAACCTGTAGTCCGAAAATATTTTTTGGAGATTTATGTCCAAGGCAATGGACATTCACCTGGGCTGTTTGTAGCAGCGGGCAGAGCTGCAGGTGGCTGGGAACGGACCAGAGAGCCTGCGGATGCTGTTGGTTCTCCCACACGCTGGAAGAGCCAGCGGGAGAAGAACACCAGCCAAAAAGCTGAAGGGTAGCTATCCCTGACACAATTGCACAGCAAACTCATAAATCAAACTTATCTCAGAGCTCATAAAAAGCATGCTTAGTTCACAATTTTCAAGATAAATTATCTCAGCTGCTTAATTTCGGGTTTGTTATTTGAAATTCATTAAAGCCGAGGTTTTTGTCTGAGGAGCATGCGCCATCGAACAAAATCAAAACTTTACCGGGTGGTTCCAGAGAAGATTGAATGTTTTCCATTTTATAAAAGTACAGTGCTAAAAATGTTTATTTCTTAATACTTTGTTGCCCATAAAGTAACAAACACAACTACAGTATTTCAAAGTTTATTGCTCTGGGTAGGCTGGGATAAAAGGCCATATGTTTCTAGCAGGGTCTCTTCAGACCAATAAATGTAAAATATGTTGCTTTGCTCATTCAGAGCCGTGAGATTCCACTGTGTAACCTTTTCAGTTTACTACAGAAGCTTTTACTGAGGAAACACAGTTTTATCCATGGGGCTACTTGCTTTGTTTCCATAACGCTGATAATGTCTTTCTTCTTTCTCAGAGTGTTTAAAGATGATTATTACAGCTGGCTGGCACCGCCTCTGAATGCCAAAGCCTTCTTAAAAATTCTGCGTTGGATATTATTCATTTAGGTTTTAATTATTAGCATTTATATCTGTTTTTATATCTTTTGCATATCACTCAGCTGTTCAAAGGGAGTATTCCCATGCTGCTGGTCTGAAGAGCTTCTGTTTGAAGGCGCCGGCAGCCCGGGGAATCCTCCCATACACTGTCTGTGGCCAAACCAAAGATCTGGCAACTGCGTTCTGCCAGCGCACATTAAACTGATACCATTTTGGAGTCACTTTATCTGTGATCTTAACATAATGAGCTCAAAAAAGAGCATTTCGCTGTCTTTCTAAACTATTATGCTGGCTTTGGTCTCTCTGCTATTTCTTTTTACTCCTACACGCTTTATTTTCTGTTACATATTTACCCTTTATGGCCTGATACTCTATTTTCCAAATAAGCCAAAGGCCGTTGTGATTGCCATGGTGGGAATCTCCTGCAGAGGTTGTTAGAGAGGTAAAGTGCAATTACCAGCATTAGCTGGATAACATAAAAAAACCCCAACCAAATATAAGAAAAACAAAAACTATGTTAGATGACATTTAGAACATATCTCAAATAAATTACTCAGCATTTCCACTACCACCTCCCCCAGTTTCTTTGTACTTGGTGAAGTAATTTAACCTGTAGCTTAAAAGGGATGTCAACAAAATTTTGGTGACTTTCTCCCTTGGTTTCAGGGTCAAAATTAAATCCCATTTTTAAATATTGGCCTTTTGATACATACTTATGCATTTTTAAATCTGCAAGCATAATCTCTCTGCCAAGTCTTGATTTCCACTGTTCTAGCTTATGCTAGCTTCTTTTGTTCTTATTTTCATCTTTTTTTTTAAAGAGTCTGTTCAAATTGCACATGCTCATGCGATGTGTATGGAACTTTAAAACCTAATGAACTGTTTCAATGCATATCTGCAAATGCGTACCATCTTCACCAAAATGCTTCAGAAAGACCCTGCTAATTCCTCTACTGCAGAAACAGTTGCAGTGTTAAACTTAATTTATATTAGACATCAGAGAATCAGCCATTAAATTGTGGGAAAGAGGGAAATAACTTTTCCTAAAAATTAAGAACTTCTATAAAACTTGTTTGCACAGTATTACAAATAAAATAATCTGACCTTCACTTACATTTTTCTGTCCTGTGTATTTTTTGTTTTCTATGGGAGTTAATATCTGGATGTAAATTTTTGCTATGATTATGTCATTTTGCTATTTTCGCTCATACAGATTCTTTGATATCGAGCCTTGGCTTACACTGCAGCTTTAATATGCTTAAGTAAAAAACATCAACCAACACAACTTCTTTTGAAAGCAGTCAGTCTTAGCCACACAGCTCACACAACTCCTTAGTTCCTTCCATTTGGTTTCAAATTTCCTCTAGTCCTTGAATCCTCTAGCCCTTGGGTATCTTTATATCATGTTATCATCTCCAGACCAGAAACCCCTTTCTGTACAATAGATGTTTTGTTCTAGATATGCTATTTGACTTGAAAAGCTAAGTAGCTTGTTTAATGTTTAACACAAGGTACGGTTCTGCATGGGTGTTAGTTCAGAGGATTCAAAGACACAAATGTGCACGCCTGTATAGCAAACACTCATGTGAACTGAACTTATTCTACCTTGCCCCACTGGTTCTGTCTCCATGCTCCCCATCCCTCTTCATAATGAAATATATTAAAAACTTAAGTTTATGTGATTTCTTTAAATGTCTTTTTATTGTCTGGTAGCAAATTTTTAACCAGCTACAGTTAGTGATTAACTTGCAGAATAGCATTCTGCCTGTGTTTTGCTTCTTGCTTTCTTGTAGCATTTTTACTAAAGGATAGAGTGTTCTGCAAGACAGAATAGTACTCTGTGAGTTCAGAAATTTTTTTGTGGGTGTTACTGCCTGCTGCAGTTGCTGTGCTTGCATAATGAACTGGAAATACCCTGCTGTGTGGGTGCAGCATAGGTCAGCAGAATTAGATTTTCTGTTGATGAAGTTTCGCCAGTTTCCTGAAAGTAAGTTGAACTCATGTCAAACAGTAAGGCTCTGTCAGCTGTGGCGTTGTTTGGGTTCTTTTAGGATTGTGTTCCCCAAGCACACCTGTAACAGTGGTATATTAAGGTAGCCTTGCCCTTTTTACTTACTGTCATTTAAGTGCATCTATTCATAAAAACTAAACATGGGTAAAGTAAACATCAGCCATGGCCCATCTTCTGTGCATTCCTTTGAACTCACAAAAGAAACATCATTAGAAATGCTTGTAAAAGCAACTTAAAGTCTTTGCATTATGTTACAGATATCTCAGGTGGTTTTATGTTGCTCAGAAAGCTCACAGGGGAGTTGTGCGGATATGATCCACTTTCTGGATTGCAATCAAAGATGCTTGAGTATCTGGCACATGCCAAGGAAACGGTGTAGAACCCCATTCTTTCTTTCTTGAGCCATGAAATGTTATATTTATCTTAACAACAAGTAGTTCTTCTGCTTTTTTGTATGCCACGAAGATTATTTTTCAAAAGAAAGATCCTAATCAGATGTTAATGTCATTATTTCTATTATTATTTTTATCACCCTATGACATTTCAGTATCAATTTGAAATGTTTTGTAACCTTGAGACAAATGACACTGTGTATTATCTTTCAAGGGAGACAAATGAAAAATTAAGTCTAAGTATTAATTTTGTAAAAATGTCTCGAAATGTTGTTTTAATAGTTTTGGATACATGTCATTGTGTTTACCTGGTTGCTTTCAATGGCTGCAATGATAATAAAGGAACAGATGTTGAAGCCTTTTTTACAAGTCCTTAAAGTCTTTGGCAGTCATGCCAAATCAGATTATGCAGAAAAAAAAAATGCACATGTATTGTAGTGTACGTTGCCTCTGGTACATATCGACATCTAGATATAGTAAATCAGAATGTGTATAAGTCTGTGCAGCAATGGTTTCCTAAACGGGAGAAATGGTACCTATAGAAGCATATGGTACTTCCAGATTCCCACTCTGATATATCTGATTCCATTGTAGACATTGATAGAGAGGAAGATGGGGAAGATAAATTTATGTACCACTCAAAATACCATATGAGGAATACTGGTATATTGGAGTTTAAGAATGTATTTGAGTTCAGGACACACTAACATGAAAAAGTAAGAGATGTGATACAAAGCTGGTAGAAAGGTGAAAGCCAGCAACATGTAGAGAAAAAAAAAATCTCTAAGAAGAACTGGTTCAGAAACATCATTTACTGTGCCTAGTTAACTTACTAGTGCTTTGAAAATCTGAAACATGTGTGATGCACACCATCAAATAGGGGATTTCTTAAATTACAGTTGTATGCTAATTACTCACTTTAGGCAGTGGTTTGTCTGAAGCAGTAAATGATCCTAGACTTTTTGTCTTAGCAAGGAAAAAATCTTACCACTAAAATGTTGGGGACTGTTAGTCACCAGTGCAGGAATTGCCACTTTTCTAAACCTTGAATAGAAATGAATTCAATAAAAAGAGACATAATGACAGATTTATAAAAGCAACGTTCCTTTACATAATGGATTTTTTATTCTAATATTTCTTTACTGTAATCCTTTAAAATTATGCAAAAAAATTATTATTTAAGTGATAGTAAAGAATTCATTAAAAGATTAATAGTTCTGGTTTACCAATTCACTTACCAGGTCACTTAATTATTTAGTTCATTAATTCTGTAAATGTCAGACTTACCATGAACTCTAGTGATTTGCATAAGTAAGGTTATAGTTCTATGAGCAATTGTCATTGAACAACTTCAAACAAGAATTTGGCATTATTTTTACATTTCAAATGAAAGAAGGTGTCTATGTCTACACACATACATATAAAGATGGTAAAACCAATCTAGCTAATTGATCTATCAGCATTAAGAATGGCTGGGGGAGGGGAGTGTGTTTTGTATTTTTTTCAAAGAATCAAGAAGATAGCCTCCGCATTAGACTATATGAGTGGGACTTCTTTTAGGAGCCACATTCCCATCAAAAAAAAAAAACAAACAAAACAACACCAAAACAAAAAAAACCTCAAAACCCCAAAACAGTCTTTGAAGGAAATACGAAGTCTTCTAAAGCTTTATTTATTTATTTATTTATTTATTTACTTATTCAATTATTTATTCATTTATTTATTTTAAAGCATTACTCATTGGAATAGCGAGATGATTGTTCATAGCGATTATCAAAAGGATTCCAGTACTGAGGTGACTTTTCAGATAAAACAAACATCTACACTATGCTAATGGGATCCCAACACTAGTACTTACCTGTATAGTTTAGTATGTACACACACACATACATGTGTGTAAACATGGCTCGAGGTACAGAAGAAATACTTGTGAGAACATTGAAATTATTCTAAGCAGCTATTAGCTGTTAATTAATCTTCAGCAGTAGCCATCAAGGCCAGACTGTACAGGATGGCACGGTGAACCTTCCTTTTGCATAGGTGAAGTTTTCTATTCACTTCGTAAGCCTGAGTGGAGAACATCAATAGCTGGTCATTATCCACCATGTAAAATAATTTGATGCCCTGTGATGCATACAGTCTAAGTAAGGCCATCTTAAATAATTTTTATTGTGGAATGATTTCTTCCATTACAGATTCTATGCACTGTAAAATAGCATGGGGCTGTAACAGTCACAAGCCAGCGTGTACCCATGTATCTTGCTGCAGTGAATGGTTAAATATGAAAATGAATCCTTTCTGGCAGGCTAAACTCACGGCCCTCTGTATTAGTGGCATCTGCTCTGGCATGTGAATCAGCCTTGCTCTTAGTGGGTGCATGCCAAGCAAGTACAGGTGTCTAGGGGGCAATACATAATCTGTTCAGACCCACTCCCACAGCCCCCAGGAGTGGATCTATTAAGTACAATTAGTCTTGCAATTAAGGGCCATGGTATTAGACCCTTCAAGCATTTTTTTTTCCTGTTTGACAACACAGAATCAATCTTGTGACAGCTTCCCTGACATACAATCTTAGATCTTGATAAATGAAGTGCAAGGATTATAGCTAAAATGATGTGGAAGCCAGTAAAGCATGAGGTGCTCTTACACAAGTGAGACTCATTCAGATTTGTGAAGTAAATAGGTATAAACACAAGGAGAATAGGTCAGCAGTATAGATACACAAAGGAGGTATGAAGGTGTAAAAATGTGAGCTTTAGCGACAAGAATCTTCAGGTATTTTCACCTAAAGCATCTGCATGTGCTGGATATTTCCTGCTGGAATATATTGCATCTTTTGCAGCGTCAGTAATTTTTGGAATAGCAATGTGAGTTTTTGTATGGTCTTGGGAAACAGTTGTAGCACAAAGGAATGTGGAGTGGAAGCTTCATGGGGTGATCAGCTGCTATGAGATTTCCTGAGATTTTCTGTGTGTGTTTATGGATGAGAGGTAGGGACTGGGCTGATCTTTGAGACACAAATGGGCCTTAAAACTCCTATGCCCTTTAAGAAAATTTATGTTAAAATGGGATATGTAAAAGGAAATAGCCGAACAGAAAAAAAATCCGTGATGTCATCTAATGTGAATCACCACAGAGCTGGCTGTGAATAGGATCTAGAGTTTAAAGACATTGAACAATGTTTGCAGACAAACCAAAGTGATCCTCAAAAAATGGCACGTCCTGTCATCTGTCCCTGTCTTATTTCCACCTCAAAGGACAGGTTTTTGTCTGGTGGTGCACAATAGTTACTCAAAGATTTTTACTACTGCTGAAACCTTTTGGGGAGAAGAGCACAAACCCAACTGTACGAAAAGTGTTTAAAATTATTCAAACACAGTTACTAATAAAATACTGTAGTCAAAATAGTTTAAAATCGACATATATTTTTTAGCTTAATCAATACTTTTATTGCTTAATTGGGCACTCACCCAATTAATCCTGGAAATCTGATGGTCCAATCCAACCTTAAATCATAGTATAACACAACTGAAGGTCCCGTAACAACAGCAGGTTGTAAAAATCACCGCAAAATCTGATACGGTATGACGGCACTAGTGGTCTTGCTTGAGCTTCTGGTGCTTTAGTCCTTTGTATGTGTTGTACCTGTCTTAGCAAGGAGGTTCTTTATGTAATTATATGAACAGTAATATATCTGGCAAATAGGACTGACTTTGTTGATGTCTGATTTAAAATTAAGCCAGATGCCTTTTCTCGTTTCCTCAATCATCAATGAAAAGGCAGGTAGAAAGATGGGTAGACAGCAACCTCCCCCATTTAGAAGAGGGGAAACAAGTTAGGTGGGATTGTTGTCTTACCCTACAAAAAATACTGGCTGATAATCCCCAGATCGGTTTACTGATGAGAAATGAGTAGTTAAAACTTTGTGATCTGTCATTTTCCTACATGCTTTGAGCAATGATATGAACACTGCAAACAGAATGGCAGAATACAATGCCAAACCCTCTGCAGCTCAAACCAGTTGCTGTGTTGTCCTGTCACTAATAAGCATTAATTTTGCGACTTTACAGAGCATACATATCTATTTTTGCACATACAAAAATCCTCTATATTTTTCCTGACCCCCAGGGCACGTAAGAACAGCAGCATTGGGCTTAAATCTGTAACTGTTTGTGGTGTATTGTCTTTAAGCATGGCAAGGGCTGAGGTGATGCTGCACGTTCAAGAATAGAAATAGTCCAGACACAGTGTCTGCAAGGCAGTCTCCCAGCTGCTTGCAGATGCAGCTGGTTTGGGTTGGAGGCTGCAGCTGAAAACGAAGTGTGGCTGAATGCATCTTCCAAACACCAGGGCAGAACCCCAGCTGACATATACTGGCACAGCTGCATGGAAGTAATTAGGGTAGTTTATGCCAGTTAGACTCTTGCTCAAGGGCTTTTCTGTTGTGCTAACTTGGTGTTGTTGGCATTTGCCTTTATAGCTCTTCTGATCCAGACAAAATAATCCCGATTTCTCAAAAATGCAGCATTAGCCTTCCTGATGCAGTGGCTGCTTGTATGTGTGACATTATCAAAGTAAAAAAAAGCTATCAAACCAAAAATGTTACTTTATTTTAGGAGAAACATCACACAGTCACTTTATGCTGATTTATCCATCCATATTGCGGAAAAAAATGGTAGCATTTGGATTAAGTGAACTGTCATTTGTAGGGTGTATTTTGAAATATGGTGCATTTTGAAGGTGATGGACATCAACATTTCATCAGCTTTGTACTAATGAAAAATTTGGGATTTCCTAATGACTGTTAATAGCCAACGAGTATATATTCTTCACTACCTACTAGTCATCAGATTGTTATGGAAATACACTTCCACCTCTTTCAGGAATACAGATTACATCAAAACTCTGTGTCCTTCCTTGTTGTGGTCAGTATTAGGTGTTTCTGATGAACAACTATTTAGGTTTCCTGATTCTAATGAAATGTGAAGCTCGAATAATGCTTGGAAATTATACAGTACGCAAACTTCAATGTTATAAATCAAAAATTGAGACCATTTACAGTTTTATTACATGTCTGTAAGCTGTTTACCTTTTGTTCTAAATCCTGTAGAAAATGTACCTCCTCAACGTATATTTCTAGGAAAACTGAAACTTGAAGCAAAAATATTTGTTCCGAAGAACAGGAAATATCTGACATATTCATTTCTATTTGAAATGACAGAGATACAGCGCTACAAAATAATCATAGGATTAGTATTCAGCCTGTGACTATTCAGACTTTTGCTCAGATAAAATGACAAAAACAAATGTGAAAGTTCTACGAAAAAACATCCAAGGCTGTGAAAGTCTAAGTACAGGGGACATATTCTGTGGTATCTATTGCTCATCTTTCTATGGTTTAATCAAATACCATGTTAATAACCCTGATACTGTAAGACCTTTTACTAGCTTGCTCTGATGTTTTTCTGTCAAGGGCTAACTAATAGCTCTAGCTCTCCAAAGAACAACATAACAAAGATAAGGCAAATGCCAGGAAATGTATTCATTAAATAGTCAAGAGAATGCCAAGGACAAGCTTACTGTATAATGTGTTAGGAGAACATCAATATTTGAGAAAAGGAAGATGCTGCTTTGGTATAACATATTTGTGAAAACTGGAATAAGCATGTTTTAAGCAAGGCTTCTCTTTAATTATTGTCTGAGTTTCACATAAAGTCTGCTTCATCAACTGGATAAATATTTGACTGCTGTTCAGTAAATTGCATTAGTTTACTTTAACTGTATGCTCAGCCTTATTCAGGCATCCTACATTAGGCAATGTAGTGTGTAATGCATCTCTGCAGGTGACCAGAGCTATTCTCTGTATGAGGTAAATTAAAACTCATATTTTAAAAATTAAACATTCTTGCACTTCATGATTTCAATATTTAATTATAACCTGTGTCAGGGCCTAATCTCTGACTGAGTCAGGCATGAAATTAATCAAAAACGAGGGAAAAGCTTAGCAGTTCTACTGCACTGTAAAAATAATTTTTTTCAGCAATTCTGTGATTCTTACAGAAGTGTTATGAGAAAGATGCTGGTGAGCATGTAGTTAGGGCAACAGTTAAAAGGTTAGTAAGTAGCCAAAATAATGATGATTTTTGTTGGTTGCCTTGAAAAAAACCTGGCAGAACAGTTTTCTCCTGAGATGTGAGCGCACCGAGGACATTGTAACATTACAGACATGATCAGACAAGGCAAGAAATCTTTGACTCTTGCTAAATCTCTTTGAGGAAGAAAATCCAACTACATTGACAAAGCACAGCTTTGACATTCTCATGGAAGTTGCATCAGGCTACTAACATAAGAGTAGATTATTTTATATGAAGTATACCGCAGCTATAGAAAGTGCAACTCTCTATACTTTTCTACTTCATTTTACTTTGCAAAGCCCTTGTGTAAATTAATCTGCTGTAAATGAAATGTTTGTGGTTATATTTTTTTGACTGATGGAAAAAGCTGGTGCAGAACAGTGAGTTTGTTTTTTACTGTGCATTATAAACTTATCTTTCCCCCCTTTTAATCTGCTTTTTTAAACACACTAAGTTCAGCACCAAACTTTGTAGCTGAGAAACAAAGCAAATGGTAAGGTGCTGAAAAATGTTGAAAATAATTCTTGAAATTTCACAGAGTTCAAGATTTCTCTGTGAAGTCATAAGATTGTGCTTTGGTTTTACATGAAAAAATATTAGGTTCAGTTGAGTTTGGTTTATTTTGATAAATATGTGTATTTTTTGTGGCCTCAGCACTTCCTGAAACGAATCATCCATAAAAACAGGAAGCACAGATGAGACCAACAATAGTGGAAAAATTCCCAAATGTGCTCCTAAAAGCTGACTGAACTACTTTTGACATAACAATAGAAAGTACATAAATATGTTTGAACACACAGTGTAAACGGGAACTTTCTCCCACCCCAGCACAAAGCTGACTGGTTTCAGAAGGCAATCCGGTAGCAGAACCCACAATTATTTTATTTAGCTCAGCTCTATATTCTGCTCAGACCAGGCTGCATTTGTGGTTTTAGGCTAATCATGTATTAGTTTTACCTTAGTTTTACCTGTTGCATAACAGTTCAGATTGTTAATGATTTGTCTGGGAATTAGGAAGGTGTTTGGCATATGAAAAAAAATCTTATTATTGCTGGAAGAAAGATTTGGAAGGCAGTAGCTGAGCATGAACTTCACTGCTGGTATCTTTATTTGGGAGAAGGAGCTGTTCTAGCAGGCACAGATCTTGAAGTGCCACATTTTATAAAGAAAAATTTTTTTGCAGAGTTTACTCATATAAGTCTGCTGCCCAAGATGGCCAAGAACAAGTTTAGCACTCAGTGATAGTTCAAAAACCACCAACTTACCTGCACTTTGTTCTTTTTTAAGATTATCACTTACCCCTGGAATCACGCTCGACCTCATAACTGAAAATATTTTACACCTATTAAAGTACCTTTAACGGCTGCAACTTCTAGTTGCAGGTAGAAATCTACCTGGCTTTGCCTAGCCAAGCTGACGTTCTGAGAAAGCCTTTTGCTCCCCAGGCACACACAGGATGAGGTAGCTGGTGTTGGTAAATGCAGGTGGGATCACTGCTTCCATTCACCCCAAACTGAAGTAAATGCAGGGTAAATAATTCCCACCTGTATTCAAAAGCCAGTCCAGTTGGCCCCGGGAAGCCAAATCTTGTGAGAGCTGTGACGATGTCCCAGGTGGGACTTCCCAGGCCTAAGTCTTCCTTGTTGCCTGGGCTTAACTGAACCACACCACCTAAACAGGTTGTGCCGTCCTGAATGCACTTTCTGGTGAATCCACCAGTTATCTTAATGCCACATGCTAATCCTTTCTAAGCAATTTAACTTTATGATAACATTTCAAAAATATACAGAAATACTGCATGAAAAACAAGCTATGTGATCTAATGCACTGGCAAAAGAAATCATTACAAAGTATATTTGTTTTTAATAATGTTGGACAGTTTCCATTGTGTGACATAAATATTACCTTTAATCATTGAGCTGAAGCTGGTAAAGGTTTACCAGAATTTCTGAGTATATATTATTAGTAGACTGGAGTACAGTATAGAAATTCAGAATTTGTTTTTGAGGTGATTTGAGAACATTGTGGTCACATTCATGTACTTTTCTGATTTCCTGCAGGCTTTTTCAGGTTCTTTGTGATCTGGAGTTTCTGTTGTACTTTTGGTTACAGGATAAAGTCTGGTTCTTTATAAGTTTATAATGCGTAGTGAATGCAAATGATTTAAAGCAGTTTGGTGGGATTATAATACCCACCGTAACTGTTGTGGTCACTTGAGCCTCCCCAGGTTTTCCTCAGAGATGCCTCAGCTGTTGATCGAGCAACGTCCACACAAACTCTTCAAAATCAGAACCAGACATCTCATGCATGCTGCTCCCTTTTCCATGTGGGGAGAAAGACTTAGACCCAGGTGACATCTCAGAGACAAGATATTTCTCCAACACGTTGAATAAAAAGACTAGCTTAGAACAGGCCCAACTTTTAAGTGAACTTAAATAGTTTCTTTTTTAAATAATAAATTTTATAACATTTTTATAGTTCAGCTGATATGTTAGTTAACATATGTTAGATAACAATAAAGTGTTATTGCAGTGTATGTGCGGTTGCATTTGGTCTTACATCATTACATTTGTTAAAACTTATTTTAACTTTTTTTCTGATTTTGAATTATATAAAATACACTCTATTCCAAATGATAGCTGCTTTGCTGATAAAAAAAGATTTATGACAACAAGAATATCATTATAAATACTGTTATACAGTAGAGGAAGATAGATGAAAAAGTAACCACTCATTTTCCTGCAGTTCAAAAAGGCTTTTCTTAGCAGCCTGAGGGTTATTTGGTGTAACACCCTATTTACTGGGAAATGTCAATAATTTACCAATATTTTCAATTCTAATAATGGCATAAAGCAATTACAGCTTTAGGAGTTCTGTAGACCTTGCTGCTCTAGAGGTTTTCTAAATATTTTCATTATCTGATAGAAAATGGCTTTCTGCTCAGTATACCATACAAATCTGACCATGAAGTTACTTACTAGGGTAAGTGAAAGGTGTTGGTCTGTGCTTTTATTGCCCTATTTATGGAGTGATTGCTAAACCCAACAGTACCTTATAACCTCATGAATAAATCATGGAATCAGTCACTGTATTTATAAAAATGTCTGATACTTCTTTCCAGTTTCCAGCATTTGAACATCTTTGGGTGACTGAAATATATAATTACTAAGTGGTGAGCAAATAAAGTTATCAAGGCAAGCTTTTGGGGCTCAAAATGCCTGCAAGCAAGTGCTCCCCTGAAATGAGGAACTCTGAATGTCGAAGCCAATTCATCTGTGTTTACACATACATACACACATTCATATTTCCATGCCAGTCTGGTTAGGAAGGAGTTTATGTTTTTTTCAAATGCACAGCCAGCCTTGCACCGAGGCAAAAATCTCACATTTGAAGCCGCACCACACTGCTGTGCCTCCTACCTAACCCTCCCCTTCTTGCAGTCTTTTGGACCAGCAGACACAAAACACACCCAGGAGCCCAGCAGGCAGCTCCTTAGGCAGACTGCTGGAGCAGCCAAGCTGTTCCACCACAGGGCAATGGCAGCATCACTGGCTGCACACCTGGTCCCACTGCATGCTGGCTCTGCTGCGGTTCCCCAGCTTCATTCCACCCTGTGGCATCAGGGGATGAAAACCAGCAGGGACAACAGTACAGCTGTTGCATGGCGATACGGCACTGAGTGCATGTTCCTCTTGCCCCACTGAACCTTTAACCTGGCTCCATCTGAGGCTTGAGAGGACAGTGAGATCTTGCTAACTTGTAGAGGCAGAATTAGAACCGTGGCATATGTGTTGGGAAACCTAATGGTGCTGCCAGGTCCTGAAAGCTTTATTACGCTCCCCTCAACACTTTCCTTGATATTGCCAGCTATGTCCCATTGCACGGCTTAGTACTGCACGAAAATTATTACAGCACCAAACCTTGTTAGATGCCATACAACCATAACGCTGCATTAATGTCCCACAGATCCCCACACTTGCTCTAAGCTGTGTTTTGTGCCTTTTACTTAATGCCTTCATCATTCCTGTCGATGACTTTACTAATGTGCTCCAGACAACTGTGGCGATGATTGACCATGTCTCAATTTAAAACAAACTGGCAGTGCTACCCCTTCCTAGAAGACAGCCCCTGAACACCAGGTGGTCCTGGAGGTCTCACTGAGCCTGGACTTGCTAGTGAGCCCTGCAGGCAGTTGGAAAGATGCTGTGAGTAGTGTCACTGGTACTCACTCTCAGGCGCTAATCGAACTACCAGTGGATCCTGCAGCAGACATTGCAAAGCTATGACCAAGGCTGTTCCTCACAGACTGCACACCTGAGGCAGTGAGAGCCACCACTTACACTGGCTCTTTGACACCAAAATATGGGAATATTGGTCCCGATTCAGCCCCTTCACACAGCTGGGCCAAAGCTCTGTTAACTCTCCTGTGCCTAGTGGCAGTTTAAAAAGCTGATTTCGTTTGTTGAAAGCAAGTAAAAAATCTCATAACAGAGACTACGTCTACACGTTGCTGTTAGTGCAAAAGACTCAAGATCATTAAGTCTTTGTTATATCTATGTGTGGTACATGTCTGGCTGTAGATATTTTAGTACTGTAAATAGGGAAATGATAAATTAGTTTTTATTTCAGTGCAGTGAAAAGTAAGTTTAGATGATTTACCTTGAAGGAAGTGTAAACATTTCCATGCAAATTGGGTCAACCTGGGACTCATTTGGAAAGGATATGGAAACATTTATTTCTTTGAATGTAGAAGATATTTAACCTAATAAAATCTAGATTCAGTGCTTCTGATAGCCATGGACTGTTCTTTGGAGATCTTCTGTACAGTTTCTCTCCGTGTCTGACTTGCCAGGTATAATTCCTCATCTACCTCCAGCACTCACCGCATTGTTTCACTCCTTGTGAAACGCTTGCTCCGATCCTACTCTGAACTGCTTTATGCCTTCTGTACTGCCCTGGCTCTGGCTGGGATACAGTTTTGGCTTGAGTGTAAGAACAACGCTGAGAGCACACTGATGGTTTTGGTTGTTGCTGGGTGATGTTTATACTAAGTCAAGGACTTTTTGGTTTCTCGGGCCTTGCCAGCGAGAGGGCCGGAGAGGCACAAGAAATTGGGAAGGGACACAGCTGGGACAGCTGACCTGAACTGGCCAAAGGGATATTCCATACCATGGGATGTCATGCTTGGTATACAAACTGGTGGTGGTGGGGGGTGGCCTGGGTGGGCCGATGGCTGCTTGGGGACTGGCTGGGCATCAGTCAGTGGTTGGTGAGCAGCTGTGCTGTGTGCCACTTGTTTTCTTTTCTCCCTTTCATTTGGATTTCATTCCTCTCCACCTCGCCCTCCTTTTCATTATAACTGTAATTATTATTATTGCCCTTTCATTTTTATTTTATTCAATTATTAAATTGCTCTTATCTCAACCCTTGAGTTCGAAATTCCTTTCCAATTCTCTTCCCTGTCCGCCTGGGTGAGGGGGGAGTGGCACTTAATTACCCTCCAGGGTTAAACCACGATGCGTACTCCTATGTGTCTTATATATGTATATAAGTATATATATATGTGTATGTATATAAGTATATATATATATATATATGTATGTATGTATGTATGTATGTATGCATGTATGTGTGTATGTATGTATATGTATATGTTTCAGGTGCCTGAAAGTAAATCACCAGGACACATCTTTTAATATATAAAAGGCTGGACATATATATATATATATATATATATATATGTATATGTATATGTATATGTATGCGCGTGTGTGTATATATATGTATGTGTGTATATACATGTATATAAAGTGCTAAACTTAGATACACAGAGAGGTAACTGAAACTTGGACTTTCACATAGTGACATCTTTTGTGCACTTCTGGCATATTTTCAGTTCTTTTCAGACCCGACCTTTTGTCTTTGCAAGTAAAACAAGGTGGGAAAAGTCCGTATTTGCCATCTCCCTACTCCCCTCCTCTAATATTAAAAATGTACACTCTAATATTAAATCTAATGACTGTTTGGTTTTGGAAGCATTGACAGCATTCATCCTCCTCCTGCTGGTATCCTTGCAGTGACAATTTCTGTGCTATAAGCATTTTTTAAAAGTAGTAGTATATATATATGTCCAAGTATAATTTTCCATTTAAATGAAGAAAACAAACCTACTGTAGTCTCAAGCTTATTCTCAGATAACTGGAAAAATATTTTCATTTAGATAATTTCAATTAATTGTTGAAATTCCATTAATATTTGGAAGGCAGAACCAGGATGGGGGCAAATACATTTTTCTCAGGGTTTTTCATGATTACTTTCTTTCACTTCACCTAAAATACGTATTGACAAAGGAAAAGGATGATTCAGAAACCAAGAACGGTTTACACTGCGTTTATCTTAAAAGAAAGAGGCATTGAGTAACTATATGAAACAAGTATCAATCTTTGTTATTAGTTTTTTCCTACGCTAGTGTCCACATCATGTGGACAGCCTATTACTGCTTTTGTCTGATTGCCACCTGTATCTGCAGTGTCAGTAGAAAGAGATTAACATGAATGAACTTAGGGGTTAAACGTGTCTGTCTCCAGTTCAGATTTCAGTCATGTTGGCAAGGGGATGTGGGTGAACTCCCGGGGGCAAATAGGCAGTATGTCTGTCACATGAAGGAAAAAAAAAAATAAATAAACCAAGAAGATTTGAGTTTCAGAACAGCATTTGGGATGATATTTGCATACTTAGGCATATATTAGGACTGCAATATTTCAGGGGGAAATTTTTTGCTATGGAAATACAGATCCATGATCAGGTTATCTTACCTGCAGTGAGTCTGACTTGTTCTCTTCTGAATGTGGATGTAGAGCTATGTGATTGCATTGGGCTACTAAGATTCGCCAAGACCTCTCAGCCTTTCTGATGTTATCAGTCATTTGGAATCTTGGATGAAGCAGGATGAATCTTGCCCAAGCAAAACTTATAGTAGGAAAATCACCAAGACCAGGGAAACCCAGACATACAGCACCCTTATTAAAGTTGTTTTTCCTTCAGAATGTTTCTGATCAGGTACTCTATTAAGAAAAAACTTAATCTGAGAGATTAACATTGTGGGTAATTTGTACTGTTTCAAACCTGTATTATTTTAAAAATCAAATACCTGTCTATATAAAGTTAACGTGTTGCCTGTATTTTAAACTCCTCTGTATTAGCCATAATTGAAAAATTGTCTTCTCTGAGTTTAACTTTTTTTCTCGTGGCCAACAGAAAGCCAAAAGTGTAGTTATTTTTCTAATATGTCTTGTTACTCTAACCTGCTCTCAAAATTTATAATTCCCATTCATTTTAAATAGCAAAAATTAAAGAAATATGCATTCATGTGACTGAAGGAACATTAAAACTTCTATTACCCATGATTTCTGGGAGAGATACCAATCTAAAAAACAAAGTTATTATGATGTGATATGGTACTTCATTTCCCACATTGAGGATTTTCAATGAATAGCTTCATTGAGAAGCACTTTTAGATCTCTTTAGCTATGTCCTCTTGCAATGAGTTTTGATTAATATTTCTGTGGTGACTAAAACAATCAAATCTGAATAAAAAGGTTCTAAGGAAAAGCCTGTAATGTCTGTTTAGTTATGTTAGTGCAGTGGCACTGCAATACATGTGAAGGATCAGGCTGCAAAATGTAAGTTGGCATGAAAGAGTATCTAGCGTGCAGTGGTCAGTTGTATTTGCTTCACTTTACCTTATATTCGGCCCATGTTTATTTGACAGTCTCTGTGGGTAACTTGCTTGTCATACACAAGCGGTGGCTGGGTTAGAGCAGTCACCCTCTGCTGTGGGACCAGGTGCAGCAGCTGCTGGGGTCAGTGCTGAGGCTGGAGCCGTGGGTGCTGCCATCCCTCAGCACCGTGGTGCTTGTGCACGCGACTGCAGCTGCTCCCTCCTCGTGGCGGTGGCTGCCTCCCTTTGATGCATCATTGCTGCCAGTGCTTTATGCTTTTTGTTTTTCTCTAACAAGTCAACAAAGACAGGTTTATAGACTGGATGAAACCTGGCTCTACACATAAGACATCTAAAGCAGAATTAGGCAGTTTCACCAGTGGCCTCTAATTGGCTCCACTTATCAGTCAAATAGTAAGCAAGTAACATGCCACGGGCAATATTTTGCTGTTGGCTTTGCTTTTAGCTTCTTAATATATACTGGCATGAAGAACACCAGAAGACCTTACAGGCTGCCAGACTGGGAGTTGGAATTACTGATCTAATGGTTATAACAGAGATTTCAGAAACAAGAGGACATCTGGTGCTTCTTCCTACTATTTTCACTGACCTTAAATAGATCATTTCCCTCCTCTCTGTCTTAATTAACTCACCATCTATATTATAAAGATATTAATTCCTACCCATCTTGGCCTAAATATCAATTATTATTATGCTGTGGCTTCATATGAATTTAATAAGTAAGGGATATTCCATAAATAAAATTATTTGCATGCCTTTCTTTTGTTTTGTGCTATGTCAGTTAGATGCTCTCTTCAAATCCGAACATGGCTGATTGTCTCCTATATCTTAAATGATTCTTCTGTCTGACTTAATCAAAAAGACTTGTTTCAATGATGATTAGAACTCCTTCATTTGTCTCTAATAGGACCATTTTTAAGATTGGAAAAGCTGTTAGTCCCTCTTCCGTGCAATCAAACAACCTTTATCTGCCATTTGGTATCACAAGCAGCAGTTTTCTTTATACCCAGAACGCACCCAGTCTTTTTTGGTACAAGAAAGGAAATTTTATTCTTTTCCTCCATTTTCTATGCTTCATTTTCACTGAATGAATGGGAGGGATATGCCCTTGCTCTCACAGAACGAGATGTTATAATGCCTGAACTTCATCCCTTGTATTTCCAAGTGATTGGATCATTTCCTCCATTCTAGTAAAATTGGACAGTTGCACTCAGGTTTTTGTAATACCATGATATAGAATGGCAAATAAACCACAGGATGCTCCCCACCCCCCCCACTCCCCCCCATTTCAAAGTGCCAAGATCATCAGAAACTCAGTAAAGAGACTTTACAAGGGGGTTAAGAACATTTTTCAGACTGTTTCTTCAGGAAGATAAAAGTAACACCCATTTTTTTCATTTGGCTGTGGGTGGCCAATTATTAAGACCTGTCTTTGGATGAAAGAAATAGGGAGTGAGGCACCCGCCTACTTGAATCCACTTCGTAGAGAAATATTTTGCACTCTGTGGATCCTCAGCCCAGCTATCTGTTGTGCTAGTACCGAAGTTTCAGCCAGTGAGCAGGGTGGGGTGCTGATGCTCCAGAGTCCAAACACTTACCACCTGCCTAAATACCAACAAAATTCTCTAGCTTGAGTCCAAGACACAGGTTCAAAACTCAGAAGTGTTCTCAGACCTTACAAGAATTGGAAACTGTAACAGAAAATAGCTGGAAAGAGACATCGACTTGTGTCTCCATACACAGGGCAGGACCTCCTTAAGATGCTGCAATTAGTGTAATTTGAAACAGGAATCTGAAGCCATATCCTCCACATTTAATGTAGGAATGTCCTAATCACCAGGCTTCTTGACAAAGATGTAGAGCTTCCTCAATATTTCCTGTTAAGGCTATTCAATGCTGTATTAAATAACCAAATGTGAATTAGGGGAAAGGTTAAGGGGGGAGGCAGCAAGGACATTCTCCTGGGACTCAGGAAACTTATATTCACGTACTTTTTCCAAAGAATGCTTAATTATTTATATGAAATGCAGGTCACTTGGTAGAGGGACTAACTTTCACCTAATAACTGTCAGAGGAACATAACAAAAGTGGGAAGACTGAGCAGGAGACAAACACATTGCTGTTGTCACTTCATCCCCTGTGATATTGCATCTGCTTGTTCAGTACGTAATTTCCTTTTGATAAAATAAATGGTGAAAAATAAGTCTTTTCATATTACCCATTTAAGCTGCAAATGATTTCTCCCCACCCCCTTTTTGGAACAAAGTAGAATGTCATCCTGCGTATTGCATGGAGGGGCAGCAGGAGCTGTGAGCTGTTAAACTAATTTTGTTCCTCTAATTTAGAATAAGCTGCAACTCTTTATTGTAGAACCGGCACTCCCAGTGAGTAATCAGGGAAAGACGGTTTACCTTTGAGTTTATACCAGTGTGGCTTAGGCTGAATAAATGCTAGGTGTGCAGAGTATCATCTAATTGTCTAGTTTTCCCTACAGGGGTCTATCCCTGTTAGGCAAACGCTGTGCCAGCCCAGCAATGGCTTGAACCTAACCTGGGTAATAAGTGCACATAAAATTTAGTAGCTCAGCAGAACCCAAAGCTTTTGACAATCAAATGGTTAACCCTTTCACAGATCTGTTTCTTGGGAATTGAATAAATGAGGGTATTGTAATGTAAAGAACATTTGTTGGCTGAAGGCCACCATGAGGGAGATTAGTGGGGGGTATTAAAGATGAAATTATAAAGTCTCAGTGAAAGAGATTCAGTTGAACTCAATGATAAATGACAGTGAAAGGAAGAGAGGGATATTTCTGAGATGAGCTGTATTTCCCTAAAGAAAAATACTTGTGAGATCAGATTTTTAAAGAAGGAGTATTCTTTTTTTATTATTGAAAAGGTTAGATTATATCATTTTTGAGAGCTCTGTTCTACTGAATGTAATAAGAATTGACATGAAGTGTTTTAAGTTTGTTGATAATTCCATACTATTCTGACCCACTTTATCTGAATATCTTAAAATTCAATTTCACTTGTAGAAGGTATTCTCATATTATCCTGCTATATAGGCTACAAAAGGCTGGTAAATCCATAGATGTTCACGACCACTCATGCAGAAATGAAATATTTAACTACAAGGGTATCTTGTATTTCAGAAGTTATTTGCTGACACTTCATTCTCTGATCCTTGTAGTCCATACAAAATGATTTGCACATAGGAAATATAAGTAAATGCTTTACAAATTGACTTTCTGAATATTTTGCTACTACTTCTAATAGATTTTATTAAGTGCTTTCTGCTCAGAAATGTTTCAAATGTTGTGGTTTTTTATCATTTAAAAGCACATTGCATGTATTAATCCTCTTAAAGGATTCCTTGGTTTTCCTCAACAAAAACAATAAGAGGATAGGGGTGTACATTCTCATAACAAGACATATGAAAGCTGATGTCTATTAATTATGCTTATTAATTTAACTTTTGTTAAAAGAAAGATTAATTATAATGCTTTTATTATGGGAAAAAAATCCTTCCGTATTTTACCTAAGTCTAAACAGGTAAAAGTCACCGTTGTTTTGCCTAGTTTGAGTAGTTATTAATATAGAAATCTAACTAATCTTCTTCCTTTAACATTTAGAACAAATTACAGTGCACATTTCATCGAGTGAAAATGCAGCCTCGTGTCATTCTAAATCACATTAGGAATCAGTTGAAGTTGGGGAGGTGGATGTCGAACTGTCAGATTTTAGAAAGAGTGGAAAAAACTTGAGATCAGATTTTCAGCCTACAAATTCAGATGGAAGAATTTAATCAGCCACTTCCCGTGTGCTTCACTGACTATCAGAAGTTCTGTCTGTCACATACAGATGTGGATGTGAATGTCTGATGTGTGCTCCCCAGCTCCACCTAATTGGATAACTACAGAACTGGTATTAGAATAGACAGTTAGTAGTCAGACCTGTAAACTGGACAACAGCCAAATTTGGAATGGGAAGCAATGTATTTTCATTGTACCTTCTACATCAATAAACTGGTAAAAAAATATTAGCCCTGAATCGGCCTTTTCATACTGGATTTTAAGATGCAGTTTCTACTCCCAAAAATAAGTTCCTGTTGTTTGTTCAAAAGCGTAACTCTTCAGTTTCTCTGTGTGTTAAATATCTATTTTTTTTTTAGTTTTGTGCACCCTGGAATGGAAGTATAGAATGACCCTTAGCAAACACTAAGAAATGCACCTCACCCCAAAGATTTCCATGTTACTCACATGCCCTGCTAACCTATAGGGAATCCCGAAGTTTTACTAGTCACTGTCAGGGATGGAAGTGAGAACATGACAAATTTTACCTTACCACTGTAAAACACTTTCTGAGGCTGCCTCTCGCGCTACGCAAAGGCTATTATAACAACCAACTTGGCAAACAGACCGTCCTTTATTATATGTGCGATAGCATTAGCATCACAGACAGCGTTCATTTTCTTGCTGTTCCCCACTGCAGGACATGTAGAAAAAAAGATTCATGATTGGACCAGACACTGTTCAGCGAGATTTGAGCGTTGACAGAGCAGGTTGAATAGTAACATACGTTTCAAACATTATATTGTAAAATTCCTGTAACACATCTGGTCAGTGCTGTTACTAGAAGTCATAGCCTGACTCCGCTGGGCACACCGTTTTGCCTCAGTTCAGTTACTTGCATTTAAATACAGCCTAGGCAGAATGGAAAGGCAATGAGATTTTTGAATAATTTGCTGCAGGGCTTAAAATATCCTAGTAGAACAAGACAACTATCTTAAAAAAAAAAAAAAAAATTCTCCTGGGTGGCACATTCATGGCTTCATGACTAATTTGAGATGGCATAATTTTAGAGATACTATAGAAATCCTGTGACGAGGACAGAGCTGCCACATCCTAAGATTTCAACCTGCTGTCCTAATGTGAGGGTATAAGGACTCTAGAAAGGGCACAATACCACAATACTTGTCAATTAAATTACAAATGCCAGGATGGTTGTCCATGTTGTTGAGTTCCTGAAATGGCAACGTGTTTTGTTTTGTTTCAGCTGTAACCAAAATCCATACTTTCATCAACCCACCTATGGAGCATTTCACAGTCTTTATGCAGTGCAACACTTTAAATCAAATTGTGAAGTAAAGCAGGAGATTAATTGGTTTCTGGTTCCTATTTGTTTTGGGGTAGAATTTAAAGTTTTAGGTTATGCAACTCTAAACAGTTTGAAAACAAATTATTTGTGAGGATTTTATCTCTCTATGAGATGCAGTGCCAAAATTGCAATTGGAAGAATATTTAAAGTAAATTTTTTTCATGTGAGCAGGAGATCTGGTACTTGGTGTTCTCCAAGTAGTTCAGACTGGCTTGTTGCCTTGGTCTGAAATAGTCCAAACAGACCAGTTTACAGGTTACACAGGAAAGGTAGATCTTATTTAGGTTCTGAGGAAGACAAATTATGATGTGGAACAGCACTTTAAGGCATGATAGTAAACTGGCAGGATTTTTTTGTTTTGTTTTGGGTTTTTTCTTCATATCTTTTTTTAGTAGTATCACTTATTGACTTCCTTGTATCTGTTTTGAGGGAAGCATGTAAAGAATTTTTCTTTTGAGATAAAAAAAGAAAAGATAAAGAGATTTCCAGGTTAGGTGAGGCCCTCAAGTTGATATATTTAAAGCAAATTCATTAAGAGGGGAGGGAGTAAGGGGGTTGTAGGCTTCCTCCCCAAATCTAATACTCTTAGGTATGACATGTACAGCGGCATGGCTGCTTTGCTGAGATGTCCCAGCGTGTCCCCTCCATCTACACACACCTCCTTGTCAAACACAGTCTGCATCTTGAATGTATTCACACTTCCCTAGCTGTAAAACTAAAAAAACAAAGAATGAGGCTTTTCTAGGAATTTCCTGGTAATCTGAAGTGTTCCAGATTCTTAACTGTAATATCATGTAAGAGTAGGATGTGCCTTATTAAACTACTGATACTACAGATCATGTCCGAAATCTTGATACTGAGGGCTTCCAAGATGTACCTGTATTTATATTGCATAATAATAATAATGATTTAAAAATAATAATCAGCAGCATTGAAATGCTCCTTCTTTAGCAAATGAATCTTGTGTTTCTGTTGGACTGTTACTGTTGTTCTAGGGGCAAAATCGGTTGAATGTATTCTTTTACTGTCTTACCAACCACCAGGACACAGCAATGCCAGATGGTTGGGTTTTATAGCCAGCACTTTATGTACATTAAAAATATTTAATGACACTCTAATCATGCTCAAGAGCAGCCTGGATTTAGAAATAATGCCTCAGCCACCAATCACCTTCAAACAATGAATAACCCCTGAGAAAGTGTGCCAGAAAAAACAAGAGATTGTATATACCTTCCTGGAATTATGAACCGATTTCCGACTGGATGGAAATTCAAGTAGTGTCAAAAGTTGTGGAAAGGAAAGGTGTAGAAGGGCCACATATATAATAACCCCAAAACACAGCTATATTATTAGGACAGAAATGTTTAGCATGACAAGAAGTGTGAAGAAATTGAGTTGAAGTGTAACTAGATATGGAGATAGTGTCTTGCTGAAATTTTTCACCTCATGCCTGGAAAAGGTCTTTAAGAAGTTTAAATAAGAAAAAAATGACACAAACATCATAGTACTTGAGTCATGCCAGATTTGAAGATGACATTTTCCTGTCTTTCGAAAGTGTTAGGGATCTTGAAATTATAAGTAAAGAACTTAGTGCAGAAAATAAAGACAGTAGAGTAAGGATAAGTGTACAGGATGTAAAACAGGCAAAGTCCATTATTTTTGTGTACGACCTGTTTACACTCAAATAGAGAGAGCTCATCAATCATACAATTGCTCCACACTTCCCAAAATAACAGCCTGTTTTCTTTACTTGTAATTTTGCCAAGCTTAAAACATCTGTTCTAAAATGTCCCATACAGCCTGAATTTTTGGAAAAATTCAATCCTAATAGATAAGTTTCTTCCAGCAACAAGATTAGACTGAAAAATGTATGACTTATCCAGGGCCACAATGGAAAATTTAAAAAGATGAACTAAGCCTGCACCTTAGAAATTGTAGCATCGTGTCTCAGTCACAGGGTAGCTCTTCTTTACAAATCAACATGATACATATGTTTCATAACTCAGTGTGATTTACTAAAATTCTGTGTCCCTGGAGAGAAGCATTTGCCAAAGTTATTTTTTTATATTAACCCCTTCACACTTTAAACATGATAGTCACATAAAATCGCAAAAGCATGTAGCTATAGCATCTCTTGGCTGCAATACACTGCTAGTTATCACGATGTGATGATACGGAAGCTAGAAAGGAGGGAATTGATCCTGAAGATTTTTTTCTTCATGTATATCTCATTGTTATTAATTACCATAAAAAATATAAATAATTTTTTAATTGCAGGGTTGGAAAAATAGAAACTGTGTCAGTACATTATAGAGCTGCAGAATTACTATTGGGGAAATTTTTATTTTTCTCAAAAGAAAGTTTGGTACAACAAAAGATTTTTTACAACCCAGAGTTGTCAAAAGAGCCATCTAGAATGCATTGTTAATAAAATTGGAGAGGAGCCTTACGTTAAAACTGAATTTAGCCCCCTCTATTAGGAGGAAACCTGGATCATGAGCCCAGCTTCACACTTTGGGCCCATTTCCATAAAATTCAGAGGGGTTTAGTTCAACATACACTGTTTAAGATGCATGTCATTCAAATAGCCTTCTGTAGAGAATCTTCAGTGCATTCATCCTTCCACAAAGAGGTTCTCCACAAAAGCTCTTTCTTTCAAGCCTGATAGTTCCTGCCATGAATAACTTTCACCATAGGAACTCACTGAGGCAGCAAACCCTGATCTTAGCGTCTTTTCAGAAATAACAGGCTCTTGGACCAATATTCTCTTAGCTCCCTTCAGAAGCAATTAACTGCTTCAAGTACACCTGGAGCTTATTAAGTCTGGGAGAGGCCTTAAAGCTACAGTTCACATTTCACTTCAGGCTGGTAAGAAATCAAATAGAAGGGTGATTTTAAGAAGTCAGGTAATGCTTATTCCATATTCCTGGCAAGAAAAATATTCTATAGAAGGTGCTTGCTTCCTTTGGCAAGGGAAACCCTATTTCCAGCCTAGGAAGCTTCATATTGTATGAATATTTCATTTCCCTTCACTTTAACTGGAGAAAATGTACAGTAAGACATTTTAAAGGCTTTTCTCAGTTTCCAGCTGTGTGATCTATACAGCCACATAAAGATCTATGGTATCTGCTAAGATTGCCTGCTTTCAGAAATGACATGGGTGCAGCGATGGCCACCAGCTTGTCAGGACACTGAGACAGATCACAGGACCACAGTATCAAGCTACTAAGTGATAACCATACTCGATGATATACATTAATTAAAAACACCAAATTAATGACAGCTGTGTCTCTCTAAATATTCCCCTTTTGACTTTGAGTCTGTTCTCAGCACAAGGATAATTTGGAGAAAAAGCTAATAAAATTATTTATTATTTTTATTTTTATTATTAATAAAATTTATTATTATTATTATCCAGTAACCTCTGGAAAGTGCATGTACATTCTCTGCTGAAATTTGTGTCCCTCAGACTACACCAGTTCACAAAGGGTGGTATTACCTGGGTGTGGATTTCCCCTTCTCTGAGAAAATTAATGAAATCAGAAAACTGTTTGGAGAAATGAAAAACAATTTAAAAAAAAAAATATTTAGGGCTCTAGCTTTCTTTTAAAACTAGGACAAGGGGGTTTGGTGGTCCAGAGTCCTGGTGGTCAGAGGACAAGAAATGGCAGGAGTAAGCACATCTGAGTATCTGGCACTGAACAGACACATGTACCGATCACATCAGTGACGTCCTTTCTCACATTTGATCGTGGTCTAGGTAAAATCACAAAGATGCAGATGAGATAACCCTGAAATAAACTTTGCTTTGATAAACGACGTGGATCTGGGACAGCTAGAATTGATCTAATTGGGTTCTAGCAGAAAGAGTAAAATACTGATTTCTAATATTAAGGAGCCAAGACTTAATTGTAAGCATAATGCACTTTCAGAATGAATGTGCCAAACCAGTGTGTTGGCTTTATTAGCTAATAGAGGCCACGGACAGCAAATCAACCTCTTGCTGGAAGATGGATGAGAACCAACCTGCCTTTCACTCTTGTTTCATAGCCTGCCTTGCAACTGGCAAAGAGCAGTTATCTCTGTTTAAAGACTCGTGATTTTTTGTTGGTGGTCTAAAGGCTCCATGTAAGGTCCAGATAATGTTCTGTAAAGTGGAAAACAATGCATGATCGAGAAGCCAAGGACATACAGATATATATAAAATTGGGGTAGATGGCCTTTCGTCCAGCATTCCCTGATATGTGAATCCTGTCTGAAACACTGGCTGTTCAACTTTAATGTTCTTTGAAGATATTTTAAATAGGCACGATATAAATTATATTCCCTTCAATTGGCACTCCTCCTGGGACTTGCATGCCCTAGAGCATTTTTAATAACTTACAGACATTATATGAATGTAATGGAAAACTGTCTATTGTTCTTCCACTGGCCAAGGAGCGTTTACTTTTATAAGAGTACCAGGATGTTTTGTGACTCCTTCTGTCCAAAAAGCAGTTCCAGCAGGCTTTTAGCAGAAAGAAAGACCATGCTATTGTTTTTATCCCAGGTCATCTGTCAGACTAGGCAAAAACTAAGGGACAGCTCACAATATACACAGATGTGTAGACTAAATGAAAATATCAGCCTTGCTCAAAACGAGACCCATGTTCCTATAATCGGTAACTCTTCCAAGGTTGGCCAGGGATTGCTCTGTATGATTGCGGCACACAGGAGAAAAGAGTCAGTTTGGGAACGTTAGTTGAGAGGGAGGACATGGAGCAAAGCTGGGAGTTTATTCTCAGAGCATGACTGGCAGCTTAAAGAGTAGCACCAAGCGGTATTTAAATGTTTTCTGTTCTCTTCTGTTTATCTGCTGTTTTGATAAGTAGCTGAGCACTGCCAGAACTTAAGTGTCCTGGAAGTAGTGCTATGCTGACTCTTCAATTCAATTCTCAGTATCTATTGCATCCTGAATTTAGAAAGTAATTTCTAGTTAACATATTTTTTAGGATTCTTTAGTGGCAGTGGTCATGGTAGGTGTTGATTGCATTGATCCTTGTTACTGTTCTTTCTTATTTCAGTTGAATTGGTTTTGGCATTAATGGTGGGTAACAAACAGTCTGAGGGGGTTTTGTTTGACTGTATAGCACAGCACCCATTACAATTAGGTAAATTAAACCACAGTAATAATAATAACTACATAAAAATGGATAATAATTTCATAGGGTTTTTTGTTTCTGATTTATTGGTAGATAATTTTTGAGACTTACTGTAGTTTTATAAAAGTTCATTGTTAAAACGTAACAGGAATACTGTATAATACTTAGAAGTAGGATTGGAAAAGAGAAGTTATATAGGAAAAAGAATGCTGTGTAAACTAGCACAAGGGAAGTGAGAGAAACTAGAAGCAAAATATTTTAAAGGCCTTCAAATTCATTTCACTATAGCTTTGTGAAAACTTAATTTTGTGGGATTCTGTATTTTACAATTGAGCTAGAAAGTGAGAGCTACATCCTTGACAATTAACTAAATCAATTGTATATATTTGCATTTATAACTTTGACATGCACTTTTCCTTGTGGAAGTGTTCAACTACAGTAACTCCTAGAAATAAGTTATGAAAGAACTTTATGTTCAGCTATACCAGTAAGTTTACATTTTCCATGTAATACGTTTCTTTATTTTTGTATTAGGTTTGCTGGAGTCCTTCTCCCCCACTCCTTCAGATTAGTTCATTTCTGTTTTTTCAAGAGTCTTTAGCAGAAGTGAGGAAAGCAGTTTAGATCCAGTCTCTGTGAAAGCGGTTTCATTCAGTAAGAAGTTATCTTATTTTAGCTTGCATTTTTGTACTTATGCCAGGAAGGAAAAGGATGTGGTGTTTGGCTTTGAAGATTATTGCTTTCATTTTGTCTGCTTCATGCAATGTTTTGTAGCTATCTTGAAAAATCATATACAAAATAAAATTGTTTTAGCACTTATTCTGGGTATGGGCTTTATATCTAAGAGTGTCTAGCAGACACTCTTTTGGTACCAATGGATTATTTTCATCAGTCTTAACCTTTAATGCTTCTGAAGATGCTCTCCAGATGTCTTCAGGCCCTGCTGCTGCAATTAGATCTACTTGAGTGAAATCATGTCAAGGTCCATTCACTTCAAATAACTTGCAGATGCCCAATATTTTCAGGTAGAACTTCAAAGCCATTGCTCTACTGCTGTTGTTTGTGTCCAAGGTGCTGTATAAAGTACTCTGCATACATTTCTGGATATCACAGCCACAGTCCTGGTGGTGTCAAAGAGGCCAGTGGCTAAATATCTGAAGATTTCACAAACTCATCTTTTTGCCTCTTACATGTAATGATGTTGATACCCTGGAATTGTACTTACTGTATAATTCCTTGCATGAAAAGCTACAAAGAAATTGGTTTTGTTCCCCATTGCTCCAACTGCTGCAGCTCTCCAAAGACCTGAGAGACGGTAGAGTTTAAATGCTCAGAGAGATTTGAGTGTAGGTCTCCTGCAGGTGAATTCTCTAGCTGGGTCTGCTGCATTACTTATACTCTCTAACTTACTACTCCTGGCTCTCTGCTGCCGTCATGGGCATTAAACTGTGTTAAGTGCCTAAAACCTGAAGAAAGTTCACATCTGAGAACCTCAGCAGGGGGAAGAGTCAATCAGTGTCCAGCCAGGAGACAGGTGGCCTCCAGCCTGGGAGTGCTGATAGATACCCTTACTCACATTTCGTACCGTGTGTCATTTCCCTCCTTTGGTGGATATTATTCTCACAAGCTTATTTCATTGGGAGCTTCAAGGCAGCAGAAGCCCGTGTGCCTGTCGCAGGGTTACAGATTCCACCAAGCAGCAGGGTAATTAGGTTGAACGTTGCAACAATTTACTTTGAAGTCCATTACGTGGAGATAGCCTTGTTAGTTTATCTCTGAAGACTGGAGAATGGAATACAGGGATAATTATCAAGAATGGTAGAAAAGACAGCCCCAACAAATAATGTCAGGAAAATTAGGACGTCTCAAAATAAAGGAACTGACCTTGTAGTGTATAAATAATGACAAACAGTGGGACAAAGGTTGTGCTTTTATTTTGAGAAATGAGACAAAGGACCTGACAATACTCACAGATAAATAGAAGCATAACATCCACAGCAACCCCAACTGTCAGAGGTCACTCTGGAGTCACATTTTACAAGTCACAGGCTTCGAGCCTTCTTTGGTAATATTTCTAGCAAATAAAACAAAACTGAACTTCCAAGATTTTTCACTAACCATAGCAGCTATTCATCATTCTAAATCTCTACCGGCATTTTCAGAGCTTTTCTGTCACAGTCACCGGAGTGGCAGGAAATTCCTGTATGGAGCTTGTCTTTTCACCCAGCAGCTCCAATTACTTCAGTCCTTGACTACCGCTTTGACAGCATCACTTCTGAGCCATCCAGCAGTGCGATAAAAATTAGGAAACAACAAAAACAATGTGTGGCTTTTGAATAGGCTGTTTTTTAAAAAGTGCTTGAATATGTGTCAGTTAATTACCATGCTCTGGTCATAAACCAGAGTGGATTCTGCCATTTGTATTTCTTTCATCTTAGTCAAGCATTTCTTCTCTGAGACCTGTCACAATAACTGATACAGTTTCCCTGTGTCTAAGTTGCGAGGCAGAGTTGGGTTTTTTTTTTTGTTGTGGGTTGGGGTTTTTTTGTGGGTTTTTCTTTTTTTTTTTTTTAACTATTATTGGAATTACCCTATATTACCCTTTACTTTATAATGAACATAAATGGATTTTTTAAAATAACCAAGTATGGTCATAAATTCCTTGAGGTTTTCAAAGACAACACTCTTGCATTTTAAATGTGAACAACTTCAGGTACATGTATAAAACTATTTTTAATGTATAAAAAAATCTGAAGTAGAAAACAATATAATTTTCACTAGATGATATTGTTGCTGTTTCACCATACACTTGCCATTAATTAATAGCCTGTGTTCAAACAGCTTTGCTATTTGAAACAATTCTTTGGGAACAGTATTTGCAATAATAAAATTTACTAATGTACTTGTGTCCACTGGGCTTGTAAAGACCAGTTTCTAGGAGAGTCTGAATAAAACAATGACAATCCTGCTGAATTCTGTGAAGCCTTAGGAATGAGTTTCCCTTTGTTAAAAATCAAAATGTGTCAGAAATCTACTGACTCAGAATAAAATTGCAGGTTACAATTTCACCCTTGGGCTTAATCAAACATGTGGTGTAATATCAAATTTATTGTGTACTTTTGCTTTGAGCTTTGCTGACATTTCAATGCCATCAGCTGTAGAAATGTCGAAAAATGTGATTGTCTTTTTCTGCATTTGGATATGGTGCCACAGTTCACCTTGACTTTAACAAGTTTCATGATGTTGTCCATTTTTTAGGCTGATAGAGGCCATTTTGAAGATCATATTTGTGTATATAAAGAAGCTCATATCACTAAGGTTATTATAATGAAACACTACTATACTATGTTTCACATGTTACTATATCACTGATTTTAAAGTCCACAGTTCTGGATTACTATATTTATTAATTCAAAGATTATGTGACAGAATATGATAAACACAAACATAATTTACTGGCTATTTTTTCCCTTTCATATATTTTATTGTTATATTTTAGACCCCAAAGCATTTTTTTCAATCTGAATCAAACAAAGAAATAAGCCTGTATGAAATGTATGTGTTCAGTATCATATTGCAGATACATTTTGATTTTCAAGCAGATAAAAAGCTTTTAAGTGGCTAGGATAAATGTATTATATAAATCACACACGTGTATAATGTATATACATTGGTTAAGTGTATATGCATATAAAAAGGCATAAAATAAAGCAGAGGTTTGAAATCTTATTTGCTTTCTGGATTAGTTATGTTGTGAAAAACACTCATCTACGTTTCAAATTAGTTTTCTACATATTTCTTACGTTATTCAGGCTTCTCAATTTTGTGAAGAAATCTTAACAGCCCTTAGAAGAATGCCATCTTTCTTGAGTTTGATAAAGAAATAAAAAAGTAATTCTTACTCAACAATACCCTTTCTTCAGGTACCTCATATAGACTGGAAATGGATGTTCGCACACTGTTTTAAAAACGTGGACAGTGAGACATCGGAAGACTATATGGTTAGATCCACAGATCTAGGTCTCTGACTGCATCTCTATGTTGAAAACCCTTTCAGCTCACATGCTCATGTCTGGAGGCTGTAGCAACAACACTTTCTTATGTATGGCAAACCCTGCTTGTCCCAGCTGCCACAAGAACAGGGGACGTAGGGACAGCAACTCTTTACATTGGGCATATCTCTTGAGACCCTTTGCCATGAAACCATTTTCTCACCTGCCGTCTCATCAGGGTGGTGCTTATACCCTTTAACAGAAGTTTCCACCAGCTAAGTTACCTAGTATTTGTTTTCAAGTATGTCCAGACATGGTTGTCCCTATACTGTTGACCTAGTGGACAGCCACCCGCTGCCGTACCGCAATAGAAAAATGTGTTCAAGCACAGCGTTGATATAGAACTGATGCAAAATTTGCTTAACTTGCACAGGATCTTAGACCATAGCTGAGAAAACACAGCTCCCCTAAAAGCCAGTGCTGAAACTTCAACGCTGTGTTTTCTTCATATTTCTTTCCTGATGCCCTTTAGGAAATCAAGTTCTTTATTTTCTTTCTGTAACTATGAAGTCCATATGAAATGCTACTTATTCAGTGCCATGTGAATATCAGTGATTACCTTTTAACATAAGTGCAACTCCAAAGATTATTACACTCTGATTAGTGCTTGTTATTATTGTTTGTTTCTAGGCTCCTGTTTTTCTGTAGACCCTCATCTGCTGCCTACAGAGAATGCTGGGTAGCATATGAAACAGAAATGAGCTTTAAGTGACATTCACACCTCCTAATCTCAGCTATTTGCAATTATTTTATAATCTTACAAGAGCAGCATTAACGGCTGATTGAGACTACAAATGTTACAGGTAACAGCCACACGGATAAGTCATGGAGTGCCTACTGTTGCAGGTCTGGCTGGGATCCTTCAAATTGTAAGCCAAATGTTAAACATGCTCCAGGACTGACTAAATTCTGCACTGTTCTTTGACAGTCCTCCTAAATATGGAATGACTTTGCAGCAGTGAGCATCGAATGCTATCATGTTATCCAAACTTCTGTGTTCAAATTCTGTCTTACCTATTAAAATGAAACGAATTTACCATCCTGTCAGATACTGACCATACTGTAGCACCCCTTAATTTTCTTTAACCATTCTGTACAAAAATTGGTCATCATCTCTGTTCCATTTAATGTAATTTTTTTGCCAGTGTTATCCCAATTTTCTCTTTCTATTCATGTTACCTGTCGTATTCAGTTTAATATTCTGGGTTTTGCATGCAGTCTAATCTGTGGGGGTCAGAGACCACATACAGACTGTTCTAGGTTGGAGAATTTTCTTGACACTTGGACTGCAGGTTGGCTGCCATCAGGTGCTCGTGGAAGGCCCAGTACAATGGTTGCAGCTGCCCTCATTTATTTTTAATAGCCATGGGTTCTGCACCATTTATGACCCATCACTTGAGCAAGCAGCCCTGTACGGGGGCTCTGCCTGGGTCTTCAGCCCAGCAATACGCATGGGACATTGTCCAGCTGCTGCTGGCTGGAGCTGACGTGAAGGTCAGTTGCACTGGGTTATGCTGGTTTTTGGCTGCTGTCATTCTCTACTTTAGGGATGATCTAGAAAAATTTTAAATTCCAGGATGCTACCTTAAAAGCCTTGTACCATGATCTACCACTATTTCTTTACTATGGAGCAAGTCCTGTCCTAGGTACATCGAGATTTGATTTCATTTCCTCTACATTAACATAAAAGGTGTTCATGTAAATGTTATTGCAAGCAAAGCCAGAGCAGGTTTTAATTTTTTAATCTTGGTTTGCAATCAACACAGGAAGCTTAGAATGACGGAGTGGCCATAATGTATTTAATGTCAAAATTGTTGCCAGAAAAACAAAGCCAAAATCCCATTAATTTTGAAAAAGGAAACTACAGAAGAATGAAGAAACTTCTTAAAAAAGAAACTGGAAAGGATAGCCTTAATAAGAATTAAGGAAAAACTTGGAAAATATATTAAAAAATAATTCATTTTTGTTCAAACACCTGAAGAATAAGAAGCTTACAAGAAGGAAACAAGAGTTTGTAGAGACATTAGATAATCAAGATGTGCAAAAAAGATTTAGGGAAGATAAAGCTGAAACCACAAGCATTTTTTCTGTATCTGTGTTAACTGTGGAGAAACTTGGGGCCCACGTCTGAAGCCCTTGAAAAACAGACTCTGACATCAGAACATCTGTTTCAACAAAAGAATTCATGGGGAAAAGTTACAACATTAAAATTAAAAGATAGCATCAGGTATGAAATCAAGATCAAGATGAAAACAAGAAATGGAAGGTGCATACATGATGCTGATTTTTAAAGAAAGATTCTGAGAAGGATCAAGGAAACTACTTGTTCCCATTTGAACTGGGCAAATATGAACAGAATAGAAGAACAGAACTATAGACATAGGAATAAATATGAAATATTGTGTGAGGGGAAGCAGCATGGCTTTTGTAAAGCAAAGTCACATCTAAAATCTTGAGTACAGTTCATTGAAGGTGTCAGCAATCAAATAGACAAGAGTAATCCAGCTGCCAAAGTTATCTTGCAGTTCCAAAAGGCTTTTTACAATGTTCCTTGACATTTTTACAGTGTTCCTAGAAAACAGGCTATGCTGCCATTGAGTAAGAGGGAAGGTCTTTGAATGGATGAATAATTATTCAAAATGTAGAGACAAAATAAGTTTATATAGTCAATTTTCTAGGTTGAGTAAGAGTAGAAATCTGAAAAAGTGTGTGCTAGACCTGTGCTATTCAACATAGGAGAAAATGAGGTGGAAAGGTGGATGAAAAGTTTGCTGGTATTACAAAGTTATTGAAGACAAGAAGGATGAGGACCATTTGAGAAGAGCTGTAGAACATAACACCTGGTAATAACAAAGCACATGAAATGAAATGTAAATAAATGTTAAGTGATGTCCAGGGGGGAAAATAACCTCAGATTTACTTATATATATGTATCCTAACTTAACATACACAACCTGTCACTCAGGCATGAGATCTGCAAGTTATAAATAGCAGATAACTGCAGAGAAACAATTCTATGAAAATGTCAGCTCAAAACAGAAAATGTCATTATGCCTCTCTGTAACTCCACAGTGTGCCCTCATCTTGAACACTATATACTTCTGGTTCACTTTTCTCCCCTCTCTTCCCAACTCAGAAAGACACAGAGAAGGCAACAAGGATGATCAAAAGTATGAGAGTTTCAATATGATTCTTAATTAAACATCTTAAGATTCCTCAGGCTAGAAAAAAAAAACAACCAAAAAAACCACCAAAACAAAAACAAGTGAAAAGAGATGTAACACCATTTTATAAAGTCATCAAGGTTATGGAGGTGTTAAACAGGGAATGATTGTGTACTGTCTCTTCTAGAGAGAAAAGGTAGTTATCAGATGAAATTAGAATATGGAAAGTTCAAAAAAACAATAAAAAAACCCCTATTCATGTAATTAAGTTGCTGCAGGACATTGGTGGTGTTAGAAGTTGATGGATGCTTGAAAAAGAATTGGAAGAAAAATCCATGAACTACCTAAGCTATTGAATTAGAAGAATTATCTGGTTCATCTAGTTCTGAACTGAAAATATATGTGGCATGCAAAAGTAGACTTGGGAATTATAATTGTTCTTGCATAGGCATCTGCTGTTGGCTAATGTCAGACACCAGATAATGAGCTACTTTGAACTTGGTCTTACCTGGTACAGAGATGAGTGGTTGGTCTATTATGTTCTCTACTTATTTTTTTATATTTCATTAAACAAACATTCCTCTTCTTATATATCCCTATAAACAGAATTAACAAGTGCTTAATTCTGCTGCATGTTGCATTTGGTATAGTTTTCTTTGTTGACAAGTTTATTCAAGTTATTAAGATATGCAAATGTACCTCCATTTTCATGCTATGGATGGACCACAGGACATTGTGACTGAAGATACAAAGAATAGTGTCATTTTTGTTTTGAGGTATTCATTGTAAACATATTATACTGCTATTAATAATTAGTTTTTGTTGTGCTAAGATGTTGCTTAAGGCTGCTCATGTTTGAGGAGGCAGTGATTTCTTTGTTTTAAGCAGTCCACTAGCCCCACAAATTAGAATTCAATAATCAAGTGGAACATGATATATGAGCTACACCTGCACAGCCAAGCTGATCATCCTCTGTTTTGCTTAAGGGTCAAATTTGTCTGATTATCAACTCTGCATATACATTAAGCTCCAACCTCGGCTAAAAGCACTTTTGGCAGAGAAGCCCAGGTGTGAATCAGAGAGAAGTTTATGCAAGGTTCAACACCTGACCTTGCTGGTCAAGACATGGAAGCAGCCTGCACCAGCTTGGGCTGAGGGCCACAGAGCATTTTCTACTGAGAAATGCCAAGAGAAGCCTGTCCCTGAGACCCCTTCCTTTCTGCCCTGACGTGTTCTCTTGAGGAGTGTCAACGCAAGGAGCTTAAAGTCAACAGAGACAACTAGGCACGTTCTCCTGGGCAGCATGCTAGCAGCACTGTAACTGCCCTTTGCACTTCCACGATTGAGATCTGTTTTCCAGCACATTCCATATCTTACATGGCACTCAAATTAATCTTCAGAGTGCTGCTCCTATGCAGCAGGTAAATGTTGCTTTTAAATAAGAAACCCCAGCCACCCAACTTGTCAGAAGATGGGAGCCAGGCAGAGACAGGAAGAGATTTCTGAAATTGCCCTCTGGCTGGGCTCAGAATTCAGGAATTCATTTTGTTCCTGGTATTGTGTTGAGGTCATCTTGCTCTTTGATGTAGCCTAGAAAATGAGATGAACTATTAAAATCTGGATACATTTCCCCATTCAATTAGAGACATTTACAAGTTCAGCTTTGCACGGAAAACATAGATGGCACTTCTCGTGATAAAACCGTAACCAGATTTTGTTTCTTGTACGTTTTGGATTGTTGACCTGTGGTCTCCCTTTATCAATTTGGCTTGTGGTTTACATCGTTACATAATTGTTACACCTACTAAAATATCAGCCAAAGTAAAATTATATTTTGTTGGAGGTGAGATATAAACAAATGTTTGATCTTGCCCTGCGGTTTTTCTTAGGCCTTCTGCAGAGCTGAGTTACAATGTGCCGGCATTCATAAGATGAGATGCATTTTAGAATCTGTATTGTATTATTCATAAATATTTCAAGGTACCTGCCAATGCAGGTTAAGAGCTATCATGTCCCAGGGAGCTAAAAAGGCATCTCCTTTACACTCATTTTGTTCTGCACAATACAACTGGCTTCATGAGCAACTGGACATACAAATATTTATTTACAATGCCAGCTTTCACCGCTGCTTTCCCATCCTAGTTTGAAAGTCATCAACTAAACTAAGAAAAGAAAGCAAGGAATTCTTACAAACTTTGTTGCTCTATACCTAAAACCTAAGCCCCAAATATAAATTATTGAATACTTTGTTTTACGAACTTAAGCATTTGTTCACTGCATTTTCACTTTAAACAGATGCTGTAGATACAGATGTAGTCTTTTTGCATTTACATAGAGCTGGTGTTATTAAGAATATCCACATGAGAAAAGGTTACAAAGATGATCCCTGTAAGAAGGTGAATCAGATAGCATACATTGTAATATAGAGTACTTTTTGCGGTAGCTGACTGACACGTTTAGAAAAGCTGAAACTTTGATGAGAAGATCAACTACACAATATTCTCCCAGAATCTCCTCCAGAGTCTCAATGCAAACTAACATAAGGATGCAATGTATGTGTCAAGAGAAATAAACACACATTAAACTAGAGATCCATTTTCCTCAAACTAAGCTCTGAAAGCATATGCAACAAAATACTGGGAAAAGGTAGAAATGCCAACTTTACAGCAACAGTCACATTACAGATAAAGAAAAGCTTTTATATGAAGTTGTATCCACAGTCCCTAGCATAAAATATTAATAGTTCCAGCTATACCACTTTATAACTGAGGAGGAAGTGTTCCTAGGAGAGAATAATTTGCTTAAAAAATCCTACTTTTCAACAAGTATGTAGTATCTGTAATTAAAAAATTTTGTGTTGGCTAATACATAGGAACATTGGTGATATATATTTGACAATTGATTTTATGTGTGATCAGGATGTTAAGCTCTGATCACAGCTTAACATAAAGTAGCCTCATATAAAATTGCAAAGGACTGTTGTTGAGTTTATACACTGAAGCATTAAGTGATCTTATTTTTAATAACTTGATTAACCTAAACTGTTCTTCCTGTTTGGTTTTTTTTGTTGGTTTTCTTTTTTTTGTGTGTGTGTGTGTGTGTGAGGAGAACTCTAGTTAAACGTTGTATTCGTTTGTCCTCTTTTCTTAAAATAGCCTGGGAGGAACTGAATGGCATTGTACTTCCCCTCTCTATATGCTGGAGGTCAGGGATTTTTGTTTCGCATAGGGCACCTCTGCTTTACTCTGCCTCACCCCCCTACAATGTCCAGAAGAGGTGGCAAGCTGCTTTTGACAAGATGAACCTTGCTAGGTTCAACGTGCAAAGCGAGCTGGTTGTGGTCAGATGTGGGCAGCGAGTTGTCATTTAGCAAATAGTTCCCAACTAATGGATAAAGTATTTTTAAGCATGCTGGAATGGTTCCACAGCCAAGCTGTTATAAATGAATAGGTCTTTTGTTGTGAGCCTTGATCTCTTCCCTCCTTCCTCCCTTTCTCCCTCCCAACCCTCTTTGTCAGGATGAGTCAATATCCTTCTAATTGGGTGTCCTTTCTGGACTTTTTTCCCAGGTTTTAGGCATTAAGAAAGTTCAAATCCTTAAACACATAGCCCTGGTGCCCAGAAACCATTTTTTCCTTTAACAGATTTATTGCTTCAAGAGGTATTCATTTCAGAAGGCTCAACAGTATTGTTATGGGGTTTTTTGCTGCACACAGAAAATGTAAAAGGAACTCAGTTGTACTTCAGTGAAACGGCATTATCATCCCAAGAATGAACAAGCTGATTTGTTATGTCCTTAACAAGAAGCCAGTCAACTTCTAAATAGTGTTGTGGGATTGTTCTGAAACTGTGGCTCAGTATGCTTTCAGAGATAACTACCTTGCTATCTCAGTGGTTGCTCTTATTTTGTCATCGCATCCTTTCTGACTGACTGTGGAAAGCAAAAGCGGGTAAAGCCATCGCTGTCAATAATACCACAGGTGAGACAGGCCAAACGTGAATGCTGATGGTTGGGCAAGACTGAAAATCTGGTAATGTTGCCTCCTAATAGAACCTCCTGACAGAGGTTCTCCTGTTCTCCTGCGGAAGACGACTGACAGGTGTATTTCCTGATTTTCCAAATTCTTGTCTTGAGACTTTAAACAAATAATTTGTTAAAATTATGCTAATTTCTAAAATAAAAACCAAAACAAACAACAACACCCTGCTTGGAATTCATTGGTACCTGCCATCCCAGGATCTCAGGTAAGTATAATCTTCCTGGGAAGCAAATACATCCATTCTTATTTCATAGATAATAAAAAGAAGGCATGCAAAGATTGTTTTGCTTGTAGATACAGTGAAAGTTTGTGGTAGATTTTACAATAGAGTTGAGGTTTCCTGCATAAAAAAACCCCAAACCCAAAAACAAAAAAACAAAAAAAAAAACCCCAACAAAAATAACCCAAACAAAAAAAACCAAACACAACAACCCACAACACAAAACAACGACAAAACCCAAAAAACAATGGTACATGCAGAAGAAGGTACATGTTTACAGAAACGCAGCTCTGACTCAGAATTTAGATGCACTGAAACTGTATTCGGTTTGAGGCTTGAGCAATTTTTAGAGAAAAAAAATAGAATCCCTCATCACATTAGAGTGAGATTTTGTACATTTCTTTGTGAAGAATAGAATACAATGATTGAACTGGATAAACCATTTATGCATAGCGATGGTCTTTTGTATGGACCATCTGATGTCTGAAGTAAAGAAAAAGTAGGTCTTTGCAAATTAGTATAAGATCTCATTGAGTGTAGATGGGAAGGAATTATTCCCCATTTTTATGACTGACATCTTGCACTTTTCCTTGAAATACCTGGCATTGCCTGCTCTCTGAGACAGACTGCTCTAGAAGAGTCTCTGGAGTGAATCAACACAGCGGTTCCTCGGTTCTGTGCTCTCACCACGTGAGACCGTGGGTGTAACAGGAGCTACAGAGCATCTGCGAGCAAAGGGGTGTGAAGATCCGTGCCCCCCTGCAACACCGTGTTCCCCAGTCTTCCCACCTCCTTCCTCTCTCCCTTCTGAAACTACCTAGGGAGAAGAAACTAGACATTGAAATTAGACATCTAACAGCTGTAAATAAAAGTACTGTTGTTTTTGGTGGTTTTTTTTTTTTTACTGTGCAGCAATACTCTATCTCCAGCCCTTGCAAGGGTGCTGTTTAAAAAGAGTATTTTCAGTAATTCAGATATCTTCCCTTTTATCTCTGTGAATCCTTGCTAGTAGTTATGAAGTGAGAACGTCAGAAAGCTGAAGACAGAGAACTGTTGGGGCAAACGAGACCTCCTTTTCTATTTCTCTGTAGGTGAAGTGAGAAGGACAAATGCTACATTTTTTTTTATGACTAATGGTTAAGGAGGTGCCAGCTTACCAGTGGAAATAAACTGCTTTCTCTGTAGTCTGCTTGGACAGACTCCCCAAACCTGCCTGCCCAACTCTTCAGCTTCTTCCTTCCACCTTCCTTCTCCATTTCCAGTAAATTAAAAGAAGGTTGGATTTTACACAGCCTTGGACTGAGGCATACAAGTTCAGAGGAACAGGTTGAAGGAGAATGGTGATCAGAAATGTCACTGGGCATCTACAGATTGGTTTCCCCAGTTCTGGAAGTCATCTGGTTACGGCCTAGCATCTTTGTGTTTAGTAGTTCAGCTGCAGAAGATGTTACCTGGTTTTCACATGAGAACCAGCGACACCTTCTCTGTAAAAATATAAAATAACCAAACCTGGCTATTTTGTGTACAGCATGCTACTGTATGGGATCTGTGAATGATTTCTCCTGCTATCTGCTATCTAAATAAATATGAAGTAGTATCTCTGCATAGGCCTTTTACTGGTGACTCACGGCATCACCTATAAAAACAAAACCAAATAAGCCAACATCAAAAAAATGCTCCAAACCCTCAACTCCAACTTCCAATCCAAGCTCTTGTAAAGGTTTTCCACCAGAATCCTCCTTCTCTTAATTCTGCAGTGGCCTCTTCCTAAGGCGTCATTCCTTAACTCATTTATATTTTTGGAGGTATAAATAAAACAGGTCTGTTCCCATGAGACCAGAGAATTGCAGCCACTCTGGACTTGTTTCCAACATGTGCTAACAGGCCAGTTTGGCAGATGATAATTGTTACTCATTTACAGTAGCAGTATGAAAATGAGTTATAAATTCTAATGCAAATCACGCATGTTCACACTTCAGCCTCAGCCCTCGGTTTCTACACAGGTAAATCCCTCATGCAATTACTTGTCCTTTAGCCCGGCTCTTAGGGAGAGGAACATATACCTTCTGAATTCTATACACACCCTACTTATAACTGCCCTTCACAGGACACAAGCGGGGGCTCTCAACTGCAGTTACATACGGCATTTCAAACCTTCCTTTACCTAGAAAAAATCTGCCTTTTTAATGTTGTTTTTAAAATGTGCTTCTTTTACTGACTGATGGGAAAAATGTTCTTGTGGCTGGAATATTCCAGCAATAAATAGCTCTTGTGATTATCAGATGCCTTGGCTCCACTTCAGCATTTAATCACCCTCAAAAGCCATAAATTGCCTCATATACTCCTCCACTATGAACATTGTCTCTTAATCAAACTGGATTAATAAATTTAAGAGACATTACCAATTTATATGTGAATTTTGGTAGGTCACGAGAATAATGAGCCAGATGTACAGGAAATGTAAAGAGCACTATAAGCTGCAAGTCCATAACTGAAAGCTTATACAACATGCAGAGAGCAGAAATATGTGATATTAGCAGAGAAAGCTACCAACAGGTTCATGGTCATTTACACTTGACTTAATATATTCATTTACATTCAACACGAAAATGTTTACATTATTTCTTGTCCCTAATGGTGTCAAAGACAAGCTCAACCCCTGTTGACAGGGTTAGTTCTCAGAACTGTCTGATACTCAAAACTGCCTGCATTTTTACTTGAAAAGGGTTTTGTATCCCAAACCACAGCTAAAGGTCTGCTGCAGAAACCCTTCCCATATTGATTTTATAGAACTGTGAAGGAGATTGCTTTAATGGTTTCATAATTGTAATTTCTGAAGTTTAAACTTATGTATCAATTGCCATCTATATGTTCTTTATCCCTAAAGAAGTCCAAATATTTGCTTATTCTAGGTGCTGTAAGCATTCTTGCTGATAGCTCTCCATAAACGTCTACTGTACACACACCTTTACAACTACTCATTAACTGCATTAGAAATTAAATTTTTTAACTGCTTGCTTATCCCAAAGTGCTACAACTCAACTACATGGGTTATCACAAAAGTACAACACAAGCAAACCCTGTCTGTGCATGGCAGCATGGAGTGTGTGTGTGTATTTTGAATGATAAAGTTGCAATGAAAATATTTTATGGTAGTATCCTCTCAGTCCCAGTTCAAGAGCTTCAGATCTCTGACACCATGATATAGGCTCTGCTAATCTAAATATAACACTGACTTGGTACAGTAGTGTACATATTTACAAATGGAAATAAAAAAGCTAGGTTTTGCTAGGGCATTGCAGGTGTAGCCTGTGTTTTACAAAGATAAGTGACATATCATAAACTGAACAAGTTTAAATCTTCTGATTTTGCAGAGAGTCTAGCACAGGTGACAATAGTACAACTTTTTCAGTCTTAATAGAGCCACGTCCCCTTTAATTGATTTAGTTATATTATCAGTCTCCCAAATTGCACATGGCATGCAGAAAACTGATTCCTTCCCAACACTGATATTTTATGCGATTAGCTGTGGATTTATAAATAGCCAGGATGTTTTAAAATGAAACCAAAATCCAAAGACTGAAAGGAAGACTTAAGAAGAAAGAACCTAGTAATAAATTAATTAAATTAAATATTCTTCATACATTAAAAAATAAATTGTGGTATTAATGCAGTAAGCAGCACAATTCTATCCCATTACTACCATATTATTGTCAATTCAACCTGAACTTGCAATTTTCACAAGTTTCAGCATTTATCTTTGGAACTGTCACCTGTCATGCTTAATGAAAGTAAGTGAAAATTGTATTTCTTTTAGTACATTAATACAATTAAGGTTTTTTAAAGCCCAGTTCAGGGTTAAAATAAATCATAAAACTTCATTAACTATTGCAAGATAAGAAATCCAGCTTGCTGCTTTTTTCCTAAAGTACTGCAGATTTGACTTACTGTTAACTTTGTCTCCTTTAATAAGTATTGATTAGGATTAAATACTTTATAACATACCTTTCTCCATTCATGGGTTCTAGGCATCCACCTTCACAAATGAGGATAAATGTATAATCTCATGGTCTACTGTACCATATCGTTTACGCATGCACATTGTGATTGTAGTTAACTATGGGTGTCTAGACAGATACTTAGACAAACATTAATGTATAGGTACAGAAATCTGTTGCGTTTTTCCAAAAGCTTCACTTTATTTTACCAAATACCCGAACTGTGTATTACCTTGCAAACTAGAGAGCAAACTAATGCAGTATTTTGCAGATTGCTGTATCCATGGGTCAAGATTCTGGTTTTGGTTGCATCAACGTGAGGCCAAAGTCACCCCATTGTTCTCAAGTTCACTCATTTACATTGAGAAAATGAGATCAAATGTCTCCTGCTTTATTTTAAGAAGTATAACACCGTGTCCTTTGTCATGGGCTCTTGTTGGTGCCATTATCTCTTCTCATTCCATAAAAAACATCATAACGGAGAAGAATTTAAAGTGTGACAAGAAATTAGAAGTTGTGGATATCGTAAGAGAGAGTTCTTTTTTGGTATTAAAAAGGAAAAAAATAGCATATTTTTGCATTTCTGTTTACCCTCATGTTTTCTCTCTTCCAGCTACAGTTTTATAAAAATAAAAATCAATGACTGATAACTAAGATGTTTCTGAAGACTTAGGGTTTTTGTACTAATTCTTCATATATGGCACCAAGTTTTTACTGCATGATTTGCATAATTTTCACATTCTCACAAATTATTGAAGATTTAAAAAAATAAATTCTTAGAATATTTGATCCTATGACAATGGCAGGCAGAAGGAGATACTTATTGAATCTTATTTGAATACTTTACTGATTTTTTTACTTTTTTACTTTTGAATTACTTATTGAATGAGGAGCCTTGAGCGCTCCTCCACATAAATTTCCAGATGTAAATTGTACTTTTTTCCTAAAGAAAAATAAGACCTTACTGATGCTACGTTGTTTTGGGAAAGCACTTCAGTAACCCTTCTCTAAATTTGACACGATTATTTTTCAGAATTACCCACAAATGGTAACATGAAGAGGCAAGATACAGTTCTGGTGAGAAGCGTTTGCTATTTTGGTCTGTGTGTGGGGGGGTGACCACAGGAGGAATTATTCCATTCCCAGCCTCGGGACAGACTGATGCTGAGGTGGGGAAAAATGGAGTGGGCTGGGATGCCTCCTGTCCCCGCTGCAGGTGAGAAATACATGAGAAAAAACGGCAGTAACATTTGTGCTACTCCCTTGATTTGCTCCTCAATTATACTCGTGGTATAAACCAATTAAAAGCATACCTTTTACTCTAAAAAACAAGCCTCAAATCTTCTTGAAGCCCACAATAAAAGTGTGTTTGAAAGTCTAACTAGTCTGGAGAGTATTGGATCAAGCTCAGGATTGGTTTACCATTATTACATTAAAAAAACCTGACTTTTTTTTAGAACTTCTTTTACCATCATAACAATATCAGGCAAAAATCAGGGAACTGGTCAGAGATCCAGGACTGGAACACCAGAGGTTCTACAGTGAAAGCACCCATGCCACAATTGCTTGGATTTCACTTGGCTGTAGATCATGGTTATCAGAACTTTACAATTATTATAATAAAGCGTATTAAAATGAAATTCAAATAAATTATTGAGAAGACATAAAGGTCACTTTGGAAACCCACAGAAAAGGATTTAACTTGTTTTTGTTGATCACTGATGATCAAGGTAATTTACAGACTGCTGCCATTTATATCTTAAAACAATCCTTGAGAGTGAGCAGCTAGTATGTTAAAATTATAAAATAACTCTAAAAAACCCAAAACAACCTATCTTCTATTTACAATCATAAAAGAAATAAAAACACAGCTCAGATCTCAAAATAACTGCTTGTATAAGTTTACAGGTGCCTGTTTATAGTTCTTATAATGTAAAACAATCTTAAATAAAATTATACTTTAACATTATGGCTTTTACAGCATTTTCATTAATACTTTAAAATGTTTGACATAAACCACAGAAAAAAGGAAAAGAGAAATGAAGGAATTTGTACACTGTAATAGGCTTCCTCACTAAACTAAAATGTAACCATTTCTTTTAAGTGGAAAACACTAAAATTCCGGTGATTTTATGTCCACATACACACACACATTCTCTCTCTGATATGTGGCAGGTATTACACATATTAATGGAGAATGTAATTGCCCATCATTCAGTGGGCAGGACTGCATTCCCATATGTAATTCAAAAGTACCAGCTATATGGGGGATCCTTTGAATCTAATTTGTGTTTTCTGATTATATTAATATTTTAGCTGAGGTATCAGTCTAGTCATGCTTAAATATTTGGTTCTTGTACGGTTGGTAGTTTATACTTGCCATTAATTGCCAGAATGCTCATCTGAATACTTTTTGGAGTTAATATCTCTGTGGTGATATCAGAACTATAAAATACCTTTCAGTACTGCTTATTAAAATAATACAACTGAAAGTATTTTAAAACTAAGTCGGTATCGTCACTATGCAGTCCTTGAAATGGTACAGATAATTTCCACTCATCTCTATTTATTCCAGCAAGTCTACCGGATGAGGAAAGTTGTCCTTAACTTTTCTTTGGCTTCCTAGGGGAAATCCCCGTCCCGGGAGCATAGACACAGAATTATATTGGACCTGGACCCCAAGATTTGTATTACTTTCATTTAGCTAAGCAAGAAACTGAGTCAGAAGACTACTTTTCTTTAACTCTTGTTTTAGACAAGTCAGGGTGTCTTTTTCCATATCTTCTTGCATGGGTTGCCAAGATGCTCATCTGTCAATGTAGAAAAAAAATAACTTTTTGATCCAAATGAAGTTTTGTAATTATATTATTTTGTAATTTTAGTTCTGTTCAAATTAGGGAATTGTGTGTTCCTGGCTTGGAAGAAAAAAACAAACCAAACACCACACATTTTAGGCAAATATACACAAACAAACCAAATCATGATAGTTGAAAATACTAGTAGAACTGACTGAGGTTTATTTTTATAGATTTTTTTCCCATGACCTATATTTTACATGTAATATCGAAATAAGCATTGGATACTAAGACCTTAGTCCAGTCATTTACATGGATGCCAAAATGAACAAAACAGGAAGATACATTCTGGCAATTAAAGAAAATATTCATTATGAGATATAACAAAGAGAGGAAAAAAAGACCTCATGAAATATTTTACTTCAAGAAAACTAAAATTCACAGAACTGTTGCAGTACCGGATTTTATTTTTCTTTGTGAGTTGTAAAGATATGGGTGAGAAAGGACTGTTCAAGATGGCACAGTTGTGAATGAGAAACACAAGAAAATCCCTTCTGTTTGTAGGTATAGCAATGACTTTTTATCAAAGATTTGATTGTGCCTTCAGTATTATGGACGCATAATATGCAAATGCATTCTGCTGTTAATACACATTCACAGCATACATGTGAGTGGTTCCAGAGGAGCTGTTACAATATAGGCACTGAATATGTATTAGGAACAATACACACTATGTAAGTAAGAGCATTCTATATTATGAAAATATAACATAGAATGCACAATATTTTTAATACTCATTCACAGTGTACTCTCTGGCAGCTCAAAAGGAGCAACGATACTGTGTATTATGAACTCATATTGAAGATGCACAAATTTAACTAAATGTTTATAGATCTCCGGATGTGATACCGTGATCTCACACAGCAATATAGCATACAGTCTTCTGTTCCACTGCATTATTTATTCTGTTTGTAAGACATGCTTGTTTTAGTATTTTTAATTTTATTTTTTGGGGGGGAAGGATTAACTAGGTATACTTTTCATATGGAAATTTTTATTTTTGTGGAATTCTAGATACGGTATTTTTGCAAAAGTCATTTGATATTGGCAATTAGTTTGATACTGCTGAGAAAAGGTAATGTAAATTTCATGAATACTCACAATTGTAAGGAATGTGCATAAAATACTAATGTAGAATAATGCCAGATCCAGATACTGCTCAGGTTGCAGAAGCAAAAGAAGCCTTGTTAACCTGAAAAACAAGAGGAATATTTGGCTTAGTTTTCTGTTTGTGGTTGGGTTTTTTTGTTTTGTTTCGTTGTTTGGTTTTTTTTTTCTTGCTATAGATACAGACTCTAGGATTATTATGACAAAGTGGTTCAGGTAAATTCTTAGAGTTATTCTAAATTTATGAAGTGCTATATAGTTCATATTACGATATTCTGTGTTCAGTTAGCCACAGTTTTTAATCAATATTCCTTTAAACTTTCTGTCTTGTTAAGTAAGAGATGCTGTTGTCCGTCGTTTGCCTTTGTTGAGATGATCTTTAATGTTAAGACAAAACCCAAATAATCTTGAATGCATTAAAAAAATCAGTAAAGAGTTTGAAAGATTAATTTTTGCTGAATTTCAAGTTTCTTCTGAAGTCTTAAATAAGTTTTTTATTAAGGTGCAAAGTTAACTGCAAAGTGAAAAGCTGAATAGCTGAAGAGAATATATGCAAATAAATTAACTGTTGCAATCCAGCAGTCTTATTTGTAATTGAACACTGGATATTTCTTCTTGACTTTTTTGTAGGAATGTAATGAATTACTAGTTGACATTTTGTTGTGATGAAACGTCATTTTGTATGCCTCAATATATGATCTGTTACTTTTTCATGTGAGATCTATTACCTGCTTGAGTGAGCTACTTGCTTGAGCTTGCTAAGAAATAGCTGAAACTACCATAAACCATGCCATGTGATGTCTTTCGCCCTAAGCAGGATAAAGCTTGTTGAGCTCAATTCATCTTCTTGCAACTCCTTGGACTTCACTAGAGCTAGATCAGAAATAATTAATCTCAGAATATTTTATTTTGGTTTACTTTATAATTTATCGGTTTTAATGAAATCTTTGCCATCTGTGTTAGAAAATATTTTACAGAAACAAAATATTTCTAGTGCTCTTATGCTTACTATAAACAGAAAAATAAAATGGGGAAATCCCTTTTCATATTTTAAATTCATGTTTACACTGAGTTTAATTCTCAATTACTGGCTCAAGCCAGCACAAAGTGGTCATTAAGCCTCATATTCCCTTTCTCCCCATTGCGGAGTCCATCCCGTGGCAGAAAAACATCAAGCCTGAAGAACATTCATTTACGGTAGAAAGACTACTTCTTGCTGCCAGGACAATGTACAGCATTACTGGAATGAATCACTTCTCCAAAAAGAGAATGCATTTCTTTATTCCATTTCTGGTTACGGAAGGAGAATGTATGTCTCTAATTCCATTACAGGCATCCTACCGTTTATTTGGCTGGTGCTCCTTGTTGGTGGATTTCCTTGGACTAGAAGGGGTTGGTTGCCCTGTTAGGACCAGCTGGTGTCTAAGGCACCCTCAATCCCGCAGCACTTTAGTGGTTATGGTATAGAGAGTACAAATTCTCACCTACAACACAGATGCATTCAGCTTTGTTCTGGCACCTGACAACTTACATGGCTTTAAACAGGATGTTTTGGGGAAGGGTAATAGACAAGCTGGGCCGTGAACACCAGGAATGAAAAGAAACCAGCATGATAGTGACCTTCAAATTCCCTTTTACTGTGCTTTTATGCATACACTGCATGTATTTCTGCTTTTGAGCTAAATTCGGGGGAAAAAAAAAAAGTAAAAATACTGTAAGCTTCACTTGTAATACTGTTATTTTGTAATATAATTTGGGTTTAACTCCAAGTCTTTTATTTAGCCCTTTTAACTGTAAGAGTCTTCCCATTTCAGCATTGTTACACTATAATATATTTAGGACAGAGATCCTGCCATGATCCTAATACTGAAAAGAGCTATGAAGTTTAGAGTGCTACATATATGTTAAAGATACATATTACAAAGTTGTAAATCATGTTCTTAGACATAGCAGAAGGATATCTTGAACACAAAGGTACGAAGGTAGAAGCGATCAATCACAAAAAATATAATAAATATTATTGCCCATCTTTCAGAACCATTTAAGTGACCCAGGGTGTTAAGACGGGTGTAAAAATTTTCCGGTTTCCTCTGTTCCCGCTGATGGAAGGAAGTCAGCATCAGTCAGAGTGGCCTTGAGGAGGGTAAGCGTTAGGATGACGAGAAAATTTGGGTACCTACACCTGCATTGATCCATAAGAGTTATCGGTCACTTCACTATGTAAGCAGCCATATTTCTAATCAAATATTTTTAATGTGAAGAGTTATGCACAAACTTTCTGCAGCATTGGTGAGATGAGTAACTATGCTATCCAAAACCTCCTCCACAGCAAACTATCTGGTATCCAAAAAACCTCAAAGACCAAAAGTTTGCCTCGGAAAATTCAAGCTAGAAATATAGCTCAAGTTGTTAGCAATGTAAGTAAATAAGCTTTGCAGTAGTTAATTTCAGGATATTGTGAGCTTACTTTAAATAAACAACTTGTACTTTAAATAAACAACTTGTATCTTTCTAAAACACTTCCTTTTGTTCAGTGAGAAGTCTGTTTTGGCTGGAGGTAATATCTATCCTACCGCTTGTGTAGGAGCTCAGACTAGAAAATGGTGATGACCAATTTTGCCATGAAGACATGATTATATTCTACATTTTTAATTTTAATTTATATTCTGCAGTTTTAATAGGAATTTGTTTTACAGAGATGTTTTAATGGGAAGAAAACCTTGAAGTTTGGGGGTTTTTTGATTTATTTTTTTTCTTTCAGGGAATTTTTACCTGCCTACAAACTATACATATTGTCTATTTACAAGAGTTTTTAGCTTCTATTCACATCTTTCCCAAAACCTGTCACGAATTGTCTAGAAGACCATACCTGAATTTTATGATCTAGCAATGGAAGAGTATATGGAATATGTATGTGCAACAGGCTATAGCTCGATTGCTGTAATCAGAGACAGCATATCTCGTATTTGTAGCCTACTTGAAAAGCTGCTGATGTTGACGTCTGAACTGCTCACTTCCTAAGAATTTTCACTAACATTTTAGAATGATACATATTTTAAAGGGAAGTAATAAAAACAATTATTTTAGATTAGCTGTGTATTTGTTAGACCTATGCTGTACTGTCAGGAAGTGCTGCATGGTTGGCTTACGCTGATGAGCTTTGCTTATCTATGGTATTTCATTAACAGTGACCACATCTGGACCCATCTTTTTACAGTCATAGTCTTTGGTACATAATGTATTATGTATTGCTCAATATTTTTAATGTGCTATTTCAGGGAGCTGTGCTTTCTGTATATCATATTCTCTTACCTTTTTTTTTTTTTTCCAATCATATTTTTCTTAGGGTTATCTCCCATTGCACCAGTTGCAATATCAGCTGAAGATCCTCTTCCATTCACTTTGTTGCTTTAATTTCTATGTGGGCTGTGACACAGATGAACCTTGGCAGGGTGAGCTCATCCCAACAACTTTTTTAAGAAGATAAACTGAACACCATGGACTTTACCATGTGGGTTTCATAGATAAGGTTAAAAAAAAAACAAACAACCCAAACACCGACCCTGGATGGTATCTGCTTTTCATAGGCATTTATTATCCAATGATATATTTTGAAGGCAGGGTGTGGTTGGCTAAATTATCGCTCCTCCCTGTTCCCTGCTATGTTTCCAGTTTCAGAGGGAAAAACAGAAGCTTGTACGTTGAGTATGAGTCATAACCACTCTCCTGCTACTGACTCACTTGGGAGTTTGAGGTAAGTCCTTCTACCTTATGTCTCAATCGCTCTGCCCCCAGGGCAGCAAGGAGAGAAGGAGCTATGGAAAATTATGCAGTGTTTTCGTAGATGAAAAGTATAAATATTGAGATCGATATTATTGTTATGCAGTACAATAATAATTTTGTGTGCCCAAAATGCATTTCTTACGTAGCTTCTTCCCCACATAAACATTTTTTTTTCCAATTTGTCATGAAAGAGTTTAAAGGAAGGTTATGTTGTTCCGAAGAACATCTTAGATTACTGAAATGCTTACCAACGATAGTATTTCTCAGTGGGAAGTATATGCATCTTTCATCACACTGTTCTCTTCTGAACCAGTAATGACCAATAATAAAGCTATACAGTGGTGCAAAGTTATTGATGATGCCTGAAATAAGAGTAGTCTCTGAAGTGTGTGGAGTGTCACACAAACTGGCTCCTACCCAGATACTTGTACTCTATCCCGGTTGGTTTGCAAGCATTGCAGGGAAGTGCTAAACTTTAAGAAGTGGACTTTTAATACCTGAGCATGTTCCTTAGCACTTATGGTACCAAAATAAATATCCTTCAGTTATAGCCTCTTAGGTTAGGATGTAGATAGTCTGTAACTTGGCTGTTTTGTCTTCCTACTTTTATTTTCCCCCAAAAAACTGGCTGTACACTGTAATGACATACTAGTAAAGTGCATTTACTAAACCATAATTAAAAATCTGCTTCTAAGTTTTAAGGAAATTACAGTTTAAACATGGACATACTTTGGCAGAGGAAGGTGATACACCATGATAGCATCAGCAAGGTAAACCATGCAGCTTGTGGGCACCAGCGCACACATGAGCGATACCGCAGCACCCCACGGTGTGGGCAGGAGCAGAGCATGAGGCTGATGTGCAGATCGGTCTGTGCCATGGGGAAGAAATGTATCTCCTATAGGTGGAATGGAGGGGTAACGCCAGATGGCAGGTGGCGGTGGAGGAAGCAGTTTGGTCTTTTGGGTTTTACTTTTGGAAAATGCTTGTTCTGTTCTTTGTGTTCTTTTGGGTATTTTTATACACGCTTGCTTTAAAGTCCTTTTTGTAGGCATCGCTGTGTGCCACCAGCTCAGGTGCAGGCGAGGGCTGGGATGTGTTGGAACAGGTCTTCGAGGCAGCGGACCAGGGGGGCTGGCATGGGGGCAGGGGAGGGAGCCCACTGGGGCAGGTGTGGGGGCAGGCTGGGGCAGGCAGCCAGGTGTGGGGCAGGCTGGGGCAGGCGTGGGAGCCCACTGGGGCAGGCTGGGGGGCAGGCTGGGGCAGGCGTGGGAGCCCACTGGGGCAGGCTGGGGGGCAGGCTGGGGCAGGCGTGGGAGCCCACTGGGGCAGGCAGCCAGGTGTGGGGCAGGCTGGGGCAGGCGTGGGAGCCCACTGGGGCAGCGTGGGGCCTGCGGCGCTGCACGTGCCACCTCACGCGGCTCCCGAGGCGCAGCCGGGCTATGGCGAGTGGCCGTGGCCGACGACTTCTGAGCCAGCGGCTGCACCATTACCAGTGCCCCCGCACCGCTGCCAAGCGCTGCAGCTGCGAGTCCCGGCCAGGCATGAAAGCCTCCCTTTCAGATTTTTTTTTTTTTTTCCTTCCTCCCTATTTCTGCTTGACGGCTTTCGGCCTCCTGGGGGAATTTCAGTGGCGGGAGGCCCGGCTGAGCGCAGCGGGCAGCGAGGCGCCCCGCCGGCCACCCGGCCCCGCGCAGCCCGGCCCGGCCCAGCCCAGCCCGCCCGCCCCGGCGCTCCGCAGGAGCCGCACGACCGCCGCCCCTGCCGCGGCCCCGCCAGCCGGGGTGGGATGTTTCATTGTCCGGAAATGATGGAGAGCGAGTGACTGTGGCGGCGGGGGGACGGCGGGTGCGAGTGCCAGTGCGTGCGCGCCCCGGCCCGAGGGAAGGCCCGGGGGAAGGCCCGCGGCGGGAGAAGGCGGCGGCGGCCGCCGGGGGCGACGGGGCGGCGGGTGCCGCGGCCGGGGCGCGGCGCAGGGCCGAGCGCCGCGGCGGAGCAGGAGGCGATGTGGCGGTAGGGCGCGCCGCCCGCCCCCCCGGCACCCCCCGCGGCCGCCCGGCTCTCGGCCCGCGGCCGCCCCCGCCCCGCGGCCGCCGCCCCCCGGCCCCACGGGTGCTCGCCGCGGGGGGCGGGCGGGCGGCGCGCCCGGCGCCGCGCCGCAAAGTTGCCGCCGCTTCGTTGCTGTCCCTCCTCAGTCCTTCGCCCCCGAGCCGTGAGTTTTCTGCATAAAATACATTAACGAGTCCTTTCATTTGCTTGTTCCTTCAGGGTCGCGTGTTAGTTTTGTCGGAGGGGGGTGACGGCTCTTCATTACTCGGTGAGAGCGCTGGCAGATGTCCCAAGTGAGAGAACCTCTTCCTCCGGGGCCTGAAGGGCCAGAGCAAGCTCCGACTGAAAACAGCTCTTTGATCTCTCTCCCTCGAGGTAAGTTGCTTTAAAGTTTCTCTGTAATTGTTGCGCTTTTTATTTGAATGATACGTTTACTGATTTGTTTTGTGGGCTTTAACCCCTCTTCTTTCCCCTCCCCTCGACCTCCCCTCGTTGGTGTAACTCTGTAAAGCTTTCAGGGCCACCTCTTCATTGTTTTAACCAGGAATCCCTTTGTGGAAATTAAAAAAAAAAAAAAAAAAAAAGGTGCACTGTTGTCAGCACTCGTTTTCAGTACGTGGAAGACTGCAGCAATTCAGAGGCAGAAGCTGCTTCTTAAAAAAATCACTTTCTTGTTTCTCAGCTTTGTGTTTGTGTTTAGAAGCTCCTTCCTGTAAAGCTTGCCTTCCAGGTCTTGCAGTAGATTGGGAAAGGTTAATCTAGGAGCAAGATCGTGGTTCAGGCTGGAGGTCACGTTGCTGGGGTTTTTTTTCTGAGATTACTCTGTGATGCTGCAGCTGAAACCAGTTTCTGAGAGTATTAACTTGTTTGGTATCAGCTGTTCAAAAGGTTGTTGAAAAGCACATTCATCTTAAAGAGAAATTCTTTTAAGTTATGTCTTATTTATAAAATCCATTGATATTCTGATCACTTTCATGTAGGGAAGTTTGACAAGGTGTGTTGCAGGTTATCCACAAAATAGAGAAGTATGGTTGCCTCCCAGGTCCTGGTCTGTGAAGTTGAGACTTAATTTTTTATTATTATTTACAGCTATGTACTTGTTTTCCAGAATTCGGACAAGAGTTTAAAAAGTCTCTGAAGAACAAACAAATAAGCTGATTCTAAAACTGTAACTTTATTCATAACTAGTTAATTGGAGCAGAGCCTGGTAACACAGTTGTGCAACTGTGGATTGGAGATGCAGTCTTGTTTTTGTAACTTGGAAAATCAATAGCTATGTGAAATCAAAGTTGAAGACTCTTTTGAGAAACCAGAAAGTATCCACAGCTGAGTAAAAAAAATGTTCTGGCAGGGAGACAAATTAGATTGGCTTATACTTATCTTATTGTTGGGTTGGTTTTTTTTTATCCCAGAGAATGACTCAGAGCTTCTAAACAGTTAGAAATAATAATAAAAAAAAGATTTGATACAGAAGATCAAGTATGCATAACTGAACTGTTAAAAACAACACATTGAAAATAAACACGTATCACAGATACTGATGTTTCTATCTGTCATGTGATCAAGCGGCCACACTGGTTAAATTCTGCATGTAGGCCATACATCAAAGTTACTGACGTGCTAAGTCGGTGAGCTAACTAGCTTGGAAAGTAGTGTCATTTGGACAGTGCTACTTTACATTTGAGTTTTGATTCAAGAATTAAAGTCTTATGTGATTCTATTTTGTAAGGTTTTCTATATATGCTCTTCTTTTTATGAAAAGCAAGGCAACAAATACTGATCTGTCCACAGACAACTTCTATGCAGAAAATCTGAGTGATACAATTAGAGCTCACAGCTGTTGAGGTGGAGGATTTTCAAGTTACTTTCTTAGGGATCGGTAAGGCACGAGCAAGTGTAATGTATCGATTGATTCAGGTTTGCTCGCTGGCCACACTTTTCAAGGCACATGCTCAATTTTAGAGCATATGTATGGCTCACAGAAAGACAAGGCTGGTTTTTTTACAGAATTCAGCATTCAGATACATAATTTTTGTTCTAATGAACTTAGATTTAAGTATAACTGTGGATATTTGTTGGTTTTTTCTAGCCTAAGTCTGTTGGGGAAATGGGGGTGGAAAGAGGAAGAGGTGAGTTCATAACATTTCCAGTCCATATTCCAGCATTTCTGTTGTCAGCTTTGCAGCGTGTGGTTACAGGGTAAGGTAGTCCAGATATTCCAGGACTGAAGATCTAAGATAGTATGTCTGGGACTTTCAACACGTCCTGCTCTTTCTGTAGTACCCCAAAGTACACCTACTTCTCTAGAATGTGGCGATAATTTTAAAAGCTGTGGTTGAAATTCATATTATTTATGGAAATAGGCTAGATGTATCTGGAAAAATCTGCGATAATTTGAAATAATTACTGCTTCACATAGAATCACCTCATCATGTTTATGTGGTGACTCCATATATTCACAGTGAGATACCTGAAATCTATATCCACCTGGAAATAAAGATTCCTTAATCAGAAAAAATGGCTTGTGTTACATGTATGATAAAACATTAACTGCATTCTACTGAGAAATATTTTTTGATTGGTAACAGCATACTGTAATATGCTTTCTATATTTAACTGGTATAACTACCTTATATCCTGAGAACAAACTTCGCTACTGTAGTTCTGTGAGGTGTCATCAAAAAATCCAGATCTTCAAAGTGCTCCTTTTGCTTGCTCTCATATATGTTCAGATGCTGAAGGCAAATTGTATTTTTCCATCAAAGGAAAAGAAGTTTCAATTGAATCTTAAATATTCAACAAATAGCTATCCCACAACATAATTAAAAAACAGACAAAAGGAATGACGCTTAGGCAGGCTGTGGGGATATACATCAGTTGTGGCCATGGTGAAAACTGTGGGTTGAGACATAGTGTGGCCTACAGGTGTGGCATGCTCTGGCTTTTGTAACTTAAAGTAATGTTTGTGTGTTACTTTAACCAACATGGTCTCTCAACATCTCCCCTGTCTTCCTTGTTCATTTTTGAATTAATGCATAAATATTAGATTATTGGACTTTGCCCCTCCACAATTGGTGTGCTATGAGAGAGAGCAAATAAACTCATAGCGTCTTCTTTTGTGGCAATGTCAATACTCAATTTCAGTCTTTAAACTATTATCTGTGCCAATGGAGTCAGCTGCTTTAAGGTGCAGACTACAGGATGAAATGTGTAACCTAATTTCTGAAAACTTCTAGTTAATTTTTGCCACATCCTTCCAAAAGCTTAGCTTTACTCATGCACCCCTGTTCAGGACGATGTCATGCTGTCTCTCTTCTCCTGTAGCTCCACCAGCATTAGAATCAAATTATGACTACTTCTACCTGTGTGCTCTGTAATGTAGTCAGTGGATAGTGTCATCTCTATGCTCAGACTGCTTCAACTTGGCTGTGATTAAGTATTTTCTCTGCTGGAAGGTACCAAAATAGTGTCTCTAAGGAAGGAATATGACAATTGGTGACCATTAGTCTGTCTGCTTTAAGGAAGATGTTCCATGTGTTAAAGGTCTTGTTGTGATTATTGCCTGGGCTATGGCTAGACTTTTTTCATTAAATCCTCTGCATTTGCATAAACCATAGTTCCATTTTCATTGAACTTCTTTCTTGCATTCTATATTTAGAGAATCAGCCCACATTTTAGAAGATGTAAGCCTGTCAAGTATTTGGAATGCTTTTACCTTTGCTTGTTTGTAACTAAATGTAACCTAGAATAACAAATGAATAATATTTAGCTTTCTCAATTCAGAAAGAAAATAAGTAGTAATAACAAAAAGAACCCTGTTATGAAATTGAGACTGATAACCGCATTTCAACTATAAGAACTTTCTAATAACACTTTAGATGATGGAAATCCACTATAATGTCTTGGTTTTTTTGATGGGGTGGGGGAGGAGTGTGGAGAATTCTGGTGGAAATATTAAGGATCAGGTTCTACAAGTGACCATTCTTTCTGGTGCAAGTCACATCACTTGCTGGATGGAGATGCAGATCTGATCTGGTGTCTGAAGAAACCATATTCAGCAAGTAGTACTTCCATTCAGAAAAGTACAAAACACATGTGCTCCTTTTAAAGTATGTGATTCAAACCTTTTCATGTTTGCTGTGCTTTCTGTGTTTTCATGATGAGGAGCGCTAAAGGAATGTGCTGGCTAGATGAGATGGGGTGACAGAAGACTTACTGCAGGGAATGTTTGGACATTCTTGAGGCAACGACGATTACTATCAGCATAATTAATGCACTTTACCAGCAGTGCCTCTGTGTTATGAGTAATGGCTTTTTATTTTAACGGTTAACCAGTGCACTCAGGTTACTCAAACTTACCAAATACTTCTTCTACATTTGTGCTCCCACTTGCAATCTGACAAGAGTTGAGTGAATCTGTGTTAATTTGTTTCATCGCTGTCTGTCAGTACTGAGGTGTTTATTGAACGTTACTGACTAAAATACCTAAAACTTTCATAAGTGTCTAACTCTAGTTGTCATAAAAATATGCTTCTGCTTTCGGTTTCACGTGCATGCCGTTCCAGTAAAGTGACTCATTTCCACATGGGTGTGATAGACTTGTATTTCATAGAGTTGACTGCAAGTTCTTGCATCAAATTTGAAATACTTTTGTTCCATTTCATAGGCTAATTTTATATCAGAACTAGTTCTAAAATTCCATTCCAGGCTCTCAGAAGTTAGATTTCTTTTTGCTTTAAACATGTGCTTTTTCCTAATAAGTGGCATCCAGCTATGAGTGTTTTATGCTAGTGTTTTCATTTAGATCAGCAGTGCCGTTTTGAAGCTAATTTCCTGTTTGCCTCTGCTTTGGTTTGCCTTATGGAGTGGCCCTGGAGGATGACCTGGACTAGATTCCTTTTGGACAAAATAATCTGCAAAATTCACTGCAGGAATGTGCCTAATGCAGTCCAGCCACTAATAAGCCTCCAGTCTTTGAGATTAAATCTGAGAGCTAGTCCAAAGTAGAAATCTTTGGAACATATGGAATGTGTCCTTAAAATCAACTCTTTCACTGTGCAGGTCCCCTTTTACTGGCCTGTGCTGGTGCTAGTACAGCCATACCACTGAATATTGCTTAGCACTGAACGTGACACGACTTTTGTACACGTGAAACACTGTTGCATGAATGACATCAATTTATAACTGACCACACGACAATTAATGATTATTTGTGAAAATAAGTTTTCACTTATAAATCTGAACTGTTTAATGCTTTTAATAGTGCAGAGTACCTGTTTGCATGTTGCTACTAATTTTTAATTTATCACAACTGAAATTTGTCCGGGGCTGTCAAACTTGTAGTACATTCATAGTTCCATAGCTTGCACCTGGAAAATTCTGTGTAAGAGCCTTCCAAGAAGTTCAGCTGAATTACTCTAATTTTAAGAAACTGATTTTTTTCAGTGGCATTTTTGAGACTGTTGAAAGTTGTGATAGGGCATTTAAGTGAAAGCCACTAAAATGAAATAACCCCGAATCTGTTATTTTATTTTCAAAACATTCAAATGTCGAAACGGAGGCTTCCAACTCCATAATTTCTGGATTAGCAATATTAATTAGATTGTAAAACTAGTCATTAATGAAATTATTTCAGGCAAATCATAAACTGGAATAGGCGTTCTGTTACATGAATAGCACAGTTGAACTTACTCGTTATGTGAAATGCCTAAAAGTTTTAGGCACTTAGCTGGTGGGTGTTACTGTTTTGCATTGTGAAAGCTGGTATTATCATGGTTCCTTTGATTTATTGTTGCTAACAGTGGAATTTTCAGTAGGAAATAGCATCCTCAGCGGTTCCTTTCCAGCAAGTGTATTAATCAACAAAGGAAGTGATAGAAATGCAGTTTGCCACATACTCTTCAAAATCCCTCCCAACTGCTGTAGCCTTGAGACAGAGAACTGTTTTGTTATCTTTCCTTTCGGAAACATTCTTCAACTTTTTTACTTCTGATAGATCTCTGTTTGGGTTTGTTTGTTTCTTTGTTTTTGTCATTTCTGTTTGCTTTGAAGGACAAAATTGCATTTGGGATGGTTTGAGCTTTGTACAGGTATGTTTAAAACTGCTTGTTCAGGGCTAACTTGGGCCTTCTGAGAAATCATGTTTACTTCCCAGCTCCTGGTCAATTTTAAGTGCCTAAGTAAGCTTTGCCCTGTGCTTCCATCATTCCTCTGTCCTTAAACAGCAGAACTGTTGGACTGCTCCTGACTGTGTTTTTGGAGGTCAGAGTGACTCCACTGTGCTGGTCCATTCTGCTTGCCCCTCTCTCCTTGATGAGAATGATGTGCTTGGGTTTCCAGAAACCTTTCCCAGCAGTTTCTTTTGCTTTACTGGTTACTTGGTTCAGTCCACCACATTGTTGGTGAACAGAAAGCCTTCTATTGTTGTAGCAACGGGATTTTTAACTCGCTTTACATCCACAGCCTCCCTGTCTCAATAGACAAACTCTAAACCTGTTTCTCAAGTCCAGTTTGTCATGTTGCTAGTCAAGCACTCTTACAGTTCACATGCCTGGAAGAGGTGGCTGAGTCAGTATATAGGCTTATGTGTCATCTATTTAATAGAAATCAGCTGTCAATCACACTCTGAGGATGTGCAACCCACTTAATGTGGGCACTTGTTCCCAGGTTTTTGCATATTCAGAGACTGAATATTATAGTTACTGATGCATTAATGTGTGATGCCATATTTGAACACACTGAGACCCATTTCTGAGTAAACTCATGAGATGTAGCGGGTCGTGTGGGGGCAGCCGTAACGTGAATATACAGATGGACAAGCACTTAGAGAAGAAAAGCTGGGTATTCATCAAAGACTGGAGCTTTCTGTGGTGTCCTGCAAATGTACGTCCATTACGTATCTTTTTTGTGTTTTCTGTCGGTTTTGTGTATTGATTTGATGTCCACTCAATATACTTTACATTATCGTAAAGAAAAGTAGAATAAATATAGCTTTGAAGAGAGGGGTACTTCCCTGGGATGTTCTAAGAAATTTTGAGGAATTAGTTTGATCTGTATCCCCACAACTTTATAAAGGCATAGACGATAGGACTGGAAGGGATCTAGAGAGATTGCCTCACATAGCCTTCTTGCCTAAATACAGAAGTCTTTCTTGACAATTCTGGGTATTTGTAAAATTTTGGTTTTGATAGGGCTGTTGTAATAGTAGCCTTGTTGATGACCCAGACTGCTGATACTGTTCTGTTGGTGGAGTCTTGTAAAGTGTATATGTCATGATGCAGAGAAGTGTATGTATCCAGAGGTATGTACTCCAAACTAAAATAGGAGTTAACAATCAATGTTACAGTAGTCTTAACAGTGAAAACAAGGTTTGATTCTATGAAATACATGTATTGCTGTGTAATTTTAAAAATAAATATTACAGTTATATGGGAAATGCACGTATGTACTATAAAAGTGATCTGTATATGCTTTAATAATTCCAAATGACAAAAAAATTAGGAGTTTGCTTTGTTCACTTATTGCATGAAACAGTAATTTTGAGATGTGATTAAAATTTTAAATTTTTTCACTAAGTGGCTTACCAGTTCTCTGTAATATAGTTAAGATTAGGGCTGTTAACCATCTCAATTCTATACTTTGCCAGCATGTTGTGTCTCTTCCTTATTTAAACCTTGAACTTGCATTAATCTCTACACAAGTAGAGTATGCACCCATGCTTACCTTCAGGATAAATCACAGGGTACTTTGTGTGGGTGTCACTCCCACGGGGGCTTTTGGCTAGAAGCTTTTTGGCCTCAGGGACTGCTGTTAGTTTAGGAGAAGTACATAGCCACAAGTTACCGGGTTGCTGCTCTTGGGGCTGAGCCGTGATAGGTAAGAAGACTCCGTTGCTTTTATGACATGATCTAGAGTAACTTACTGTGGTTTTGAAGAGATACTGGATTTTTACCTCAGCAGTGCCAGACTCCGAACACGATGAGTCTTTTCTTTCCGTTATTTGAACTGCTAGGAAGAGCTGTGATTTTTTTTTTTTCTTTTTTTTTTTCTTGGCTCCCAGATTTGGAGGTTGGCCACACGAAAGTGGAAAGGTGCACTAAAGGAAGCAGCATCTGAAATACTGAGGACATATTGCATACAAATTCTTAAGGTTAAACTTGATTAAAACAACTGAGTGTTTTGCAGAGATATATATTTTTTATATATATATATATATGTATAAAAATATATTTGCAGATGCAGTAGAAAAAAACAATACCTGTCTATGGTCAGATCCAGCGTTGGTATCTGTGACAGCTATAGGCTTTCTTAAAGCTGCTTTGCCACAAGCATGGCCCATCAGAGAAGATTAAGGTCTTTTGTGTCAGTTCTTACTGGACTCAAAACTGTGTTAGCTTTCATCAGCTACTCTTATTAATATTCTTATGCACCTAACAAAAATAATGGCATCAACCAAACACAGACTCAAGAATGTTCTTGAGGCTGGCTTCATGTGTGGTTGGTTGTAATTGGTATGCTGTAGTTGCACCTCTGGAACAAACCAGAAAAATAATGTCATGATCCCATCATCAGCTGTTTATTATAAAGGAATAATCAAGAAATTCCTGTGTTCTGAAACTGAAACCTGATGCACATTCAAGAAAAAATAATCAGGACATCATTGTTTGTCTGTTTTCAGTATTCTGATGCGTCAGAAGGGATGCATGAAACAATCTTAAATAAACATACCTTAAGGTCTACTTTTTCTAAAGCCCCATCATGCTAAGGCTGGCTGGGATGTAGTTAATTTTCTTCATAGCAGCTCCTGTGGTGCTGTGTTTGGGATCTGTGACTAAACCAGGGCTGGTAGTACACTAGTGGTTTGGCAGTGCTGAGCAGCACTCCCACAGCATCAAGGTTTGCTCTTCCCCCTTTCCCCGTTTTGCCCCTGCAGCAAGTGGGCTGGGGCTGGGCCAGAGCTTGGGAGGGGACACAACGTGGACAGGGGGCTCAGACTGACCAGAGGGATATTCTATGCCATATAATGTCACACCCAGCGATAAAAACTGAGGGGAGGAGGTTTTGGGGGAGGTGGCCGTTGCTTGGCGACTTGGGCTTTGGTCTGCTTGTAGGAGGTGGCAATTGCCTTTGCATCACTTGTTTTTCTTGCTTTCTTGCTTTTCTTTTCTTGCTTTCCTTCACTTACTAAACTATCTCAATCCACGAGTTTCCTGACTTGTGCTCTTTCTGTTCTCTCCCCTTGTCCCGCTGTGGGCCAGGGAGGGAAGGAGTAGCTGTGTGGTTCTTAGCTGCTGCCCAGGGTCAGCCCACCACACACAGAGCAGCATCTGCCAGGAGATGAGCTGCATCCATGCATAATTCTGGAGTGCAAAGTAAGACACCAAATATGTATGTTTAATGGTGTAGGTTTCTGTTACGCACGTTTGTGGGGAAGTCTTCATGTGAATTCAATAGATCAAACAACAGATACTCAATTAACGTTAATTGTAAACCTCCTTTCGAAATTGTTTCGTGTTCAGTTGCAACTTTTTTTTTTTTACTTTTTAATAATTCCTCTTTCTTCTTAACTGTTAATATAATTTCCATGGTTTTCACTGGCCTTTTACCATATCCACCTAATATAATAAAAATAAACGTGAAAAATACACATAGAAGCTCTACCTAGTAAAAAAAAAAAAAAAAGAGAGAAAAAGATACCGAACTGAAACCAAGCAAAGGAATGAAAATTAAATCCCTATAACTAATGATAACTGATTGTATTCTGCACTTAGATTTCTTAGATAAAAAGGTAATCTAGAACACTGAGGGCCCCATAATATTAATATTAAGGTTTCCTTAGAACCGTTCTTTGTTTACTACATGAACTAGTAGGGCATTGTAAAGTCATATCCTGTACAAGAAAACTGTATACAGTAACTGCAGTTTTGTACTACCATTGCTGGTAGATATTGTTGTAATCTTGGTGTTGCTACTGCAGCAAAGTCATTGAAGAGCAAAATCTCTTAAAACAGCTCATTTAAGCTTACTCTATGTGGAAAGCAGAGTGCTTTTACGCTAGGTCTCTCCAGGATACCACTTATTTTCCTTCAGTCTATTTCAGGGCACTTTTGAAACACTTTTGAAACACACTTGTACCTAATACCTAACTGCACAGGCAAAATCATCATACTTCGAAACAGTCAGATTTGAATTTGATAGGTATCAGGTAGAAATAATTTGTATCTGAGGTCTGTCAAAGGGGTTGAACAAATCTGCCTTTTCTGGTTTTTTATATAGGATGAGTATCTAGGTGAGTTTAAGTCATCAGGGCAAGAAGCAAAACTCCTTGAAGTCAATGGATCTCTTCCCAATTGCTTCAGTAACTTTACACCAGGCCCAGTGAAATGGTTCATCTCGGGATGGGCTGGAGGAAGTAGTGACAAGTTGTTGAAGAAGTGGCAATGGGAGGGAGGGCTCAGAGAGAAGTACCAAAGAGGTAGCTGGGTCAGACATTTCAGAGGTGGAAATTAATAGAAGGGGAGCAGCAGTGCTTGAAGGCACATGCTACTATACATACAATATGGTATATATTATTTTGAGTGATGTTCAATGCCTCAGTTTAATAGCGTGGATAACAAAGGCAGAAAGTTAGGATTTAAAATCAAACTGCTGTTGGTTACATAAAGAAACTAACCTTTAATATGTTGCAGTAGCAATAACTGAGTTTTCTGTGTCTCAGGACTGGAATCATTGCTTTACTAGAGGATATGGTATCGTTACGTTGTGATAAGTGGCTTATAAACATTCTTGTTTGAGACAAATAAATAGAGCTAACAGACTTTTCAACAGCTGCTCGTTTAGATTTACTGTAAATATTAAATGTTGTACATATACTCCAAAAATAATCAATACTGAAAATATTTAGTGTTTTACAGATCCCTCGAGTAAATGATACAAACTGATAATCTGTCACTGTGAATGATGAACCAAGTAATTCCAGGTTGGGGAATGTTTCCTTGAATGCCAATAGGAAAAACTTGTAGCAATCAAGAACAGAAAGATTTGTGTGTGTGAATTTGACTATTAAAACATTAATGGCAGCGGAAATTAAAGCTGTCACCTTGGTTTGAGGAAATGTAGGTCTGTGTGTGCGAACTGGCGAAATCATCAAACCCACAAGATTTGCTATCTTCTAAGAGTCCCTCAAATAACTTTACCATGGAAATTTCCTTACAACTTATATATACCTGGAGAGAAGACATAATTTTTCCTTTCATCATAGACTAAACATTGACTTTTATTCAGGAATGGCTTTTAAAAGGCTAATTTTTTCAATGAAAAATAGGTAATGGTGTTATTACACATTTTCTGAATTTCTGTACTGATCAGTTTTGAAAGTTTCAACAATATTTGTCATTAATTATATGTTCAGTTGTAACTAATAGAGAACAGACTTTTGTGGAATTATTATAGCTTTTATATGCCAGAGCCACATAAATGTGGGCAAAAATTCATGCTTTTTTGTGTGACAAGCTGTTCCAATTTTTATCTGAAAATTTTGTGGAAGGTAACTAAATATAAACCAACTCAACCATAACTTCTTTTTACAAAAGTTGCTGAGTATTATTTTACATGATGAAACACAATATGACTAAAAGACTTTCTTAAAGAGGAATTATTTTTATCTGGATGAGAAAACAAATTGAAAATCAACTTTATTAGCAGTTATTTGTAAGGAAACTACATGAGTTGCTAAGACAAGTTATATTTCATGTGCTTTTGTTTTTAATTTTCAAAGATGAATTTTGTTCACATAGAGGAAAAACGACATAGAAACTAACATCTTAAAATTTCTTTTAGAAGAAACTGACCAAGAGAATACCGCAGCAGGAGATAAAAACATAAATCAGCCTCCCAGTAACCAAAGTATACAATCAGAGATACAAGACCAGTCTGTCTGGGGAAATCGCACTGATGGTGACCTCGTCAGAAGTAAGTATTTCTAGAAGAAATTGCTGCCGTTTAGGCTTGCTTCGAAGTGTAATGGGATATACTGCCTGTTGACTCGGCTAAATGTGTGTCAAATACAGTTGTGTTGTAACTATAATGCGTGTCTGTGGAATTTGCTTCCCAGAATGACACCTGTCAGTATGCATAAGTAAGTTCAAAGAAAGGTGTGATTTGAGTGGCGCAGTATAATATAAACCTCTGTAGCATCTCCATTTTAAAGCCTTAATGTTCTGTATCTCTCTCACCATTTGTAATGGGATCTGTATATTTAGTAGGCATGTGAGCTGCAGTGTGCAGCTGTGCTAGGTGTCGTCGCCTTGGTTTCTCAGGTTATACATTTAAGTGGCAGAGTAAACTGTACTGAGAGCAGTCGCTTCCATATGCACTGAGTACTAGTCAGGTGTAAGCTTATAAAGAGTTTTGAATCCTAAATTAATTATTTCTGTCAAAGCTAGAAGAATGCTGTAAAACAAGGTTTTAGACCTATGCTTTGAAAATGAGTTTTTTTGATTAGTTTTCACAAATCCATATTCCTATAGTATGTCTTGGATGCTTTAAAACAAAAGGATATGCAATATTATTCCCATTTTTCTGCCTTGAATTTAAGATCATATGCTGTCCAAAGGATCATCCACAGTTACACCCTCCTGAGGTGAAAATATTTCTGTCAACTGCTAGAGCTAATACTGCTTTATAATGCTGTGAATAATTGAACGTTAGTTGCTCAAGGGAGGGGCAGCATGAGAAACTGTTTTCTGATTATAGGGTGTATTCAGAAAGCAAATGGACTAAATGCTGAGTGGTGCTCCAGCTCTCTGGTATTGTCCAACCACACACTTCAGGGTCAGTCTATCTTTACACTGCACAAGTACTACGTTGTACACAGTGGGGTAAATTCATATTTCTGAACCTGCTGTTGTCATAACTTGTGATCTTCTCTGGAATTACCTGTTTCTTATTATTGTTATTGTTGTTGTTTTAATCTTATCTGTACAGTCAGCTTCTGAATTTTGTGTCAGTATTTGAAGTTCTTTTCAAATTTTAGTTAATCCTTTTTTTCTAAGTAATGAATCTTGGTAAATACTTATACCCTTATTGTATTGAATAATTATCTAGATCCTTTACAGGAAACTTGAATTTAGCACGTCAGATATTTATCTGACAAGTTAAAAATAATTATTAAAGGACTATAAAGAAGGACAGTTGTCCTGCACAGTTTGAGAGTTTACTGAATCCCCAAAATTATTATTTTAGATGTAACCATCCCTGGAAAAGTAATTGTTTCATGCTCTGTGTTGAGGACGTGGGAAGATGCATATGGCATCTGCTGCTTTTGAAGTGGCCTCTTTCTCATTCTCTCTTCCTAGAGGTCTCCTTATTCCCAGACCAGTGGCAAAGCAGATTTATTTCATAGCAGTTAGCAGCATGCCTGAACTGTGGAAGAAAGGACAAAGGACAGTAGGGTGGTGGTGCGCTTTCTCTAATCTGTTTACCACAAGGACATGCTGTAGCGGCTGGACTGTGGAAACGGGGAAGGGAAAAATAATGTTTTTCAGTATGTAGTAGAAATTAAAGAAGATTGTGCAAGTCCCTGGTAAAGTGACTTGACAGTTATATGTCTCTGTGATGGGAGGGTTATCTGCCGCTGAATTAAAAAAGTAACAGGAAAAAGGGCAAAGCTAGGATAAAATTCAGAGATATAATGTACTGCTCCAGTGTGCAAACTGTGATCCTCCTGGAGTCACTAGTAGTTTTACCTTTAACTTTGTGAAAAACAGGTTTAGGTGAAAGCTGGAAGTTTTGAAAACTCCTGGTCTTAATACCTGAGTTTTGTGTAGTAGTGGCTTTATTATGAGACCTGTTTGAGCAGCTGCTATGAAGCAGTTCTCTCTGTTTCAAATGATATATTTTTTTAACCTTTAATGTTAAAGTCCCATAGGTGGAAGAAACAAAAAATATTAAATTAAAGCAGCTTTTTTTTTTTTTTTTTTTAATCAGCTGTGGCTATGAGTAGGGAAGTCTGCTCTACTTAAAAAATGGAGGAAAGGTGTTTGGCTCAGTTACAAGTGCTTCTTGCAGTTTGCAGAAGTTTTACAACCTGATCTACCTAGTAACTAAAGTTTGAAAAATAGAACAAATAGAGCACAAATTAACTTGTTTATCGCAAACATTACTAAGGTATTTCGTCTTAAATAACAAGTATCTGTTATAGATCTGGCTGTGATTCAACCAGATCTATTAACCCTCTGGACTAAAGTTTGCAGAATATTGCATGTTGAAAGAAGCTTGAGGTTAGAAATAAACAGTGTTTTGACCAGTACAGTCTATTTTAAAACTTTTTCTTTGAATGCTTTTAGACAGGGCGTACTTCAATTTTCTTGGGTATTAACAACCCTTTACCACTTGTTCTAATGATTCAGTTTCTTTTTTTCTCATACAGATTGTTTTCCACCCCCACAGTTGATACACACGCCATTTGTGTTAGCCTTAGTTTTTTTCACTTTATAAATGTTTCCAGTGTTCAATTTCCAGGGTTTTCCTTGTTTGCAGCTGTTTTATCCTGCTGTTATATGGAAGTAGATTAATCAGTCAGTTTTATTGGCACACCAACAACGAGGTCCAGTGTTAGAGGCTCTGTAATGACTTCATTATGTATGATTTCTCATTTGCACTTGTGAACTCAGTTTACCAGGCAACATCAATAAACTGAAATGCTACCCCTGTTTTCCACAGTGAGATGTTCTCAGTTCACCTTGCCCTGCCCTTGCAGTCCTTTTCTCAAGCCCCCTTTTCTTTAATCTCTCAAGGATGAGATTTCCCCCCAATTAGCCCATTCCCCATCCCTTCTCCACCCGAATGAAAACGTTCATAATATCCTGGGTAAACGGGTAATCTTATGGGAAGCTTCAACCAAGGAATTAATTGTTTTTGAAGAGAGCTTGAGAGTCAAAAGATGACTACATACTGACATATGAACAGGGAAGAGCTAAATAAAAAATCAGTTATGTTATCTTTCTGTATTAATTGTTAATGCACTTGCATAACTGTTACTGGAATACTGCATTCAGTTGGACAACGGTCAGGGGAGAACCACAAATACCTCAGGAATGGCTGGAGTAGTTGAAAACATGCCTTATTGTGGAAAAACTCCTGGAATTCAATCTGTTTAGTGTTAACATGAGGGGTACAGAGGGGCTTGCATAGTCCCTGAGAAGCATGATACCACAATGAACAGAAAATTGGTAAGACAGTTCTTCAACTGTGTTAGACAAAGGGAAAACTAGATGTAATGTCTGGAAGTTCAGTTAGACTAGAAATAAAGTGTACATTTTTTAACAGAGTATTTGAGAACAGGAAGAATGCCAAATATTTGGTGTTCGTAGGTGTGTTAAATTGGCTTTTTTCACAATGAGGCCATTGCTATCCATAGCCTTCAATTTTAGAACCTGAGTAAAGGGGGAGTCTCTTTTCCATAGTGGTTCCCCCAAATTGGGATAACCTCAATATATTTCAGCTCAAGTATTTTATTTTATCCTTTCCCTTCACAGACGTACACATTTTGTATTTTATTTCAGAATGCAGGGGTTCTGCTTTTCTAAAGAACTTACCCTCAGAATGGCTCCATATACTTTTCCTTCTTCTGTGGCAGTGCATTTTAAATATCTGCAAACACCTTCTGCCTATTTTCATTGTATGATCTGGTGGCCTGTAATGGAGATGTTCGGCTTCTGTTACCATTCACCTTTGGGCAAGTGAGGAAGAATTTATGTTAAAAAATGCAGCAGGGTAACCTGTGTCTACAGGAATGAAGCCACAGGATTTTTTCTGCTCCATGTTACCACAATACCCTGCTTTGTTCTTTGGGAAAGGTAGAGGATTTCTTTATTCCCCCTTAAAAAAAAAAAAAAAAAAAGGCTATAAAGATGGTTTTCAGAACATTTAGGCAGAATTTTTGCAGAGGGTACTAGGTTATCATCAGTGTGTGCTGTTATGCAGGGGAAGGGATGTTTGGGAGGGAAGAAAATGCCAGTCTTTAACACTATTTGCTTGTGAGGATTTAATCTCCTTTCCAGTTCTCAAGCAGGACCTTAGCTATGTGATATTTAAGAAAACAAAAAACATCTACCATAGATTCAAATTGTCATGAATAATTGATTAATAATAATCCAATTCTCAAGATTAAATACCTAAAATGTGCCCATGTTTTACAGATAGAAAGGTCATTGCTATCCATCATTTCCTAGCTTCAATGGCCTCATTCTCCTCCATGAAACACCCTCCTGATAAGGGTCGTTCTTAAAGAAATGGATGCTTCTTTCAGCTCTGCGGGGATTAAACAATTTTACATGTTCTTGTGCCCATGATTTTATTTACTACATTCTTCTTTATTGTGTTTTGTTTTATTGAACTATAAACCTAGGTATTTTTATCTTTTTGTTTCCTATATTTTTATGTTGACATTTTTACTTTACATGACTATTTATTTAATGTTAACGTCTAGAGATTCCCTTTTCCTTCTGGCTAAGTGAGTGAGTGATTTCCGTAGTTTAAATTATGCAGTTTGGGTTTGGGACTTTTTTCCCAACAAGAAGAAGATAATCTGCTGTTAGAACTGTTCTTTTTGTTTGATATTAATCCAAATGTCTTTTCTTGGCTAATTTGTGGTACACACTCATTTTAAAATTATTGTGATTTCAGATGACTGTGTTTGTTTTGTCTGAAAAATAGTACAGAGTGGTTGAGATAACTTCAGTGCTTCTCTTCAAAGCTAGAAAGTATGACAGATACAGTCTTCTTGCAGTGTAACTGTGTGAGTACAGAAATCGTGCAGATTAATGGAAATTATTCAAAATCTATTGTTGAGTCTGAGAGTGTGTTCTTTTAGTTAAAGAAGTGATTTATGTATAATGTTACGAATATACCCAGGTATAGAAAAGTTTAAGCCTATGAATGAACAAAACCTTCATCAGTGAAACACCTAAATACAGAAATGCACTATTTGATATTTAGATCCTTCTTCAAACAGGATGAATCTTTGAGGAATCTGGCCAGTAGAAGTAATGAAGGTGTGAAGGTCCTCCCTGAGAACTCCTCTCCCAGAGAGATTTTCTACTCCTTTCCCCAGAAGAGAACTAGCTTGTACTACTTCTGTTTCTCCCCTGACCTGGCAGATCTCTTACTTCTGTTCCAAAAGTTCTCAAAAAACTCCTCTCACACCTTCTGAGGAGCCTAGTGGTGTTTTGACTTCTTCCCAACCAGCTGTAAGATGGCTGACAGCACATGCATTTTTGAAAATGTTCTTTGAAATTACTGTGCATCAACTAGTTCCCTTAGCAGAACCCAGGAGGTAAAATGTGATTTATTGTAATAATTTTGTCCTGGTTATGGTTGGGAAAGAGTTAATTTTCTTCATAGCTGTCTACTGGGGTCACGCTGGAGCAAGTTTTCAGCCACTAAATAGTGAAATAAGACTTATATAAACTGGAAGAAAGCTAACTAAGTATGTTGTACAGCACATTCAGAATGTTCATGCCAGTCAAGATAAAGCATCTATTAAAGGTGGTAGTGAAAATTATGCTATTTAACAAAATTTTGGAATTCATTTAGCTTACAGGCAGGCCAGGGTGTTGTGCATCAGAAGTACGAGGGCCTGTGAAGGACCCATAATTTACTCCTACTGACAATGTTCCAGTTGAAGCTGAGGAGAAGAATGAGTAATAGCGGTCTTGCAGCAGGCTGAGAAATAAAAATGAGAAATCAGTGCTGTCAGGATACCAAGAGACCAAATATCTTCAGTATTCCAAAGAACTAATGAGAGTTTGCTGGAGCTCATGTTTGCTACTGTTCGCTTGAGTTTTGATGGTTCAGCTGGGGTTCTTTAGATTTCCGAGGTCCTTTTTTTAACAGATAAAGATGATGCACTCTTCCCAGTCTTTACCTGGAAGGCTTCTGCAGTAAGTTAGACCTTTTCTTGCTGAAAGTGTATCTACTCATCATTTTGATTTCCCCTAGGAATTTCTGGGATCAAACCTCTCAGCTGAGACAATTTTCCATCCAGGGCATGTCACACCTCGTTGTTGCACAACCATAGCATTGTCATTTAATTTTCATTTCACCCTCTCCTGGGTAGAGAGGCATTTTCACAGATAGCTGTATCTTTACAGTTACAGTCTTCAGAGTTTAAGACTGGGTCTTCAGTGTTCACAGAAGTCACCTGTGGAATGACCTGAGTCTTGCTTGTAAGCAGAGCTGCTGTGAGATGTGATGTTTTCTGTGTAGCCTTTTCCCTTAAACTCTAGGTTGAATGTTTTGAAGCAATGCAGTTAATGATGGACTGCAATAGGGTGAGGAATTTGTATCCTCTGCGGTGACTCCATGTGCAGAAATAAACTTGATGTTGTTGATCCATTCACAGAACAGTAGTGAAACCTCAGTGAGAACTTCAGACTGCACCAGATGACCATAAGACAGATGCATGTGTGCATTCTGTATATCACTAGTAGCCAGAATTACCTGGAACCTTTCATTTTCTGTTTTACCTTACTTCTGACTCTCAGAGCAATATCTGAATTTATGGTCTGAGGCTGGGAAAGTTTGAATGTCAGGAACCATCAGTATCAGCCAAAGGTGAAATTCTTCAAGTAATGTGAAGACTACTATGCTTGCTGTGTTTGAGACTGAAGTAAATTGTATCTTAATTTCAGAATATTTTCCTTTGTTGTATTGGTACTGTCTCAGAAATAATGTGCTGTTATGCCTAGATGGGAAAGAATATTTATATTCTTTTCCTGATTAGTTCCTCATATAGGGGGAAGAGTACAATTTATTTGTAGTGGTTCCTTAAAGAGGAAGAGTAATAAAACCAACTACATTCTACGTGAAATAATATACTACAAAGCCAATGAGTCAATGTGGTTTCAGTCTGCTATTTTCAGTACTAACGGTATTCAGTTAGCCAATTTTAACAAAGGAAACACCTACAAAGTGCATGAAAGTATCGTCATGGAAGCTGTACTTTTAGGAGCCTATTTTCTGTCAAAAATGTCTTGAACTTACACCGTGGCAAAAATTCTCTTAGTCTTTCTTTTTTAAAATTTTAATTTATAGCTGCTGTCATGTGTGTAGTATGCTTGGAGTAAATTTATACAGCTGAAAACTAGTACTGTATATTGTGTGTACATCAAAATAATGAAATCTTCAAAATTTAGAGAGCCAGAACAGTTTTAATCTTCTGAATTTTGTATTTACTAATAAAAAAAAGTAAAAGATGAAGAGGGGCTCATGGTCACAACACAGAACGTAGCTAAGTAATTATGGTTAAATGTTTTTCTTCTTTAAATAGCTGTCCAGAGGAAAGAAAGGTCTGAATACTACATAGTTGTTCTGCGTTCTGGTAATAATATCTGCAGTGCAAAAGTACCCACAAGTACCTTTCCTTAAAGGTATTTTTATAAAAGACAAGGAAAAATAGGAGCCTGTGACCTATTCGTATGTTGTTGTGGTGGTAGTGGTGTTTTTTTGTTTTCTCTTTAAAAACAAAATAAAAATTCTTCATGATCCAAACCCAAAGGATCCCTTTGAAAAACATTCAGATGTCAAACAGTTGTGGTCACTCAGGCTATTTCTAATACTGTTTTTTTTAACTCATTATACTGGTGAGGTAGGCCTCCAGAAGTATTGAGGCTTGATTTAAGAGGATGATGAATTGTTTGCCACCTGAGACTTAACTATTTTTAAATGAACTGTAGTGTTCCGGTGTGTGACAAACATGTTTTTGTATGGAGACTGCTCTTGAAGTTTGTGATCATGAAATGCAAACCCATGGCATTCTAACACAGGAACTTTCAAAATCTGAGTTTTATGTTTGGACCCATGAAAATCAGAGACTTAAACATTACTTTTAAACCTACTTCCCTTCTTCTATGCAGTATCCCAATTATCATGTTTTTACTTCAAACTGAAGCTGTAAATATTACGAAACTTGTTTAGAGAAAATTGTAGGATTTAGCAATGCTAATGTTAATTACAGCAGAATTTCAATGAAGAGACTTTCCTGTTGCAGAGGTTCTTCAACCTTCAAAACAGTGAGTTTTATTGATTTACAGCTCAGACTTTAGGTTGTATAATGTTTGCATAAAATGTTATGAAGTTTGCTTTTGAGACAAGTCAAGTAGAGCAAACTGTTAGGTAAGCCTATAAAATATGTGGCCTATGAGTCAGATTTGACCTTCAGGGCAAGTTTTTGCCCCTGGGAGACAGTATAAGCCATTTGCCTGTTCCTCAGCAGAGCAGGAGCAAGCCTGCCTTCAGGTATGGATAGCTCTGAAATTACGTTTTTCTTCAAAAATAAAACCTCTTAGCCATTTAGAAGGTATGTACCTTTTCCCCATCTTCTTTCTTTATTAAGACAGATGCGTATTTTAACTGCATTCTCTAAGTTGCAAGCTAAAATAAAATTCACATTTTAACAGAAAAGCAATGGAAGACTTATGCTGACCAAAATTGGCCATAAGAGCAGTGTCAAACCAGGGTGAACATCTTTTAGGTCTTTACATTTCAGAAATAGAGGAGATTAGTGAACAATGCTCTTTTTGCTTGAATTTCAAAATTAAGGAAATGTTAAGTTTTGGTGAGATTTGGGATAAGCCTGCCTGGAAAGGTTTGTCTGAGTGATCAAACCGAGTTTTTCCACAGAGGTGATATAAAAAAAATATTTGGGTAGTGAGGCAGGATACAGAGCTAAGTTTGGTAGCACGCATACAATTCTCATACATGTAATTTCATTAAATTACACCAGTTCATTTAATAATTTAGTATTTCCTAGCTGACTTTGTAACTATGACTTTATAAACTATTTCCCTACCTCAATATATATATAAATTTTTTTACTGTGTGCTGACTTTTTAGTGATAATAGTCACTGTCATATTTATAATGTAAAATCAGTATTGAGAAATACTTTTATATGGGAATAGATCTCTCAGTGGGATTATACACTAATCGCTCTATAAAGTTGCTATAAAGTGTACATTCATGCATCTGAAGTAGTTGTAATGATCTGTATGTTCTGTAACAGTCTTCATCACAGCCATTCCGTAAACTGCTCTGTGCTGGATCAAGACCTGGAAACTTGAAACTAGTGTGAGTTTTATGTATTTACAACAAATAAGAGAGTGTTTGATTTTGGAAAGATATGGAGGGGAAAAAACCAACACACAACACCATTTTAAAGGAGGAATTCTAATAAAAGCTAACTTTTTTTTCCTCCATTCCTCTCTTTATCCCTTTCCTTTGACTGTTGCTTCGTCTACTTCTTTGTCCACTTGATTATCTGATTCCCATCTGTAGGGTGGTGTTACGCCTGAGGAACATTTTCCCTACAGTTTAATTGATAAACTCAGTTTTAAATGAATCACTGTTTGGTTTTGAGCGTTTGTGTATGACGGAGCATCTGCTAGTCTAGCTTTGTGAGAACAGGCTAATGGAGGGACCTCGTTTGCTGTGCTATGTTCCCTCCGTGGACAACAGGGAAAAAAAAACCCAACAACTACACAGAGGGTTTTTTCATTACCGTGTCTGCATCCATACCAGGGATTCTGCTGAGATAGCTGGAATAGGGCAAGATGTTTAGGTCTTACTATCAATATTTTGTTAGATATTTGTGGAGCAGGTCCTTATGGAAAAGGAGAGAAGACTTGTTTGATAGCACAGGGAAGGTTCCTGTAGAATAATCCACTTTACCCTCAAAACTTAAACTCAGAGATAGAAATCCATTTCACAATGACTATAACAGAATCAAACTTCAGAGTTTTAATCATTAAAAAAAGAGAATCCTTTAGAAATTTTGGTGGTTTTGGAAGAAAATAAAGGATATGGGTTGATGATATGGTAGAAAGAGAAGTCATGGCTATCATGGCGGAGTCAAAGTTGGAAAAGTGCTGAAGGTTTGTTCTCATTCTTAATAATTGTTCTGCATCCTTTTTACCATATTTACTTTATAGAGCAAGAAGAGAGCGAAAACACTGACACATCCCCATTGTAGTTACTGTCTCTAAGCCACTTCTTTGTTTCCATAATTTTCTCTAGTCCCTCCTTTTTCTCTTTTTGTTGTTTGTTCTTTTGAAGAGTCCTTTTGCCCATTTCCCCTTTTTTTTCTCTATTACAATTACATATCTGTAAGCAATGACTAGAATGTTGTGCTTAGAGGCTGACAAGATTTTTTTGAAGTGCTTCAGTATAAAGGCCTGTTCACTTCAGCTTCTGCATCTTAACACCAACATTTAAGCTATTTTTTAAGTAGCAATGAACCTTCTTTTTAGAATGAGTATTTTGACTATTGGAGAATTAACAGTAAATTAAACATGAAAAAATACAGTGCATTCAGGAAAAAAACCAAAAACACCTGTTCAATATTAAAACACACTATGGAAATGTGAGATTCTGGAGTCATGTGATTATGCAAGATTTAAATTTTCATAGAATAAACAAAAAAAATTACCTAGTCTGAGTCTGTAGCTCCTGACAAAAGCTGAAAGTTAAAGACTCAAAATTGAGAATGCCAATTAAAAGGATGTATTTACAAATAAAATATTGATGATTCTTGAGTAGTTTGTCTTGGCAGTACTGTACTGTACAGAAACAAGGAATTTTGTCTCAATTAACATAACACTAATTAAATATAAGGTAGTAGGGAGATGTTCCCATTGTGAGTTGTTAATTCCAGCAGCCAAAGAAGACGATATGGCACAATGAAATGTAGCTAGTTATGCTGAAGGAACGGTAAAGAAAGGGGTGCTGCAATTAACTCCAAGTGACAGGGCTATGGCAGCGGTGCAAATAAAATGGCAGATGGGAAGAGTCTTTAGTAAAGTGGATAAGGATGTATCAAAAAAAGTGCAGTTCTGTCCTTTTGGCAGTTGTTTGAATGGTTTCCTGAGAGCTTTTTTTTTGTTTGGGGCCAAGAAATGCAAGAAGTTGAGGCCGAGACGTTTCCCAAGCGCGAAGCAGCTGCACAGGACAAAGGGATGGAGGCAGCAGTTTGGCTTACCCATCACCAGCCTGGTCAAGCTGCTGGCACTGACAACAACACAAATGTTTTTGTGGGGCTGAAGGTTTGTGTAAGTCGCAGAGGAACATTGTTTGCGTGTGATGTAGTGGCTGTCTTTTTTCTATGAGACAAGAGTTGCCGCTGTACTTTCTGGGTAACAGGAGGTTGCTGCCTCAGCTGTGACTTTCTGAAGCTCTTGGATTGTAAAAGGACAAAAAAAAAAAAAAATAACAATGTAACTATAAATTCCAGTGCTTTCATGTAAAATGCTGTTTCTTCTGGGAGAAATCCTTCAGGTTGTTTACAAAATCTTGTAACAAAGTATTTTTAAATGTAAAAATGGACACTGTTCAGTATTGTGAATAATGTTGGCATAGCACAGATTTCACTGCTGTGTGTGCATTCAGTGGAAAAAAACAGTGACTGTTATTGTTATTAGAGTACATAAGTAAGCATTGTATGTTAGTGCAAATAAAGGGAAGTATATGTCCTAAATAAGACAATACAAAAGGTTTTCAGAAAACAGATCCTTGTTGCAAGGTGAGCTGATTCAAAGCATGGCCCTCATCCAAATTTAAATGCTACTTAGAAGTATTTTTAAACAGAAGGTGAACTAAATAGACTTCAGTGGGCCAAAATACATAGTTCTGTAAATTGAAAGAAATATTTTTTTTATTTTGATAGAGATTGAAAATTATTCCATATGTAATGCTGAATGCTTTTAAACATGTTGAAATAAGAATACTCCTTTTCTGTATGGTAAAGATAAACCCCAGTTTTCTGCTATTCAGTCAGTTCTGCAGTATAAGGACTTGCAGGTGCTGCTGGCCTCTGCTATACTGAAATAATTTGGGCACAATAATTTCATAGAGCTTTATACCTTGTTTCATGAACAGGGTGGAGAATCAGAATTTAATTCAGTTGTGGGATGAAAGAAAAAAGTTTTACAGGTAATTTGATCCCATTAAGACCATTTAGCCATTTCTTCAGATAATCTGGTGCTTTCTTCTTTGTGTTAAAGCATTTGTTTCTCTGATTTTCTGTGCTTATAGCTGTTGGTCACTGATGTGACACTGTATTTTTCTGGCAGGACAGATTTGTAACTGCATGGCTCAGATATCAGAGCTTTCTTGTGAATTGTTTGAGCGGTTTATGCTTTGCTTCCTTTCAGGAAACTAAGTGCATCATTTTTACAGGAAGTTTGGTCTTCACCAGGCACAGTCAGCGATCAGACTTCTGCACTGCTTTAAGGGATGTGTGCGTGAGCAGCAGGCAAAAACTCACTTAGCATTATTCTTTTTTTTTCCATATTGAATTCATGTAATGGAGGTCATGTATGAAAGCTTGGCCAGGATGGGTGGGTTTGTCCAGCTGAGTCAAAAAAAAATACTTCCTCGATAATTTTGGTAAATACAGTAAATAAGAGGTAAGTAAAAAACATTTTCCTCTATGCTGAGTATTGGTGGTAATGATTACATATTAAGCACATTAAGCTTTGAATTAAACACACAAATCTCTTAGTTCATAAGTTTTTACATTCTGAAATATAACATGAAATATAATTTACTTTCCCTTCAGCGTATGGAACTACTTGCGTAGTGTAAAACAAGAGTTAAACTGCCTGTGGAGTGTGGAAGGGAAAGGGCAGCGAGCGCTGTTGCAGAGATGCAGCCTTTAGTCCATGGTTGCTTGCAGTTTTAAATCTAGGGAAGGAAAAAAAGTGTAGGTTTTTTGAGGACTCTTATAAGACTTTTCAAGGCATATTCTCAAGAATCTGATTTGTCAGCTTGCACAAAAAACATTTTGGGTGGGATTTTGCCATATCTTTTCAAGACATACCAAAACAGGTCAAAAAAGGAAAAAGAGCTCTCATTTCTTGTTCATCCTGATGCCAGGCTGGTGTGTTAGTGGCATAAAGCAGCCCAAGAGCCAGCTTTGGTTATGGTAGCTCTGCCTGGACTCAAAATCCTTTGGTGACCTGGGGTCCCTGGAGTGCTTTGGGATGGGGAAGCCCCACTCATCCAGCCCACGGGCATAGCAGCCACGTAGATCAGTGACGAGGGTCCTGTGCCCATCTTCTAGACCCTGCTTGTCATGAGGGAATTCCTGTAGCTGAAGGACAACCGTAACAAAGACTAACGCTTCTCAGTGTGTTTAGTATTGGCCATGCAGATACATGGTGCTTCTCTTTCTCCTCACACTTTGCTTTTTCAGGATCGGGAAACAGATGGACTTTTGCTGCACTCCCTGCTACATTTCCACATCTTTTTTTCTCCTGCTGACAGTCACTTCATTAATTATCCAGCCTGTAGTAACAAAAAGCAGGGTCATGAAGAGTTATTGTTGTGGCCCTCAAGTCCTTGGCCTGCTTTTTGACACAAAATTTCCATTTTCCATCGTGCCCCTATTGCTGAATGTCATTTTTTTTGGTCTGGGCTCCAGGAGCCTCTCAGGAGCATTCTGCTCCCCCTCCAGCAGAAGAGAACCGTTGCTTTAGTGCTAAATGGCTGTATAAGTACAATGTGTTTATCTTCATTTTATTTCATTGCTTATCAGCTAATGATTTATCGTTTAATTATTTTCTTACTTACAAGATTTGTAGCAAATACTTTAGCTCTAGTGGGGTTCTACTTCTGAGTTGTTTTGTTTCTTCTTCCCTACACTTCTCTGCCCTCACAGACTGAAGTGGCCCAGCTCACTATGTTATTTTTTCCCTTTCTGGCTCCTTCCCCTCCAGTGCTGTCTTCTTCTGGGTGGCTGCTGTCCGCTGTTTTTTCTTTTGATGTTTTTGCCGTACTATTGTTTTAATAATGTAAAATCCCAAGTTTTAGCCTGTTCCTTGTGGTTACTTTCCATTTGTTTCTCCTGTTCCATTTTCCTTGCAGCTGTGCTTTCTCTCTTTCTTCCTTTGGTTTTCTGGTACTTGATACTCAGCTCTAGGTTGCAAGAAAGAATAGCAGAGAGAAAACAAGTGTAGCAACAGGATCAGAAACTCAGTTATCAATGTATGCACTACTCTTTTTGTACTGATACTCTGTGTTTTCTTGCTACCTTTTTACACTCTCTTTGTGGCTGTTGTTCTGTTTTTACTCATATTTTCTATTTCTGCATCTTGTTAGTTTTGTTAATAGTAGCATTGGGTATTACTTAGAGTTATAGAGATGACAATAGACAGAGCGCTTGAGAGCAGGTGGTCAGGTTCACACTTGAGGTGGAGCACTTTTTGAAGTCTTCTGAAATTCTGTCACTTATCCGAGTGGAGGGCTCGAAATCAAGGGAGCAGTGAACATGAAGGGAATTGCTTATTCCAGGCGTTTGCCTTCATGTTCTTTTTAAAACCAAGTACAGCCAGTTTTTATGCATATTTACATCAACTTAACTGAGCACTGTAATCTCATCATCTGAAAACTCAGTGTGTATATGGTCAGTGGAGAATAAACTTAACCTTTGAGTTTTTTCTGACTAAGAGGTGAATAGTGAATGGGCTAGGCAGAGAAACTATTTGCCTCACCATCCCACGTTCCTTCCTGCAATTACAGTGTCTAGTTTGTCAGTGGTCGCTGGGGTTTTGAGGAAGGGAGCAGGCGATGCTGGAGCCAGGAGGACCTGTTTGTGCACTCGCCCAGGTTACGGCTGTTAATGGCACTGAGGTTATCTCTTCTGTCTGGTACATCCTGCTGTGCCGCTTATGAGGCAATATCCAGCAAGTGATATCCTGTTGTTTGTAGCTTCTCTTTGATGTTTATTATTTGATTTGGGAACAAGTAACACAATGGTGAGGGGCACCAAAGCTGTTCCAAATATTTGACTTAATGTCTTGAATTCCATGGGACAACAGTGTGTCTTTATGCAGTGGTATAACCATATGTTGTAATATGTATTAATTGTATAACTGCTGTAATTGTCATGCCAACAGCTTGGATTACCTTTTTTTGCGTCTAATGGTTAATTAACCTTCCTTTTATAATTAGAGCTCCAGAAGCAAAGCATTCTGTTCCTCAGTGAGATGGGATTGTATTGGGTTTGCACCCCTTTGTATCTTTTATAGTTCAGGAGACTGTCTTCACATTTATTAAATTACTGATTATTTGTGTTGGAGAAATAGATCACTTTCAGCACTTTAGAAATTAACAAAAAGCCTAATTCTCTGATTCTTAATGCGTTTATTATTTTGTTCTCAAATCCAATTTCTGCAAGCCACTGTGCATTATAAAGCAGGATTTAACAACAAAAAAAAATATCAAGTAGATTAAGATGCCTTCTATTAACTCTAATAAGTTACCTATGTAGAAAACATAGGACAAAATAACTAGGCTTTTCTCCCTAAATAAAAAAATAAATAACTTCAGTAGTAATTAATGAATGTATAAAACACCATAAATATGCCCATGGAATGTTGGAATGGTGACAGTGGGTTAACCTGCCATTGCACACGTCTGTGCTTTGATTACTCCTGCTGTAAGTAGTTGTAATGCTGTGAAATATAAGAGCAAATCACTGAAATTCTTTTCCAGTCCTCTAGCAGAATGTGTGAGGAGAAGAATGGATAGATAAATGTTGCAAGCGGAAAGCTTGCAGTAAAATATCTTACTTTTGAGCACAGCTTCATGTAGAAATTTATTCACCTGGTGTCTGGGTGCCTGTTACCTATAATGTCCTGTTTTGTGTTAGGCTCTTTTCTTGGATTTGTCATGGCAAGTTACTGTTGTTTGTTCTTAAGAAGTGAAAAACTGTAAGCTACAGTAAGAATGTATTCTACTTTATTTAGATGTGGCTTAACAATAATTGGATTATATGAATCGTGTTTATTTCTAACTATATTGTGATCTAGCAGGATTTTCCAGATCATGGGCAAAGTTTAGCACAGCTGGTAATATTTGCAGTCTCACAAAAACATTGCTAATGATGGCAAAATTTTTGTATGATAAACAAGGAGAATTTCCTGATAATCTAATGGTAATTAGAAAAAAGAGTATTTGGATTTTGAGATAATTGTTAAAAGATAGGTAATTAAAAACGTTAAGGATTTATTCAGTTCAGCAGTGATAAAAAATTTGCTGTTGCTATCATTAAAAAAAAAGCACTAGGCATTTCTTGATTGCAAAAACACATCAGGAAAGAGGATTTGTAAATAGAGAAATTCACTCTACATTTTCAGTGGGAATGCCTATCAACTTTGTAAACCTCTGGCTACCAACCCTTTTCATGCTTACCTGTAGTAACTGCTTCTTTCTGGCTATGTCAAAGACATCTTTATACAATTCATGCAACCCTTCAAGCAGTGTGTAAGGTCCTGCAGTGCCTTCCTTTGGAAGCACTGCAGGTGTCTTTGCACAGATGTAAGAGTACTTGTGGCACCTTCTCATGCACTTGTGTCGCCTTCTCAACCATAAACACACATACATACATGCATTTGCCATTCTCTCAGCCCTTCATCGACTGAGAGCTGACGGGATAAAATGTCTTTTCCCTTTGTCCCCTGCCAGCCCCATTTCTGTTATACCTGGTGTTCCCTGGATGTGTTCTCAAATGTATTTCAACAAAGTGTTCTCAGTGTGGGTCCTGTAAAACTCGTACCAGCAATTTTACTACAGTATTTTCATTACAAAGGACATCCTGTTTCATAATAATATATTGTATTCATTTTGAAGATGTCCTCATGTCTTACAAGAAGCATTTCTAAAAAGGTGGTTGATGCTGTTAGTTGGTACTTTGTTTTCCTTGTAAAGTCAGCATGGTATAAAAAATTCAGTGTAAAAAATTGATTTTAAAAGATAGATTGTACCTTGATGGTACCTTGTTATTTAGTTAATGTATGCCTTCTGTGATATGGAAGCTGCAGTATATGCTATTTATGTCCTAGTAAATATTCAAAAATAATTGCTGACAAAAGCCACTTCACAGGTTGACTCAGAGGTACATCTTGTAATCTGAATGTTAATATTCTGGATAGCTAGGCAGAGCAAACTATTGATGTAGTTTGAAGATCATGTAGAGACTAGTCAGGATTTTAGTTAGAAAAGTGGGGAGGGATAGAGATTGAGATATTTGAATTCTCCAAGCTTCACTGAAATTTTATGCTTATTGAGCGTATGAATGCATACAATTTGTAATATTTTTGAAAAGGTGGGAGTTTTTGCTAGTCAGTTGGAAATGTTGCCTTTTATATCTCCGAATTTATGTCTTTTTCCAGAAGCAATTTGGAATCACCTTAATTTTACTCTAGAATCCAGGCAGCCCCTAGTTTTACTGTGCAATCCATGACTATCTGTCATCTGCTTTATTTTACCCCTCAAGCTTAGGTCTGTGTTACGGAGAAGCACTGATAAAAAAGAGGCCTGACTCTTACCTCCCTTGCATGTGGTCTCTTCCGTGTGATCCATGCAGAGGGAGTAGGAGCAGCTACCACTGAGATCAGACAATTTGCCCAGCTCAAATTAGCATGTAGATCTTGGCTTTCTACATTAACGGACCCAAGCAGGACCTCTGTATTTCCTAAAAAGAGCTCATACTGTTATTGTGGCTGCAAGCATTTTGGGGAGGCAGAGAAGTGCTGAGGGTGTTTTCAAACCAAGTAATGCTTTGTGTTTTCTCAGTGTTTGAAAATACTAAAGGTTACATTTTTTCACACCCAGGAGTTACGCATTTTATGCCTCCCTAGTCCACCTGCAAAAATACTGCTTCTGTGGCCTGATCTGATGTCATAAGCTATTGTGTCATAAACAAAGAAAACAGCGTTCTTGCCTCTCTGGGTATGCAGTTGGATGTCCCAGGCTGTAAACCGGACGGTATTTTTTCCACTGGTGGCATTGGCCAGCCTACCAAACTACACAGGCATCTGTATCAGCTGCCTTGGAATCGCTTTTGATGTGATTAGGCTACTAATTAGCTGTCTCAATTCTTCTCTCCCTCCTGATGTTTTCTTTTGATTCACTTTGACTCTGAGGAGCCTGTATTCCGTGTATGTTTGTTTTTGTGTTTTCTCCAAAACCCTAATGATAGCTTAGACTGTCCTCTTTTGGTTGAGAATTTCCCTGTGTTGACATACATTTTTCTGTTCAATGCATCAGGATTTTTATCCTAAGAATAGCTGTTACTTTGCAAGGTGTAAACAATGTGTTGTAAGCTTGCATTTACACATGCATATTCATTTAAACTGTGCTAAGGATTTTACAGTCTGAATGAGAATGTACATAGTTACTTCAAAACCATCAAAACCATAGTAAATGTTTAGTACTCAAATATTTATTCACCAGATAGTAACCTCACAATTAAATCATTATGTAAAGTCAGTTAAATAACAGCAGAAGTTATTGTAATAAGGCCCACTTTGCGAGGAAACCAGTGACAAGGAAGCAGTGAAACATGCTAATAGATTATATGCTATAGCAATATATTGCCTTTTTATTGCTTTTCCACAGGCAGCAGATTCATGTACAGTTATTACTAGCTACATTATCTGCTAGTTTTCTATCAAAAAAGATTCAGTCTATTGAATCATTAATCCAATATTTATCATTCTTATTGAAAATCCACTAGTGTTAGCACTGTATAAAATACTGACTTAAATCTACTGGTTTTGCCAAAGATTAAAAACATATTAACCTAAAAAGCACAGTATTTCTTAGGACATTTGAAACTATTCATTGTGGATGTTTGAAATGACAATTTTTCTATGTTGTGTAAGAAATGATTTAAAAAAAAAAAAAATCTTTAACATATAGTAAGTGACCAGTGCCATCCTGATTTGAAGATGCTGAATGTTCATCCAACTCATATTTGAAATTTTGATGTGTATTGCATTAGTTACTGAATATCAAGAATAAAATTTTTGCTCATACATAGAGTGTAAAATGGGATCTTTTGTAGCAGCACATGGCCTGTTTAGAATGATATAACAGGCGCTGAATGTTCACATATCAAACAAAATGCCATCTTTCTGTAGAAAAGAGGTGTCAAAAAGTTTCTTTGTACCTTTAACGCATGTGATTATGTAGTACAAAATGCAGAGTTTGTAAAATTTCTTGAATATACAGGCAAAAAATGAATAATTCAAAACAACTCATAAGTTCTACATTCTATTGTATCTTTTATAACGCAGGCAGAAGATAGCATTGTGTTCCCAGTAGAGCTGAATTTGCACAAGTTACACCTCGGAAAATGCCAGATGGTCTATGGTCTACTTTTGAGAGCTGTCACATATGTAAAGATTTGAAAAAAGAAAGACAGCTGAATGAGAGCAGTGGATCATTAAAGAGAGAGTGAGAGTCCCTGGGTATCACTGTGTTTTAAGAAGCATTGTGTCGTTCCCCATATTACACCTTTTTTTTTTTTTTTTTTAGATATACACAACCTTTAAAAAATAAGGTAAAAATATTTCTGTTTTAAACTGAGTGGTTGTGGCTTAATCTTGGAACTGTCAATTGCTTTTGTTCTTTATGCTAGAATGCGGTCATATGGTTCCTAATTGGTTTCAAGTGTGTTTTAACCATAAGATTCAAGTCTCCCTAGTGCAAAATTATCAATAAAGTTAAAATAAATTTAAATTGAGATAACTAATCCATTTGGGGTTTTATTCCATTTTGATTTGACCTGCATATCACATGTGAATACTGTAAAGCCAGTCAGCTAAAAAGTTGTATGTTAATGCTAAAAGACTGAAGTAAGAGTACTTTGGGAACAGGATTATTTAATAGAAAATTGAAACAAAACAAAAACAAACAAACAAACAAAAAAACCCACCCTCCCAAAATCCTTAGCAAAAATCATAGTAAAAGTAAAAACATGTAACTGTTTAGATTCCCCAAGACTTCCCATTCACCCACAGTTTGACAGAAATAGCCCTGATTTTAAAGACTGAATTTTGGATAATTTGTCAAGTTACTGTATGGTAGCAAAGCACTAAAAAAATACAAACAATTATAAGCTGCCACCACCAATGTAGCTGGCTTGGAAAAGGTCATAACTGTCAGTTTTAGAAACTTGCATCCAGACATACAGAATTTTTTGTGTAGTCTTATTGCTTTTGTTTATTGAGGAAGGTTAACCCTCCCCAGTAATTCTAGGTAATTCTAATTGCAATGCACCATGGCACAGTTGGGAATCATAGGCAGCACAGTTTGAGGACACATTGTTACATGGAATGTGAAAAAGGCTGTTCCTTAATACTACAATTTACCTTTGAGTGAGATAATGAAAATAAATCTATGGGGAACTATGGCTACGAACACTGAATTTTAGAGAGTATAATTTTGATTTCTGATGTTGCCAAAGATTTTATTCTTGACTGTGGTTAAGTCTACATTGACTGTTTTTTAAAATAGAAGGGATACCTTTTGATTTGTAAAAAAAAGAATTTTGCATGTATCTAGAAAGATGACCTATGCAAATGGTTCCTGGTAGTGTACTTTTAGTGAATCCGATTCATGTAAAGGAAAACTCCATAATAATTTATTTGGGGGCCTTTACGAAAGTCTGGAAATGTTAACAGAATATATACTACAAATTGAATTCCAGAGTGAGGAAAGTGCCTTGCTTATGCTTCTGTTTATAGGTTTTTGCAAACAGTAATGCAAAATTGCAAGGAGAAGCACTTTTTAACATTGGCAGTGAAAAACTTTTTGGGCAACAGTTAGTTGTTTAGGTGTCAGATAGCATTGTGCTTCTGCTCTGTGGGCTTGGTGGTTCATGGCTACTACTGGTAATGGAAGGCAATGTTCTTTGTCTCTCCTGCAACACTTTTGGAGACACTGAAGCATGAATATTCCCCCAGCCCCCCCTTTCTTTCCTGCAACACAAAATTACCACTTAGTAAAGTAGATTCAATCAGGGTTACTCTAACCTAGATAGATCACAGAATGGTTTGGGTTGGGAGGACCCCTGTTAAAGATCATCTAGTTCCAACCCCCCTGCCATGGGCAGGGACACCTTCCACTGGTCAAAGCCTCGTCCAACCTGGCCTTGAACACTTCTGGGGATGGGGCATCCACAGCTTCTCTGGGAAACCAGTTCCAGTGCCTCACCACCCTCACAGTAAAGAATTTCTTCCTAATATCTGATCTAAATCTACCCTCTTTCAGTTTAAAACCATTACCCTTTGTCCTATCAGTACATGGCCTTGTCAAAGGTCCTTCTCCAGCTTTCTTGCAGGCCCCCGTTAAGGTACTGGAAGGCCGCAATAAGGTCTCTCTGAAGCCTTCTCCAGGCTGAACAACTCCAAGCCTCTCGGCCTCTCTTCATAAGAGATATCAGCAGTCTAGGTATCTTCAATTGTTGTGATTAAAACAATCAAATGGCAAGAAAAAATGAACCAGTTTATCTTAAAATATTATGGAAAGTATCTCTTTTTGCCTGTGAATGTGACCAGGACTTAGAGTTTAAGATTTATCTGAAATTTAATCTGGACAAGTTTATGATGGTTGGAGGAAGCAATCTGAGAATGGTATCAGTGTCCTTGATAAAAGGGAAGCATTGAGGCTTTGTTAGGCAAATTCAGAACCGAGAGTGTTTTTAGAGACCATGTTGGTCGGTGTGTCCCAGTAGTATTTATCTAAAAGTTTGGTAACTTGTACCTGGAGTGATCAGTGAAGACTGTTCTTTTAGGGGAAGCTAACTGTAATTTTCTATAGGTATCGTAATCTTGGACACAGTGTAATCTACATACAGAGCTTTACTGTGAAATCACCTGAAAATGGATGTGAATGATCTGAAAAGAGTATGAACTGCAGCACTGTTTTTCTTTACTGCTAGCACTGTCTAATCTCTCTTCAGCTGAGTGTTCATGGCAATCTGGGCTTTTTCCTTGTTATTAGATTTATAAATACTTGAAGATTGGACTGTCTGAAATCCTCTTTGCATGTATCCAAGCATGATACAGTATTGTTTTGATTAGGAGAAGTGATTGGGCTGATACTTTTTGATTATGAAATCTTGTTGTGTTACTATGTGTATAGTTTAATTAGTTTTTGAACGAAGTCTGCGTTTTTTTCTAAATAAGAATATTTAATTGGAAACCACTTTTTTATTAACAAGCTTTGCATGAAAAAAAAATCCTGCGGCTTTTCTTTTCTTTAGATACAGACTTTAAATACATAGACAATATACTTTCCATGTTATTAAAAATATGCTCCTTTATAATATAGTAGCTCAGCTACTATGAGAGGTCAAGTTCATGCGCTCTCATTAGGATGTTTATAAGACATGCTCTTGGAGTCTTAACCAGGCCACTACAGATGCCTGCCTTGACAGGTTTTGTATTTTTTTTCCTTTGACCATTTCAGTTTGTTGCCATTAAAGCTCTAACTGGCCCATTACAGGCATTTTTAAAATTGTGATTCTGAATTGAGGAATATGGAGGGGGGGACTCTGGCTTGCCACAGCTGTGTGAGTGTGTGAATACATGTTCCTTCTGGTTACTGGATCTCCTCCTCCACAAAATCAGATTTTGATTAGTTTTGTTCTTCCCTGCAATCCCCAATCTTTATGAATTTAATTTCAAAGTCTGGTTAGTTACCTGGATACTTCTAATCTTCTCTAATATACTGCTCTGTTGTGGCTGGGTGTTGGGGGGCCCCTAACATGTCACTCAGGTTATTTTCTGAAGACTGGCAGGTTGGCCAAGCTGCCCCTTCACTTCTGTTGCTGCAGTCTGTATCTTCCCTCCCATACCTTTTTCTCTCATTCTGTTGCATTTCCCCCATTCTTCATCTGGCTCCCTTAACCCAAGTTTATCTCACTTTTTCTCCTATTCTGATTATCTCCTTCAAATTGCTTGCCTTATTCTCTCTGTGCAATTCACAGAGCCTTGCAAACCTTCCGTGCAGTGCCGAATGGGGAATCTAGGCCTCATGCAGACATGAGGTGTTTTTTGAATACCTAGTAATTCTTTTTAATATAGAGATTTTTTGCTTTCTTGTTTTCATGGGGAAAGGTTAACTTTTCAGCCTGATCTTTGATCAGTAAAAGCAGCTAAAGTTGCATTCCCAGTGTAGCCTAAGGTGTTCAGTTATAAATTTCCAATTTAAATTAACCCTTTCTTTCTTTCATTTTAAGCACAACCTCAACGTTTGCCTCAGCCAAATACTTCAGTACTGGAAAGGTGTGAGGAAGAAAGTGGCAAAATCCAAAACGGCCACGTGGGTCTGAGTAATGGAAGTGGAATTCACAATGGGGTCAAGCACACACCTGCAGACAACAGAAAACTTTCAGCTCCTGTTTCAGAAAAAATGCACAGAAAAATTCAGTCCACCTTGTCTGTCAACAGCAACAGCAGTAAGAAGAGTAAAATAAGCTCTGCGTTTTCTCAAAAGCCAGGTACTTCACCTGAAGGTAAGCAGAAATTCTTATTAAAAACCCCAAACTGAATAAAGACTAGCCAAACCCCATTCTCACTAATAATTACACAATCATCTGAAAATAATTGAAGAGCATGACACATGCTCCAGAAGCAAATAGAAATCATTATGATAAAACACAAGTTACTTCCCCAAAGGAAAATATTAAGTATTTGAAGGAAATTGAAGCAATGGGAGATTTCTTGCTTTCAAACATTTGACCACCATAGTGTGATAATGTTTTAGTCCCTCTAGTTAGTACCCTGAACTGATAGAAACTCCTGTCAACATGGTCACACGTACACCAAAAAAAAATCTTGAAGCACTAGTTCAAAGTATAGTAAATACTTAAATCCAGTAATGACAGCCTCCATGAGGGTAGAGTTTGCTTTTGAAAATGTTCTGTTAGCATATATTCTGACTAGCCATGAGGTCTGAACACTAGATAATAAAATTTGGACTTGTGCTTCAATGTTTAACATGCCTTACGCTGTATTTGGGCTGTAACTAATTTGCATTAAAAAGCTGCGTACTCCCTGTGCACAGCTTAAATAAGCAAAAGTAAATAGTTTCCCTTATGTTTTAGCTGTGTGTGTGCATGCATTTTCACTGCTTGCAATTACTCTAATGGTCCCAGAGTTCCTGAGCCTCTCCTCAATCCACTGCCTTCCCATTAGCACTAATACACTTGATGGGCTTTGCTCCTGCCAGTTACAAGAAGGGTGCAGAGGCTCTATATATTTTATTGTTTTAAGGCAGGCATAGATGTGACTGGTTAAATAAAACTCGGGGGGGGGGGGGGGGGAGGGGTGTGTGTGGGGGGTGGATACAGACACAGATTCTTAGAGAAATGGGAAATGGTACTGTTCAGTGAAATGAGGAGGATTCTCAGCCAGGATGAAAGGAAGAGGGATGAGGACTGCCATAGTGGCCTGAATGGAGCCTGCTGATACCAGTGGAGTGAGTTCTCTTGACTTCAACTCCTTCACTCAAACCTACTCACTCAGTCAATCTGTGTAGCAGTATCAAGAACAGCTTCACTCAGACTGTGCCATCGGCTAGTCCTCCTTCCTGTGGTTTATTTTCATATTTGTCTTCAAAAATCTACTGTTAGTTTTCTGTTGCACGTTCAGTCCTCTAACATTTCTTTCCAAAATCACAACTTCATACTTTCTCCTTATCTTTTTCTGTTATATGAAATCTAGTTCACTGTCCAGCCTGATATTTTTCTTATGTATCTTGTTCCTTCATCAAGTATCAAAAACCTGTAACTCAAGGGACCTAGATCTGTTCACGTGACCGGTACAAGGTGCAAGCCTCTGAATTTAAGAAATTCGACCTCTGAAAAAAATGTAGAGAGTTCTAAAGAGAGTGCCTGCCCTGTTCATGCCCTTATACAGTTATTTATGGCAAACACTTCCTTTCTTCTTCTAAAATTTTATTGGAATGAGTACAGTCCGTGGGGGTTTTTTGTTTGTTTTTAATAACCTTGGCAATCATGTCAAATTACCGAATGATTGAGGGAAAATTAATAAGATACTTTCAGATTTAGCTCTGAATTCTGATGTCTGATTTTGGTATCCAACACATGATTATGTTAGTTGCCTGAAACTGCCAATATGCATTTTTTATATATACAGTCAGAAATGTTGATATTTTTAAAGGCATCTCTGATTAGAATACAGATAATTACATTGTGTGGTCACACTTTCTAACTAACATACTTTCAAAGTACAGAAATACAGTGTAATCCTTACTGTCACATGTCATTTTTTGAGTCACCTAATAGCTTAAATCAAATATATTCGACGTTATACATCTAACCTTGTAACGTTCTCATTTTGAATGTGGGAACATAGATATGTGGTCTGAATAGCATGACCCACACTGCTAAGAAAACTTAGAGCCCCAAACATTACAATGTGGTTGAAACAAAAATTCTATTGTGCAATGATTAAAGTGTATCTAGGGTATTGTGATGTGCCTGTAAGGGAATATTTGTTTTTAAAAATAGTTTTCTAGTTTTGAAATTTTAGTTTGCTTTACAGTTCTCTGGCAGACTTATTTTACATTTGTATCTACACATCTGCATGCACACAAGTACAAGCCTTCTGACAGTTTCTTCAGCTTTTCAGTAATTTACCCTCTGGAGTTGCATGGGGGAACTGTAGGCTAAAAGTAATGTTCTTACTAAGTTGCTGCCTTGCAGGAAGTATCCATATATACTTCATTTGTTCTACCATCCCTTAGGTTTTTTATGAGATGCACGAAGACTGGCAATGGTCAGAAATAACACAAATATTAGATAGTATTTAAGGAAAAAATGATCTACCCATAACTTTAATATAATTCTTTGTATTAATTTAAGAAATGTTAGCCCCTCGTGACTACTTCAGGAAGGCTATACTTTAAAAACTTGATGCATTAGCCAAGTTATTTGTTCAAAGGAGTTTAATTACATTTAAATCAGCAATGTGTGTACTTGACGAATATGTTTAACAGTACAAAGCCAGAAGAGTACACTAGAAAGCCCTTTGACTGAGGATTGTGTAGACACTCTTGCAAAATGGTATGCACAAATTGATTTGAACCTAACCTATACAGCTTCTTTGTATTATGAATCATACTTCTGTGGGCGAAGTGGCATTTTTTGTGAGCAGTTGTCTCTTCTGATCCAATGACATTTCTGTAGAAACTATTGAAAAGGCTTACAGGAAGATGGAAAAGATAGGAAACTATTGGAAATTATTTGCAACATTGTGTAACTACTTGGCTTTGCTTTAACTTGTGCCATGTTAACATACTAAGCCATTGATTACTGCTGAAGAGCTGCTGGGTTTGAGTTTACTTGAAGGTGTGCAATTGTGTCTGTGCACATCTGTACTGTATAATAATGTAAGTTGTATGCAGTTTCTTATATAACCTTGTGCAGAAAGAGACATATTAAGTCTTGTGCTGTGACTATTGAATATACAATCACCCAAATTAACTCAGCTACTTCAATTTACTAGAATATCAAGATAATTTTAGTAGAAAGAAATACAAGTAAACTTGTATGCTTTCAGATACTCCAATTCACTTTCATTTTCCTATTCTTTATATATGACATTGGATTTTGTAATCTAATTTATAGCTGCTTCTTTTTTTTTTTTCTAACCTGAAAATACATGCTGTGTATTCTTACTTCATCTGCCTTGTCTCCTACCATGAGTGGTGTGCTCTATTGCCCGTCGGGAGAATAACTCATTTTAATTGAAGTGGCCAGAGAAAAGAAATAGATTATGTCCTCAGAAGGAACAAAAGTGAAAATTCCAGTCATCAAGCTGAGTGTAGACTATAGAAAAGAAAGAGCAAATATTTTTCACCTTTTCTTATTCCCTCCCAAAAGATGTATTCTTGTTTCTTCTTAAAAGACAAGATGTAAATATTTCTGGAGCACCACACATACTTGTAATGCAAAATAAGTCCAGGTCTGGTAGTTATTTTGCTCTAGAACATCTTTATTGACAGAACAGAAAGCTTGGTAGACCTTGAAGCAGGAGAGAATCAAGGGACATACGGGCTTACCACTTAATGGTGGTGTCATGGGATCATGCTTATTCTTAAGGTTAGCAAATGCAGCCTGCTGCTTCAGATACTGCAAACTTCATTGTCTATACCAGTAAGCCAAATGAAGTTCAGTATTATATTACCCAGGACAGCACATCTTCCCATGAAGCTCAGTACTGCTCCTGACTAAACAGCTCTAATGCAAGCTGTAAAGCCTCGCAGTGTCCCACCCCACCAAAATCCCCCCATCTTAGTTAACTCTTTTATTAATTGTTCCAGCTGCAAGCTGCACTTGCGCTGTCGATCACATCTTGTAAGCTTTTGGAACTGAAGTTACATAGGAAGTGCTTTAAATGTAACAGACATTTTGGTAGCAGTAGTATAAAAGCTTTAAAAACTGGCTTTTTAAATGAGCCTGTAGTGTATGGAGTCATGTCAGCATTCCAGAATATGCTGTTTAGAAACACTTTCACATCCAGTGAGGCTTAGGAGGGTGTGAGCGCACTCACCAGCTCCGCTCTTCCTCTGCATCTATTATTAATCCATATTGTCCCTGAAGAAATCTTACTCAGCTCCATAACTTACACTACAAAAAACCAAAGGAGTTAAGAAATAGTAGGAGTGCCTCCTTTAAAAAGCAGTTTTTAAAAACTGTTAAAGTTCTAAATATTTTTCAACAGGACTGGATGGGTTTCAGTGCATATTGGGAATAATATTTTTTTTATTATTATTATTCTTCAAATAAATTATAATATTTTAAATTATTGATGTCAAAGGTGTCACGATTCTTCCAAAACTCTGGTCAGTAGACCGCTAGCAAAGAGAATTGTCACTCTCTTGCACCTGTTATGTGTAGTACAGAGAAACACCTTAGAAACCTGAAGAGGCAATTGGAAGTGAGTAAAAGGAGGGCAGTAACTGCTGGGTTTGGAAGCAGTGGTACCTGTCCAGAGCAACTTAAAGAGGGGGGGGAGGTCTAAGGGGGGCAGCAGTGAGGCTGCTGAACAGTAAATCTAGATGGTAGCAAATGAAGAAAAACGGGTACCTGAATGGGTACATAGGTGTACCAGAGCAGTGGAAGGTAATGACATATGCAAGGTTTGAGGAGGAAGGGGACGAGGAAACTGGGCACTGGGAGGGCTGGAAGAGGAATTTAATTAAGGGGGCAGATAGGGCAAAATGAAGTAGGCACTAATTACTTTGTAAAAACCAAACCAAGTTTTCCTACCAAAATTATGAAGCTTGATATTAGTATTTTTTTTAATCAAAGCAATAATTTATAAAAAGTTAATGATGGAGAGAGGGAATGCAGGTTTCAGTTCAGTTTTGAAACTGAGTGCTCACTTCTGGTCAAGCTTCTGTGACTGCACAAGTTGTCGTGTTTGTCAGGATAGTTCCCACAGCTCCAGTAACTTGTGAGAATTTGAGTTTAGGGCGGTACTTCACATATTCACGAAAGGCTGAGAGCATACACAATTGCTGTATTCACCTGGAAATTGTAGCATGTTAAACTGTGGTGATCATGAGCCTGCCTCCCGTATATACGGTGCAATCTCTACATTATTCCATCCCAGGGTCTTGAAACCAGAGAGGCACTGGAAAGCATCTTCTTTCCAAAGATTTTTTTCGAGATAGGTCTTAGGAAGTGAGTGAGGCTAGATGCAGGAGTGAGGTAGGTAAAGAAAGCCTGCAGCATGGGGGCGAGGCTTTGGGGAAGGACAGGCAGTGCAGGCTCGCTGCCAGATGTAAAGTTACATGCTCTTCCAGGAGCAAGACCTGAAGCAACCTTCCTCAGCGTTCTGGACTGTGTATCTTCTGCTACTGAGCTTAGAGATGCAGTGAACAATCTCACCCAGTGTGTGGCGGTTTTTAACATCCAGTGTTTAAAGTTCAACATTTCAGGGTGTATTTGAAAGAAACTTTTTTCCTCCTTTGTAGTATAGTGCAACTTCATCTGTTCAAGTTGTTGAATCCAAGCATCAGGTTGGTGGGCACTATTTAACTCATGCTGCTGGCTACGTTAGTTTATTAGAGTATCCTAAGTGATATTGATGGCTTAACTGAAGACAAAGGAAGTCCACTGAATAACCTTTGTGTTAAGCAAGGGTCTTAAGAACCGCTAGGTGCGTATATGTGGAAGGTAGTGAGTGGTTCTCTTAGCAGAGTCACAGACCTCTGAAGTAGGAGCATCTTACTTTGGTTTATATAATTTTGTATAAACTGAAAAATAGCTTTCAGTCAACTTTCTGTTTGGGCATATTATTTTGAATAGGATTTGGGGGGGGAGGGGCCTTGGGGTTTTTTTCCCTCTTGAGTGCCACAAGAGCAGCAATAAGCTTTCTTTTATATACTGTTCTGTCATTGGATTGAGATTTGGTATGAGCGTGCGTTACACCATGAATAGTCATTGTAGAAATATCTACTGGCCATCTCTTCTCTCTCTTTCTTTGTGTTTTTTTTTAAACAGACGTGCACTTCTGAAATCTATCCCAAAGCATCAAATAACATCTAGGCAGCTACTTGATGTCTTGCAAATCCCTCTACTCAGGTCTAAATTTCCACTGTTACCTTTTAGAAATTGATGCAAAGTGGATTTGTGTCTGAACACAAAGTGGTTTTTTGTTAGACAAGGTTGTATCAGAGCACAGTTGTTACTCAGGCAGTAGGCAAATAACAGTCATGTGGTCAAACCTGTGATTTTGAAGAAGGCATTTTGAAGAGTGCTGTGTTTAAGCATGGTTTATATTTTTGTTTGCATAGAAGTCTTGGGAGGTGGTTTGCATGTTGTGTAAGAGAATTGAGTGGAACACAGGGCCAATGAAAAAAAAAGTCTTCCTGCAAAATCCATTTTATAAGGCCATGGTCTAGCTAGCACCTAAGTAGTCTCAGTATTTGCAGTGATGAGCAATGGCAATGAAAGCTTAATAGTCTGAGAAGGCCTTAGATATTGGCACATTTTTTAGTACATCTGTATGTTTGAACTGGATCATTTTACTCCTGAGGTTATACCTGTATTGAGAGTTTAGAAAATAAGCTTTGATGAAAGTTCCCATGTGTTTTGCAGTGCAATGTGTCTGTTCAGTCAACATTTTTATTTTCTTGATCAATACAGGTGATAGTTTTCTATTTTAAAATTAAAAAAAAAAAAAAAAAGTATTCTATTTAAAAAAAAATAATCTGAAATACTATGTATACTGTGCTTTGTAACTATATTTTCCCAGTCTAAATAAATGTAGCTCTATTATCTAGAGATAACTATACTACATGCAGTGTGTCATTTGGTTCTTTCTGCATTTCTCATTTATCTTTTAGCATTTTCCTGGGTGCAGTGAGTTTTCTAGAAGGGGGTGGGTAGCAGAGTCTGCACACGAGCCCCATACATTGCAGGAGCGGTGGTGTGATGGCATGCATGCCGCTGCTCGGTAGGCTGATGCCCCACCTCTGTGCAATGCACACCTTTAAGAAACTTGTGCCAGGGTGTTTTGCTGCTGGCTGGCTGTGCCACTCTGGCTGGGGGCTTTCTCTGCCATCGGCGTGTTCATCCCTGCCAGGGCTGGCCCCACGCTGCCGGACTGCGGGACGCCTGTAGCTCCTGCTGGGGCTTCTGTTCAGGTCTCTGCAGGGGCCTGGAGTAAACCCCCGCTGAGGACCTCAGCTGCCACTTTGATTGCAGTTTTGCCCTTTTTAATTCTCTCTGCGAGACAGCAGAGTGCCTAGAGATTTGGTTTGAGTTGTCTGAACTCGGTGAATATAGTTATGAAGAGGCTGACCAAGGTCACCATCCTGTAAGTGAGCTTATTTCCCATTGCAGACGTGAAAACCTTTTATCATATGTGACCTGCCTGCTTGGTATGAGAGCTTAATGGGTCAGTTGGTGACAGGTTAGTGTCAGACGTTACAAAAGCAGCACAGATCAGCATGCACATGTGTTCCTCTGTACATTTTTCAGTTTGACTTCTGCATCTCTTGTACAGTGTAGATGGTCGATAGTTCTCTTAAAAGTGTTTGTTAAGTGCAGCCGCACCTTTTCGTAAAAATGAAGAGATGATAAAAGGGAAATTGAAATAAATTTTAAAAAAATACATATTTCAGTACTTAAAAGGAATTGGATATCAGTGTAACATCTATATGCAGAGATTTTAGAAATAAAAAATGGTGTGCACATGCAGACATTGAAAGACATGAACAAAAATTAAAGTTGTTTTATTGTTGATACTGTTTCTTTTCCTTAAAGGAACATAACTGTATACCTCTATAAGGTATAGAGTGGGGCTCTCTGGGCTTTGAAGAACAGTGTGTAAACAGTTTTAAGGGATTTTAGACTATTTCTTGTCTGGATGTTGTCTGTGGTAACGTTTATAACCCAGGAATATTAGATGTTACATGTACGGTATACACTGTTTAGTTAATTCAGCACAAAGTAGCTTGGTGTGTGTGTATGATATAAGCAGCAAAAACTTGGACGAGTTGCTTGGGTTTCTGTTTGCCTTGGCATTGTTTAACATTTTTGATGAAGTTACCTAACAAAACTGTAACTTTTGGGGATGTGCCAAAGAACTAAGGAAACAGCTTTACTTACATCATTATTTAAAAATGCTGCATGGGATGGCCCTTTCTAACTTTCATCCCAGGCAAAATGAAAGGATAATTGAAGATAAGCTTGAATGTCTGAAAGATTTTACTATTTTTTTTTACCCAGCTGCGAGTTGGTCTAATAAAATATACTATCACTGCCTACAGACCAAGCCTATTGTAATTTATGCCATTAACTTACAGCTTTCGGCAGCTTGGGTCCTAGTCAATAAATGTGATACTGTGCTTTGATGAAATCAAACGCATTTGATAAAGGAACTAAGGCAGATCTACTGTTTGGGGGGGCGGGGTGTATGTGTGTATGAAGTATACCTCTGTATGTTTTGACACCCCACATCCTTATTTTTATATAGTGCTGTAGTGCAGCATTTCTCCATTGATTAGAGGAAGGTGTAATAGAAGAATTGAAAGCCCGTGAAAATTGGAGATCTGTGTGGTATGGTGTGTAAGTCCTAAGGAAAAGCTTATCTTCATTAATGGTGGACTTACATAATGAGACATAGACGAATTTCTTCTTCTTCAGTGAAAGTATTTAATGAAAACTTAAACGCCAAGAAGCCTGGGAGTTAACCATTTATCAACAGTACTGCATCATGGACATCAAGGCAGGTGGAGTTTGGTCCTTGGTAAAGGCACACTACTAATTCTTAGTTGCGTTAGCGTATCTAATGGGAAAAGAAGAATGAGAAAACCTCCAATTCTCAAATTTTAAAAAAAAGAGTGTAAAGAAATAGAGCATTTTAAGCTAGCACCTCTTTACAGTAATACAATGTCATAACTGATATTACTATATCATTTTTTTATCAGAAAAACAAAAATACATTCAGAGTTTCCAGAAAACATGCTGTCAGACATTAAGATCATAAAATTTACTTTTTTTTCCCAAATTCTTCCCAGATATATAAATTTTTAGTTCCAGCTGGATTAATGTGTTCCACTGCTCACTCATCTGCAAAAACTATTAGGATTGTGAAGTGGTAAGGTCAAAGAGTGGAAGTTAAGTATAGTCTTTATTCTTAACATGCTTAAATAGTTTTGAAATTATTAAATAATCTGTAATTTAAAATAGTCTCTTTGGTCTTGGAAGCAGGAAAGAATTATTAGAGGGTCTTGTGCAAGCAGTGAAATATATTTTAGTGGTCTCCAACATGGTAATGAAAAACCTGAGGTCATCTCATTTGGAGTGAGCTTTATATAGTGTCTTCTTCCTGGCTGGATTCCACTGGTGATGACACCCTGCAACAGCAGCCAAAGGAAGTGGGGCTTAGCTGTAGAATTTTTTCTATGGAACTGGCAGGTTGCTGTAGGAATATGGGTACTAGAGACAAATATGTGAGTTTCCTGTAGTCTGTAGGTTTGTTATTATTACAAAAAAAATACTGTGACTGTATCTTTTCCTTATAATTATCTTATTGATATCTGTTGATAAGACACTAAGAAGTAGGAGTCATACATGGAAGAAATTATTCTTCCACTCATTTTATCATTGTATTACAGACCTTTAGAGTCATGATTCTGAATTCAGCAAGTTAGGCAGGACTAGGTAACAGCATGCTTTGTCATGTGTTAAATAATTGCTACCTGGATAGCTATTAAAAGTCAATAACATGAAGAATATAAAAGCATGGTTATTTCAGGTTTGTCCTTGAAATGTGGATCAAAGTTTATGTTCATTGTACAAATGAGTTCTTGCAAGAATAAAGAGACCAGTAAAGGGTATCTCTGCTTTATGTTAAGTGTTTGCATAGGTGAAGTACAATTGTTATAGGAAGATTTTCTGAATGGAAAATTAGTTTTGCAATCTGGGGAGAAGAAAATAAAAATAGACAGTAGGTAAGTAAATCCTTTTAGTGTTCCAGTCGCTGAAGAAGAGAAAGACAGACCCTCCACAGTGTTTCCATCGTAGCACTAATGGCCGAAATTTCTGTCTCAGATGATTTTTGGTAGCTTTAACCTTTGAAATACCTTTATTTAAATCAACACAGACTCTTGTAAGTATTGATTTTGTGTGGTTTTTAGATTAGGAGGGACAAGTTCTTTTGTGCGTCCAGAAGGTGCTTTCTGAGTGCAGTCCCTTTTGTTTAACCTATGAACTCTGTCTCTTGCCCATCAATAAATATGTATATTATAATTTCTGATAACGTTTATTTCTCTCCCTGCAATTTTACATAACCCTGCATGAAGCAGGCAAGATTTGTTTGGCATCTTATTTTCAATACTGATACACATAAAGTTTTATTACGGTATTATGTTTAAAAAAAAACATTTGTAGAACAAAAATTGTTATGGTATTAGCTTCTTTCAGCTGTGTTTTAAAGATACAAAACAGTAAAACCCTCAGTTTCTTAAATGTGAAGGCTTCTTAGATAGAACTCTTGGCTTCTTTATCTTTTTCCTTCATATTAAAAGAAAATCTGAAAGGAGATTGTACCTGAACAAATTTAACACCATCTCCATGACAACTAGCTAATTAATCGCTATCGGTCTGGCTTTGGTCCTCTTCAGTGAACTGATACTCCCCAGCTTTATTTCACATCCCTTCTGCATTTTCTATGAAGGTCATTTATTTAGCGACAGCACTTCTTTGGGAAAAGGAGCCTTTTTATACAAGTAACAACTTTCTTTAAACCCAGCTCAGCCTTACCTGTGGTTTCCTTTCAGTTTCGCTTCCTGCACAGTAGCAGGGAGTTTTTGAGGTTGGGGTGCTTTTTTCCTTCTTGCTTTTCCTGATATTTCCATTTTTTCCTTTGGGCATAAGTGTTCATTATGTATATCGTGACTGTGACCACGTTGCAGTACAGACATTCCCAGGCTAAGTTTGGAACTGAGTAGTAAGTAGGAGAAGACAGTCCCCAGCAGAGTGATGTTTAGGGTGGGCCAAGAGCTCAGGTGGTTACTTTGCTGCTTGGGACACATTTTGCAGGTCTGAGCCTCTGTCGCTGCATTGCTGAAGGTATCCATGCTTGCCCATGTGAAGCCATCGCTAAACTATCCTGCAGTCAAAGTTTCTGCGATGTTAGAAGTATTTTGCATCAATCCAGATACTTGCCATGGTTGCTGCATCATTTTTTACATTTATAACTATGTTTAGGAGGGCTGGTAATCGTATTACTGTTGCAAGTAATTGCAAGCTTTCCCCTGTGATAACAAGTCTGCAGCCTGTGAACTGTAAGAACATAATGTCTGTAAATGATCAGACCAATTGCCTATATGTGCCTGTATAGCTCAATATCCTGTCTCTCCTACCGGCTTCTCATAGCAGATACCGGTGTTAGATTGTAGGGACAGGGAAAGGATGAGATGGTGCGGGATATTTTCCCCAGAAAATTTTCCCAGTCTTCAACTGTCTGTGCCTAAAGTTCAAGGCTTGCAAGCAATAAAAAGAAGAATGAAAGCTGAGGCTAGGAAAGAAAAATAATTCTCTGCGCTGAACATTCCCTATATTTCTAAGTTCTCATTTTCTTTCTGGATGACTGTTCACTGCCAGGTACAAATTAAGGATGTTTATACATATAAGGTTCTACATGTTATGTGCTTACTGTGGGAGGAGGGTGAAAACACATGATTATATCCTTCACTACTGCAGTCTCTTTTTCACTGGCACATACTTAGTTCCAGCCTGTGTTTTCCTGTTTCGTCTTGTGGATGCATTAATTGTTTGAAGTTATTCCATGTATTTCCTCTTTAGATGCCGTGTTTTTTGCAGACAGTTTGAGGGACACTTCAATTATCTAGGTGTAATTAAGCAATATTTATGAGAGATGGGTATTGATGTTCAGGTGTAGTTATGAACTCTGTTGAAGATTAAAGTAGCACATTAAAAGGATTGCCAAGATACTTCTATGGAGAAGCAATAGAAAAATCCATGTTTTGACTGAATGTTTTATATACTGTTGAAAATACAGAAATACATATAACATGCTGTTATGCTGGTTTTAAGGTCTGCTTAAAAGTATAAAGAAAGCAAAAATTCGGCAACTCCCTTATTTTTCTTCATAAGTAACAAGCCAACAAAACAGATTCAGAAGGGCAAGATGCATTGGGAGGGGCTGGAAATAATTTTAGGTAGTTTCCTTTATAAGCTGATTTATTTTATTTTTATTTTCTTTAATAACTTTCTGAGCCTGCTGGAAGAAGTTATGACTGAAGATGATAGATATGGATGTTTTGCATAATAAATGGTTGGAGAAATGGATCTAAGTGGATGTTTAGTACTTGAGATTTGCATGAAGTTGTGAAAGGAAACTTGCATCAAAACCAATACAAAATTGGAGACAAGTTAGGCTGCAAAAGTGACCTTGAAGATGAAAAACATGTTCTTTGTGGTGTTAGATTATGTTTATACTGAATCAGTCTTTCAGCTACTTATTTGGCATTGTGATATATCTGGATTTAGAATAACGTATTAATTAGTCCTTTTTTCTTTTCTTTTTTTTTTTTTTTTTTTTGCTTGTTTTGTTTGTTCATACACGACATGCTACTGAACGGGTATGTATGAAGATTGCTGTGTTCACTGTATCCTGGCTTGCTTGTTTTGTGAGTTTCTCACCCTCTGTAACATTGTTCTGGGACAAGCATCCTGTGGCATCTGCACATCGGAGGCCTGTTGCTGTTGCTGTGGGGACGAGATGGGGGATGACTGTAACTGCCCATGTGACATGGACTGTGGCATAATGGACGCATGTTGTGAATCTTCAGATTGCTTGGAGATCTGCATGGAATGCTGTGGGATCTGCTTCCCATCATGAAATATTTATCCCTTTTTATTTTATTCTCTTTAAAACTGGAGAGCTTTTCTTTAAGTACATTTGAAGAAAGAAAAGGTAAGATTTTCACACAACCAAATGGTATTGCACTGTTAATTCCCTATATATAAATATTTTTTTTTAAAGCAATCCTCAAATCTGTATTCTAACACAAATTGTATAGTTTTGTATGTGAAACTCAAGCTACATTCCTGCTTCCTTTTGGCGTTGCAAATGGAAGATTTTATTGAAACCAAATTACAGGCCTTGTACCACAGGCTGTACGAGAGCAAAATTGCCATTTGAATTGAATGACAGGTTTGGGTCAGAGGAGAGACTGCAGAGCAAAGACTTAAGTATTTTGCCTTTACCTACTTCAGTGTTTAAATGCTCAAATGCCTCAATGCATACCATGTCTTTACAGGTGTTCTGAAGAGCAAAATGGCTTTATTTCAATCTCTTTGGGTTAAAAGCAACTTTGCTCTGTTATTTTAAACTTAATTCAAAAGTCAGCATCAGGAATCTACTGTTGGTTTTCCTACAGTGGTCGCGTTGGGAATATTTCTTTTGTTCTGAATATCTCATTGGTTTGAGAGAGATTCCTGGTATTTTCCCTTGTCATTATTGATACTATGGGAAGACCTGGCAAACTATAGTCAATGCAACTTTTTCTGTGGACTAGAATACCAAGATTGCATTGTTACCAGTCAAGACAGAATGGAGAACTCATATTTTACTTCAGTACTAATATTACTTGAAATGCTTCTTCTTAGAAAGAGACTTTGGAAATACCTGTAGACGTGAAATATATCCTTAGACTAACAGATTAACTAATAGGCTAATCTTCAAAATTTGGCTATAAAAAGGAAATTATCAGGAGTTAACTCAATAATCTGAACCTGAACATTAAGTGGCCATGTCAGTTTTTGTGGCTTTAGGGCCAGTGTCACATAACTTAGTATTTATTTCTTCACTGTGTGAGAAAGATCCACAGAGGATGGCAGAATTTAAACAGGGCATAAAGTCCAAATTAAAACTGACTCAATCAGGGAATTCTGTCATGAATGTAAAAAGCAAACGCTAAAATGTTTGTTCTCTAATACTGTTGAAGTGTTATTTTTAAATAACTGTGTAAAAAAAGGACATTTAAAAAGTATTATATCCTTTAAAAATAAAAGGATTGGGATTTAAAATGTTTGAAAAATAGAGTTAGGATCTGGTGAGCAACTTCTCCCCAAAATCCCATAAAGGTTTTCTGAGAAATATCTCTCTTTGTCATTGTAATTGTTAAATGAATTTGGTCTAACACATCAAGAGGTTTATGGCATTCCCAGATTTAGGGAATAATGGTACCCATTTTCTTTACCATCTGCTAGTTTCTCCCCTCTGTGTCTCTAGCTTTTTCTGTGTAAACCGCCTACACATCTTGATCTCACATACTTAAACTTTCCTATCTACACTCCAGATTTCCCAACTGTAGATTGTTGGATCTTGTAAATTTAGACCTTGTTACAAGAGTCATCAATAGCCAATAGCATATTTCTGTTGCATGAATTGGCCATAAATGTCTCTTTCCGCTGTAGTGAATTCAGTTTATGCAAATGTGACAAGCTAAAGATCATAGGAGTGTGAAGCTAAGTCAACAAATGGTCTGATATTAACCAAAGCTTCTCCCTGTGAACACTGACTAGTAGTGCCTACTACTGCAAGTTATCACTGAAGGTAATATAGCTGAATCCTCAACTATACTAGGGAGCTGGGAGGTGTTATGTTTTGCCTTAACATCTGCAGTATTGTGGTGTATTCTGATGCAATGCAGATTTACTCAGAGGGTTTCTTACCTGTTTTCTGATAGTTACTACAATAATAGATTCTTATCATGGGATTATTTTTTTTCTATATATTGGGCCAGATTCAGATCTGTGTTGCATAATCTAAGTGCGTTTCCATTAATGTCAGAATTTTCCATTGGTTTAGCTCCAGCTAGAGAGCACAAAGATATTATGGTAATAGGCAGGCTAATAAGGAATCATATAGTTAAACTGATAAATTCCCTGAGCTCAGAATCAGGCCCATGGGGCTCAATTATGACTCCTAAAAGTCTGAACCACATTGGGAAGGGGGAAGAGGTGCCTTGGTTGAGTGGCAGTGCCTGGAGGCATTTTGCCTTTGTAAGGCATAATGCCTCTGGGGAAATTGGGGGCATCACAGTGAGCACTGGGACTCTGCACCTTGGAAAAAGTCTAGACGGTGCTTTGCCCATTGCAGGTCTATGGTTGACACTGTGGTGGTGGGGACGTGCTCTCTGGGGCTAGGCAGCACCATGAACTGTCCTTCCTCATGTCCTTGTGGTCATGGAGAGGTGAATTATGGCTGTGTCTTGTCTGATTGTGGTTTTGGGGGTGGGGAAGAGGACTTCAGTCTACTGTCCTGCCCCAATATCCGTGCCCTGCCGGAGCTGTTCCAGTTGTGTGCTTGGAAAACTGCACATTTGCATAACAAGCTTTTAGTGAGTACTGGATGTTAGTAAAAATCACTTGTGCCACAGGATGGTATAATTTTTTAAAACAGAAAATACTAATCTAGGGAGTCCTTTTTCTGTGTAAGAGTTTATCTTTACAGTTTGCTCTACACAAAACCTTGTTTCTAGTTACAGGAACTCAGAGGTTTTTTTGATGTATTGAAATTATGAAAACCTGGGAAACGTATTTACTATTGTTTACTTCCAGTACTGTTAAAATCCAAACGATAATTACAAGAACTTTGTTCATGCATATATGCGTATGTGTACAGACTCTCTTTCACACACATATGCAGATATATTATTTCTTTTCCCACTTCATTTGTGAAATACTAGGAAGTGAAAACAGTGTTTATTAAACCTCACAGTGATTAGAAGTATGACAGAAAATTGAAAAAAAAATATAAACTGTGTGATTTGTTTGACATTTAAATGTAATCTGCTACTGTTTGTCATAGACATATTAGCACTTCTGTAAAATGTATCTTTGTGGCAGAGAATATTATGTAGTTTAAGGAATTCCTTTCTATATTTATAGTCTTAAATTCTGTTTTATAATTTTCACTCTATAGGCAATCTTGTAAGCACCTTGTGTAATTAAAACAAGCAGAATTAGGAGTCAAATGTGAAAATATAGTTTAAATAGAATTAAAACATGAGAACTTAACCGTCTATTTTATAATAGTTCTTGTGAACTTGTACAGTGTTTCACTATATAGTTCTGCAAACTGGCCCATTTGAAAAAATGGTAACTTGCTGTTTGTATTTTATATCAACTGGATGTGCTATTCTCAAACACTATTTTGAAATAAAGATCTTTATTTTGAAATTTTGGGATATCTTCTTCTTCTAGTCTTGCCCTGTTACTCTTCCATATGATAATTTCATATCTTATTTGTGATTTTTTTTTTCCCTGTTATAATGCTTCCTGAAGGGTTTGCCCTTCAGGTGAGTTGCACGGAGGGTGAGCCAGTTACCTGAGTTGTTTTACAGGTGGAGCTAAACCAGCTCAGGCACTGGAAGCTGTGCTAGTATGAATCTCCAACAGTACAAGCGTTCATCATTAAGAGGGCAAATTCATTCCTTAGTGAAGTTGTGTTAATAAGGTGAAATTGCAGTGATGATTAAATTTGATCAAAATGAAAAGTATTTTAATACATCTGCAGCAATAGTATTCAGTTTACTGAAAACAAGTTGAACAAGGGTGTAGTTGGTTCATAGTATTGCAGTAGACATATTAAGGTCTAATGGCTTATGTGGCCTATGAAATGAAGGCTTAGACACAGTACCACGATTTTAAAGTAAGCTATGTTTTTAAAAACAGTTTAAACACAGACTGTTTCAACTGTGATTTAAGAAAAGATTTTTTTCTTGTTGGCTTAAGCTGAGTGTGAACATGTATAGGCTGCTTCAGAACTGCAGAAACGGCATGTCTACAGTCTTGTGCACTAATGTTTCTATGTCTGTTTTAAATTTATTGAACATTCTACCATATCTGTGTATACATGGGCCTTTAGAGAGTCTAAAAAAAGATTCTGATTTGTCTTCTCTGGATGTTACAGAGGTAAGATGTTAAAACTGACAGTAATCGTGCTTGAGTGTGTACCATGAAGTCTTGCCATTGAGATTGTGTGCCAAAATAATACTTTCTATAAGATAACTGATAAATTCATAGACAAATAGCACCATTTGAGACTTATTATGGATGTTCTAGTCAATATGCATAACATATTTCTAGAAAGAAATGACTTCTGTGAAGAAGAATCAGGAACATTTGGGAGATTTTGGATTGAATAATGACTGTTTCAGCCATGGTACTCATGTTAAGAACTGTTTGTTGAGTTTGGTGAATCATTGTTTTCACAATCTCCTAAATGAACTATTTCTGAACTTTTCACACTTTTAAAAAAAAAAAAAAAATTGTCTTAACAATCGCAATATTTGATGTATGTTCTCAGAAAGCAATGCCAACTGATGTATTTCCACAGTAACGCCTCTTTTGTCAGCAGTCTTGTAACTTTCTGAAAGGCAGCAGATGTTATCATAGAATGAATCACAGAATGAACCATATACGTGAAATCTTACTCTTGGCCCCCAAATTAGATGAAAGGTTAGAGAAATATCTCATGCTATCTTCTCTCTGTCCCTCTCTTTGTCTTATATGTGAGTACCTACACCATGTGTTGGAAGACATCTGATAGTTTTGAAGGTGAGAGTAGTAGCTCTAGAATCCTACAGGCACTAATCATACATGGTTTCCTACCTTCTAAGTCTTCTGACAGTTCTTAGCACTTCCAAAGAGAGTACGAGGACCTTAACTCGGTTTTGGCATCTATACCCTGCGCCCACTTCCATGATGCACTTGTTCCCTGTGCTCAGTATACTCAAATGTGAAGTTGATTGATTGTACAGGATTAAACCTTCTCATGAGCACTTGCTTATGCTATTTACCAGTGATTTGGTGCTAGTGACAAAAAGGGTGGCCTTTCTCTTCTTTAGAAGTCTTTGATATGATGGGCTATTTCTATTGTAGTTGGAAAGAGAGAAATTTCTCTGAATTCCCGTTCTGCAAAACAAGCAGATGTTGAGTTTGATTAGGTGATCTTAATCTCTGTGTTTTTTAGCATATCAGTTCACCTCACTTAAAACTTAATTTAGTGAAACACTGCATACAATCCTGTTTGTCTCCTTTATGTATGTGTATTACAGCAATTGTTAGTATGTTACCATTCAATACTCATAAAAATGGGATATTAGATGAAAGATTGTGTAATACTTTTTTTACCTCGAATAGTATCTTACTAATTTTTAGTCTTATATGCATATGCTGTTTTAACTGACAAAATACTCCACTGTAATTGAGGCTCTTTATATCGTCTCAGTAGGGTATGTAATTGGTGCCCAAGCACTGTACAATTCCTCTTCAATCAGTGGTGCAGGCTTCTGCAATTTGTCTCATCTCCAAGTTGCCCAAAGTGACCACACTGTGAATGTGCTGTAGTCCAGCTTGTATGTGTTTCACATTACAATCCTTTTCCACAGCACCTACCTTTATTTCTTTAGATTTATCACAAGGTGATTTGTTTTGTTGGGTGGGTGGGGTTTTTTTTAATATTTTTTGTTGTTGTTGTTCAAAGAGAACAGAAAGGGTTTTTATTATGTAGATCTAGGACAATAACCAGGACGTATGTTACATTGTAAGTTATTTCTTCATCTTTTCTGTGTTCACTGCTACACGCAGCTCCTAGTCAGACAGACTTGTGAAACTGATATCTTTGGAACTTTGGAATATATCTAAGTAATTGTAGCTCCACAGTGTTCTATATTTAAATACATGCAGTTCAAAATTTATTGATTCTGTCTTGCTTGTTGAAATAAAGAACTGAAAGTTCTGTCGAGCTGAACTCTGCTGTCTTGCAAACTGGCAATCTTCAAAATAGTTCTACTCACAAGAATAAGACTAGTACATTAGTTTAAAATTAATACATTTTACAGCAGCATATCTGTGCTAATTTTTAGATGCTGTGCTACTTTCAGTTACCGAAGACTAATAAGAACAAGCTGGGGAAAAAAAAGTATTAAACAACATGGGTTTGCTTTGCTCCCTAGGAAATGCAACTCCGTTTGTCTGTTTCTTCATGGGAGGAGGAGACACCTTGATTACATATTTAATGTAGGCTAACAGCAGTGGTTTAGAATCCACAATAACTTCAAGGTCATTACAAGTATCGTGTGAAGGATGAAGGGGAAACACAGTGCAAGGGTTCCACAACTGTTGACAGCTGCTGTCTCTGCATCAGTAATCAGTTGCGTTGCAACTACCAAGCTTTCGTGGGGTTAATTTTAAGAAAATTAAGGTATCCATGACTGAAGTTTTATATTCAGTCTTGTTTCTTCAGAAAAAATCATCAGACTTATTTACGCAATTACATTTTAGTAAACTATTTTGCTTAAGTGCAACACATATTCTGGCAAAAGTACATTAAACAGCAATCCAAAAGCAATTTAGCTGCTGAAGGCATTATTTTCTTCTAATTATTCACAAATTAATGAATAAAATTAAATTCCAATCACTGAAAAATTGAAGCAATGGTGAGAATCAGAACTACAGATTAGTTAAAGCTATGCAATGCATAAAAGAATTAAAGCTTTCTTTTATTCAAATTCAGTGCTTAAAAAAGAACAAATCCATCATCTTGAAATTTGACTTGTAGCTTGACATTAAAAATAATATGAGTAGAATTTTCAGTGGGGTAAGCACAAAACTAGTTCAAGTAGTGTCACTCTCAATTAATGTACTCAGGTGGTGTGCCCATTAAAATTCCCACTTGTGGGTTCAGCTTTCTATGCAAATGGGGTCATTACCTGGAGAATTTAATTGGGTATGACACTGAGAGTAGGAATTTTCCTTTCAAAATAAACCTACTTGCACACATTTTCACTAGAAATTTGATTGTTACATATACTTCATATTGTTTGGCTCTATAAATATTTACCAAAATTGAGAATGTCTTCACTTATTTATTTTTTTACAGGTGATTCATAATGCATCAAAATGATTTTTAAATTGTTCCGTGTATCGCATATGCAAGTCTTGTTACAAAAACCTGTGGTGAAAATGTACTTTTTGGTGTTAAAATGATACTTTACATGTTTCACATCCTTTTAAAGCTGATAGTAATTTTTATAGCATCTGAAAGCAGAAGTGTAATATTTTTGTAGTGTAAGTACATGTAAATGAAAAAAGACCGTATCATACTGAATTTCTATCTCACACATTGTTTAGAAACTCACATTGTTTGGAAAGCACAAAAATATACTGTGTTTCTGAGTAATCTTAAACTGTTGCTGGAAATTACTTTGCAGAATCATTTGTATAAATGAAGCTTAATACTAAAAGATACTAATACTAAAATATACACATAAATACTGTGGAAACATGTAGAAGTAAATGGTTGGAAGGAACTTCTGGAGAACTTCTAGTTCATCAGTCTAAACTGAAAGAGTGTCTAAAAACATGTTCTTGAAAACCTCTGAGGATGGGAAATTTGGACACTCTAGAGACAGTCTCCACTAGTGCTACAGTAGTCTTACAGATAGAAAGCTTTTCTAACTTCCAATTTAATCTTATTTTTGTTTCCGCAAGTAAGACTGATGTATCCATGTTCTGTTCCCAGTGGATGTGTAGAACAATCACCATTCTTGTGTTATAACCTTTCATATATTAACCTTTCATATAGCTTGGGTACTCCTGCCCCATTTTCTTTTACGTAGTCCAAAGAAATCCAGTCCAGTCTCTTCAACCTGTTCAGGACGACATTCGTTTCAGGCATGACAGACTGTGTGAGCTGTGCTTCCCGTATCAAAGTATCACAAGACTGAGGGAATGATTTGTGAAGAGACATTGCTGGTGAGAAACATAGGTGGTGGATGGTATATTGAGGTAAGAAATGTATTAATGACTATAACGTGCATGAATTTCTATGACGTGAAAGTTGGCAGTATTTCAGTTGCACCTTAACTTCTGTAAAGGAAACGGTCCAAAGAATCAAAATCATGATCTTCTACATAAACACCTAAAAGATTTTCATGGGATTTGTTGCGCATTTTCTAAAATTTCCAGGGTGGAGGCCTGCAAGTAATGTCTTAGCAAACAAACAGAGAAAATTATCTCTATTTGTTACTTCTGTATTTTTGCTCCCTCTCATTTTTACCTTCTCAGCATTTCACCACTGTTCACTAGCCAGCATACTCTGTTTTCTCTAAAACTTTTTGTCCAGTTCTATTGGTTCTCATTGCTCTCTGATTATAATAATAATTTTGCAAAAATAATTAAGTACATATTTATCTATGAAAAAAACCCTGCTACTGAAGAGTGGTGTTTTGCTTATTAAACTTAGCTGCAACTTTGTGGTAGCCTTAGAATATGATTTTAAGACCTTAGGCAAGAGTGGATTTTAACATAAACAAATTGCATTTCAAAGGGTTGATGCTACCTTAGTACTTTTCCATGTTCAAAAATGTTAATTGGAATTTGGGGAAAGCTCATTTTATTCTCAGGGAAGATCATTGGAAGCTTGATCTGGAAATAATGACAAATTGAATTACGGAAAAAATACTAATGCATGTCAATATAGTTTTACAGGAAATACTTATCAATTATTACTCACTGATGAGAATAAAAGTTTGGCTGATAAAAAATGATTGTGTAGCCATAATATACTTGAGTTCTTGAGTTCTTAACAGATTTGACTTAGGCCTTATATGACATCCTGATTTGCAGGATTATACTTTAATATGTGCAGATGATGTAGACTGAAACGGAGTAACTGTTAGGTCTCAAACAGTAGTTGTCAAATGAAATCATTGTTAAAAGGGTGATTTTATAGAGGTTCTGCAGCAATTGGTGCTGTGCCTGCCACTGTTCAACATTTTCATCAATGATCTGGAAGCACTTCTAGTAGAATTTGTAGATGAATGAATAGTTGATGAAACAGTAAATTAAATACGTACCTTATTACCAGGTGCTTATTTAGAGCAATCTGGATGTGGTAGGGTGGACCTCTTCTGAGAAAATGTTTTTCTAGCCTATGAAAATGAAAGGAAATAGGCTTTTTAGAAAAAGGATTAATTTAAAATACTTTGAAAAGACTTGAGGCTCATGATGAAGAAGGTACTGAACAATGGTTTTCAGTTGAAATGCTGTGGCTTTTCATGGTGACATTTGAATTTTAAACGGGTAATGCAGTGAGTGGAAGCAGGGAAGAGTGTGTCCTTCGGAAATCGGTTTCAGAACACTGCTTCCTGACCTTCGTGCTTTGATAAACAGAAATAGTCCAAACCAGAGACACTGAAATGACTTAGAGACATAAAATCACTTTAAAAAGAGAGAATTTCACAGGTGTTCTACTCAAGTTTATCCAGCAGAAGACTGAGATGTGACTTCTTCACACTGTACTGGGCACAAATTACGGTGTTCTGAAGCTTTCCTTATTCTACCGGAGAGATGCAGAAAGAGCGAAAATCTCAAGCCAAACAAAAATTGATGTCCAATTTCTTACCTGAATGTAATTGTGAAGATAGTAATGAGCAGAAGTACCAAACCCAGCATTTGTTTACTCACCTCCCTATAGCCTTAGTTCACAACTGAATGTGTTTCTGAAAGATACGCTTACCCTTAAAAAGACCGTGTGTATATCTGCGTACATGCAAATATATATAGCATATATAGAGAAAATATATATACAATATTAATAAATGTTGAACTGGATGGAATTTTATTACCTTTAATATTAGCGAGGTTAGATGAGGTGGTGCAATAATACCCCATGCCTTTGTTGTCTATAGGCAGTAATTATTTTAATCACTTGAATGAGGTTTGTAGAATTCTTACTTTTGTCAAACATTAAAAAGAATGGAAGGAAATTTTTTCCATAAAACTTCTATTGGCATAAGGTTTCTATATATTCTAATGTAGAAGAAAAGTAGCACTGTTGTGTACTGTTTATCACCTGTGTTCAGAGATTTCATTGTTTAATGAGGAAGTAACGTTTTCTGACCCACGCTTTGCAAGTAACATACATCAGATAAAGCAGGGGCACATCTTCTGGGTCTGCAAGGTGGGTCGTTTCTTGACTGTCTTCCTGTAAAAGGTTCTACAACATATCTGTGGGTTGGTGTTTTATTAGGTGGAGGGTGTTTTGTTTGTTTTTTTTTCTTTCCTTACCCTTACTGGTAGGAGCATGAGGATGAGAAGTACCGGTATATATGTCTAATCTACTGAATGGGCTGAAGTGGGGCTTTTATTGCTAGGGCAGGATCTCCACAACACAAAGATGTACGTCCTCTCTCACAGCAGCTGCCTGGGATAATGTGGTGGTCACAGATGTTTCCCATACTGACATTCAAACATGGTGAATGTAGGTTATAGTTCTGGACTAGTAATTCAAATAAAGATTAATTTCTATTGCAAAAATGTAAAACACATTAAATGTTAATTCCAAGGGCAGAGCTAAATTGAAGTCCCTAAGAAAATACTTTAAATTAGATGAATTACCTGTAAAACAAACATCACAGATAAAAAGCGAATTTACTTAATATAAAAAAGTTCATAAAATGGGCTGTGAAAGGAGGATGAGCAGCAATGTTAAGATGAATAGTCCACTCACACTGAAATAAAGCATGAAAGTTCATCTATGATATAGAAGTTTATGGAAAATTTACAAGATAAAATGCATTCCAGTGTATTAAACAAAAGACCACTGGGATTTGTGTGCTGTGAGCTGTCAGCAGGCTCATCATAACCATTACGAATCTACTCTGAAATGTTAAAAAAGCAAAAATACAGAGCCAGAAGTGGGTAATGACTTGTGGGTTTGGATTTTTTTTGGTTTTTTGTTTGTTTGTTTGTTTTTTAATGCTATCCTTCCACATGTTGCAATGCAGGAAATTACAGAGCAGGTGGAAAGGTCAGGTGTGTGTAGAGACTTTACTGCATATTTCACTTCCCTGCTCCTTAGTTAGAGGTTAATACAAATGCTGCGTTACATTGATTCAGCAATAGTTTTGCATTCCCCTACTCCAGGAGAAATTGTAACTCACAAACTCTGCCGTTAGGTTTATTTATTTATTTATTTCCCTCAGGCTGCTTCTCCAGTTCTGTAGGTTCTTGGGGAGTCAAATGATAAAATGAAAATTGACCCCTATGGAAATCATGAGTAGTGTGTTAGAATGTATTGTGAGACATATGGGGAATTCTCCAATGGCAAAGTGAATTTTCCTTTTTCTTAGCCTTGTTTCCAGAGAGAAGAGGGCTTAATAATCCACTGTGATGTATATGCTTGCATGTGTGTTTGGCCATTTTCTTGTTCCCCGCTAGTAACTTTTAAACCTGTTTATTTAATTAATTTTTTATTATTATAAATTTTATAAAGAAAATATATTTTATAATAATAAAATGGTTTTATTAAAAATATTAAAATTTATAAAAGCAAAAAATTTAAAGCAACTGAAAAAGAGAGCAATTCAAAAAAACGCAAACAAACGAAGGGGAACGGGCCTCTTTTTACCCTACTGAGGGGGCAATTGCAGAGTTTGCTTGGCTGTTATAAACTGTCAGAGGATCCACAGAAGGGAGGCTTACTAAAAATGTTTAATTGTGAAAAAAACTACAGCTGAAGTTCACGTTTTATTAAATGCAAGGGAATCAAGCTGAGAGACTGAAATCCCACAAATGAAAATTAATTCCACTACTCATGGAACAAGCCATTTCCTGATTTAAGCTTGACTTCCATAAATATGAATAGTTTACATTGCTTTCAAAATAAATCCTACTTCTTTGTGTCCTGTTTTGTAATGTTTAGTTTCAGAAAAGTTACGGTATTCCCCTTTAATGATTTAGGACTTTTTCCCCACCAAATAGCATTCTAAATCTGTTGTTCCAAGGCAGCCTTCAGGAAGAAAACTAGAAATGTCTGAAAAAATAATTTGATAGTGGCTAAGAAAAAAAATTTGAAGGGCTGAAAAAGAAACTTTTTCTTATTAGCCGATACACTTATTTTCTTTTTACCAATAACAACATTTGACTCAAGATGAAATTTGTAACTTTTTAATTCCATGTAACGTACCAAAGCTACTGTTAGCAATAAAAATTTTCTAATGGAAAAATAAATAATATACTGTGTAGTGGTGCTCCCAGTTAGCATTAATAAAGTATTATAATTTTACAACCAGAAGTAGCACAGTGGTTGTCACGTTTTACTGTACACATAGCTTGATTGTTGCAGAGCAGACATCTGCCAGAAACATTTCAGTTTAGCATGATGAATTTACTGTAACCCTGTCAAAAATCACATAACAATGCCAAAGTATCGCTTTGAATATAGCCTGAAAAACAGAAATAAGTGTGTTGAGGAAAGTTTTCGAATTCGCTCAGAATCCAGTCATTACTGGTGTTACGGCCCGGCACGTAGGAATGCTGCTGTTCCGTGGGGGATTCCCGGGAATTCATCAGGGTAGTGAAAATAAAGATCCTGTTGACTGTAGGTGCCCCGCGTAGGCTATCAGCACCCCAGCAAGGACGCCGGCGCACACAGGGCAGGCAATTTGCACAGAAGTGTAAAGACTTTTCGAAGCCTTTGGTTCAAATTAAAATGGGAAGCACACCGTTTGTTTGTGACGTCTTCTGTGCTGACTGTATTTCAAATGCTTGATTTTTTTACCCGTTATGTATGAAACACCGCGCTGGGGTGCTTGGGTTAATATGCTTGTTGAAGCCTTTTGTTGAATTCTGTGGGCCCGATTCTGAGCTCAGATAAACAATAGAAGAGACAGTCGGGGAAAGCACATGCCGTCTGGAGGCTTCATGGTAATTCTCTCGGATCCTGACATTTAAAGGAATAGTGTATCAGGAAAGGTAAGTACTCCTGCATCTTTGATAAAAGATTCTTCAGTGTCGTATGTGGTTTAAATAAATGTAGGATATCTCACTTTTTTCTGAGGTTAGATCTTTTTGTATTTTCAATAGAGGCCAAAAGTGTTCTAGTATATTTCAAATAGAAGATAAGGTATGATCCTGGGAAGTAACTCAAACACCACATTGGTATGTTTCATAAAACTGTTATTTATGAAAGGGAATTACAAATGTGCATCTGCATCTGCCTGCTGTCTCTGTACCTGTATGAATATTACCATAGCCTTCAGGTAAATCCTGGAATTAAGGAGATTGTATCAATACATAGCCTTCTTTAATGGACTTTTAAACCATAAACAACGGAACTGATTGCTCACACGTAGATACAATTAGTGTAAATTATTATTTCCTGACATTAGTATATTAAACGGCAGACATGCATTGTTTGTTCTATTATAATTTTCTATTAAGCTGATTTCAAACGCTGTGTGTAAGGGTCAGACAGCAGAGTAGCAGTCTGCTGTGGCACGGGAACTTTGGTCTTTGCTGATTTGTGTAAAAAAACTTCACAGTTAAAACCAATATTAAATGGAGGGACCTCCATCTCCCTCTTCCTTTCCCTTCTCAGAAATGTGCTGTGGTGCTGGTACAGATGGTGCCAGGCAGTTTGAGAGAAAAAAAAATAAATAAAAAAAAAATCCAAACCCAAACCAAAATGAAACCAAACCCGAAAGAAAATGCTCAAAACCTCCCGAAAGGTGGTAGCCTGAAAAACTGGAAACCATGTTTGAAAACAGTCAGGGAGAGTTTTGTTGTTCCTTCGGAGAGGTTTGGTGAGGTATGTGGGAAAGCCTGTGTCCTGTGAACTTTCCATATCTACAATCACTGAATTTATATCTGTAAAATATATTGCTCTGTGACTGTAAGTGTTCATATTTGTACATGCACGTGAGTTCCTCTCTAAATATTCTTGCTTATGGCTGACATCCTACTCTGCCCTGCTCCTGTGAATAACCCAACATGCTGACGGACTGACAGGACACCCAGTGCTGCTACAGCTGAGTTAGGGCCGATCCACATGACACACAATGCTGCCTGACAAATTGAATCAGCTGCTCTAAGTGATTTTGCCTGTTTCAGAGTACTGGGAAACTCAAAGGGCATCAAGTCAAATTACACATTGATCGCAGTTTGCCCTGTAGCTTTTGCACAGAGAAGTAATCACATACACCACTTAGAAGATTAGTGGAAGAGACTGCATCAAGGGAATATCACATGTAAGCATGTAGAAGTTGGACTTCTCCGGATGGTAGTAACATTGCAAACCTAGCCATCCAGGAAAGAGCAAAATTTATGTTAATGTGTGCTTGCCAAATGACACAGACATAGACATCATCATCCCTTCTGCACACCTTGTGATTCCCAACTTGGCCATTGCCTAATTTGTGTTTGGTTTGGGCTTCTATTTCCTTCTTCAAATAAACAAAATGTCAGTATATCACAAATTAGAGTGATGTCTAGATTTGTTTTATATAGAAATACAAATCCATATGTCATAATGTTTATGAACTGCTATATATTAGGATATCTTTAACCACGGAGAACACTGATCTACCACTGTATGATCTGCAACTATCTAACGTTTGGATGACAGACCAGTAGTGGGATGCCCGAAAACAAAACATTTATTTTCAAGCTTTTCTTTGGAACTAGAAGAGGCTAAATGCTTCCTTAAAAAGCAGTAGCAAAAATAACTTAAAAGGAGAAGTCAAGTAAACAAAAATTCTGATACGAACTGTCTGTTCCAATAGCTGACATTTAAAAGGCAATACAGAATACTGTATGACTTACAGTTATATGCCAGGCATCAGCACAGTCTTGTCCTTTTTTCTTTAGCAATGCTTGCACTAGCTCTGGCCTCCTCCTTCTCCTTGTTATGCTGATAAGCAAATTTTGCACCAACTCACAGCATGCTTCTGGGAGTGTTGTAAGTCTTACTAAAAGAATTTAAATAAGCCTCTGTATACCAGATCTCCGTTTATTGATCAGTAATTTATGTAGCGTAGGATCAGGTTCAGCACAGATGTCTGTGTTTCAGCTTTTCTGAATCGTCTTCCAAGCTATTTAGTCTACTAAAGTAGGCTGAAGATTTCTAATTTCTTTCTCCTGCCAGGTAGATTTCTTATTGGTTCGATCTTTTCTTCTGGTTAGTTATTAAAAACACTGATGATATTTTTCTCAATTTCATTTCTATTTCTAAGAAACCAGTCACTTGGTTTCTACTCTTGGTGTTCCTTCTTACCGTCACAGACCGGGTAAACATACCAAGAAAACATCTTCTATCGCTTCTTCTACTGAGGTTGCAGTCAAAGAGAGGTGACAGCAAATGAAACTGAGGGATTCATACTGTTGTGTATGTACAAACTAAAGGGTTGTTTCCTGTCACATTCTGTTTGGGACACGTCCTTCACTTCTCTTACCTAATGCTTACACCTTGGTCATGATAAATATTTTGGGAAAAATATGCCGCTCCAAACCCTTCCTAACATGATGATTGTTTGCTTAGGTTGGAAGTGTTTCTGGTTGGTTGGTTTGTTCAGTGAATTCCTTCCAGAAAAGGAAATAAAATATGCATTTTTAATAGTTTTCTCCACCAGATATGAAGGTGATTTGGGTTTTGATTGGACTTAAAAATCTACCATATCTGTTGTTTAAGTTCAAATATCTCAATAAAATCTTTCTGTAGAAGTGACTCATTAGCTTGTACTTTTATCAGGTCTCTTCTGCCATTTTTTTGCCCGGCTTTCTTGATTTCAAAAATGACAACGATGATATTTGAGTTTTCTGGGAATTTCTGCACTACAATGCATGTTGTGAACAGAGGGGGTTTTTCTACTTCTGCTTCTGGGCTCCCTCTGATCTTTGTAACGTACAGTGCAGCGCTGTCTTCCCTAGGCACTTCTCTTATCATTTTCTTAACTTGTTCTTCTGTTCCTTGTACAGGGGTAGCTTGTGGAGCTATGCAAGGGAATCATTCACAATACTAGCTAAACTGCAGAAAAAAAACGTTTCTAAGGATTCCACAGAAATGACAAATTATGAACATTTGTCTTTTCTAAGCTCAAAAAGAGGAAAAACGAAGATCCCATGAGCCTCCATAAAGCCTTCCACCTTGACCTGCCAAACCAACACATAAACACAAAAGTTTTACCCATTATAAATGCAACATCCTTCTGCAGGAACTGCTTTGCTTAGGACTGTATTAAGGTCATAATGAGTAACCAAAAAGACTATTGAACCAAAGCCAGGCATTTGTTGATAAACATGTATTTTAAAACCTTGAACACCTTTCCCTTCCTCCCCCTCCCTGCATGCACCAGCAAATCACCACCCTTCATACCCAGCAAATACAGGGCAGGAGTTCTCCCTGGAACAAAAGATACTTTGTTTTTCAATAAACACCTGATTGATTGGGGGTTTTGCTCTGTTTTTCAGTTACTGGTACTATATGAATCGCTAAATTTGAATGTCTTGTTTAAACTAATTTGGCATGTGGCTCCCTACCTCAAATCACAGCTGTGGATGCTGGAGCTCCTGTGGGCCAGGCTACCTGCCTCCTCGTGGGGGTTACAGCATGCATCCTACCAGCTGGCACTGAGAGAAAACCTGCTGCTTATCTTCTTCTTCCACTTTGGCTTCCTTGGTACACGTGCTTGTAAATATTTACTTTTTTATGTTGTGTTGATTTTTTGTTGTAGCTACTCTGTGCTTGAGCCAGTGTTCACCAGCAAGGCAAGAAAGATAGTCAAAGAGATTATCAAAGAGAAAATATTTCATCTTGAAAAGTAACCAATGCTCATCCTGAAGTATTTGAATAATGTGCTTGTGGACACGAAAGACTGAATGCAAAGCAGCTTATACTATGTCTGTCTCCATAAGCTTGATCTTAAAGTGATCATTCAATTTGTTTTCTGTTTAATACCGTTTGTTAGTTACCATGAAATCTGTAGATCCTAAGAGTGAACCTGCTGCTTTGTTTTGCTGTTTATGTTCTATAGCATTGTATTTATATATTAGACTGTCTTACCTTGGCAGGACCAAATTGGCTGATACTCCTAGAAGCATTTTTAACCTGCAGCCTGTTTTTTTGTTATGTCTCAAGATGGTGATTTACATTACAGAAGTACTGTAAGAGGTAGCCAGACTCAAGATCTGTCAAAACCTGGGAAATTGTCCCAATTCTCCTTTGATTTTATTTATGACTTTATATGTGACATACATGACTTTAACAGGGATATTGGTGCTGTTTTGAAAACAGAGAAATTGCAATAACTGGGCAGCCATGTACACCTTTCCCCATCAAATGAAAAGCATGTTTGCCCACATGGTTTAACAGTGATTTTGGTTTTGCTTTTTTCAGTGTAACTTGGCTGTGTCTCTTAATCTTATTTGTCTATATTTATCTATTTTTCTTTCCCATTTACCACACTGTTAAGTGTTTTGGCCTGTCTTTTTCGTGGCTGTTCATGACAGGTTTTTTGTCCATTTGTACAAAGCTTCTGCCCTTATTCTTTCCATCACAGCATGGCTATCAGTCAGTCTTGGTGCAGGAGTTAACTGTAATTCGGGTACTTTTCCAGCTGATGGACAAAACTCTTCTTCCTGCAACCTGTATTTCAATAATGGGTGAAGATAAGTTTTGTAGTCAACACTAAATAAAAACACCTGGTTTCCTGCAGCTGGAGTTAGGCTTCCCACAGCCAGTGCAGCAAGGGGCAGCTTTTAAAAGCTGGTGGTACTGCAGCTCTTGGATTTGCAATTGCAAAACTCTCCTTTTAGTTAAACTTGAGTTTATTGCTGCTCATCAGCAAACTACCAAAAGACAAAGAGCTTTTGCAGCTTCTTGCTTCTGGAGTTGCTGCTGCTGGTCAAGTAGTGGAGTCCAGTCCTGTTATTTTATAGGAGGCTGCAGTTTCTGTACTGAAAGCAAAAACCCACTCTAGACTTTATTTAACAGCATTATTCTCCATTTAATTAGACCTTCCATCCCTCTGTCCCTGGATATCTTCCCTTCTGGAATTAGCCGAGTTCTCTAATAGCGTAGTTATACAGCTTGTAAAAACTTATGCTAATCTTGTTGTCTTAACAGCTGCATGTTTTGTTGTTCACTTCCTACGTCGCTCTTGCAGAAGATGCCATCATCTTAAATCCTCACCTGAAAATGTTATGAGCCTGTCACTTTTTTTTCTCTTGACTCACATTTCAAAGAGATCTGGTTCGTTTTATCAGCCTGTCTTCCTTCCCATTACAATTTTACATTATGATATTGAAGCAGTCTTTGATCATTTTGTAGTTTGCGTAGTTCCTTGTGTAATATGTTCACTTGCTTGTCTGGTAGCATGTTCACTTGGTTGTCTAGAATGTTGCATGTCAGTGAGACAACCTGCACAAGCCTAATCTCATCTGCCTCGTTTTTTTGATTAGCTGGCGTATTTTGTCTGATGTGCTATATAAATTGACTGAGTGTTTGGCTGAGCCCTTTTTGATAATTAATATATTATTCACCAGGGGGTTTTATAAATACATTTTCTCCAACTTTCTCTTCTTTATTTTTCTCAATAAAAATTGCATGTGCACAGGGTTCCGTCATTACATCTTCCCAGTCACTCCCCACCCCCTACACTGGTGTGATTTTACCTCAATGATAGAAAAATTGGTGTTCGTTATGCTGCTAAGGGTTAGCATATGGCAGTGAAAATTACTTTAGTCAACAATATTCACTCTTTTTAAGCCCTTGGGTTAAGTTTTGGCATCCCTGTGCAATGACTGTTATCTTGTAGATACAGTTTTGAAACAGAAAGTGTGATAGTTATATTGGCAGAGGCCGATTACACTTAAGTTATAAGTTTCACTGAGATGAAGAAGGCTAACAAGTGAGGAACAAGTGTGAGTGTGAGTGGCAGAATCTGTTTCATTGTGTTTATGGGCAAATACCGAAGGTTGTCTTCTCATTGCACCCATTAAACTGAATTTTGAGAGGTGAAGACTGGTAAAGTTTATTGCTGATCACACAGACTGATGATTTCGAGACTTTGTTTTTTATGAAGAATATGTGTAAAGTGAATTTACGTGTATTTTCATGGCAACGTAACGAGCAATATAAATAAAGAAACAGCCCTGCAAGCTTCCAGGGAAATGGTTTGGGGTTTGTTTTATTTTATGTATCTATTCTAGTCGATTTTTATTTCCCTTTCTTTTTTTTGTTCTATGGTATTGCCTTACGAAAGCAAGGGCAGGATTTCTGTCGCTGTGTAATACTTAGGACAACGGTGAACAGGGAACAGCCAGCAGAGTTCCTGTAGGGAGAGGAAGGGGAAGGAAAAGGACCTAAAGTTTCATTTTGGCTGCATTCTACATAGCCTGAAAGCCTCAGGGAAACTTCCGAGTGTTACGGGAGGTAGGCTATGATGTACTGATCCAGTCTGAAGATAACCAAAGCACAGTGGAGGTTGGGGAGACTTGAAACTGATTAAAAGTAATCACAGCCCTGTGGCCCTAGGCATGCAGAAAACAGAACCATTAACGCTATCCGGGAATCCGTATAATGTCCTACATAGCAATTGCTAGTAAAGAGAAGAATAAATTTCTCCAGCACTTCTTCTTGAAGCCAGGGAATTTCTTATTTCTGCTGGTGTGACGAATAAGAGCGTTATCCTGAAGTGTCTTGAGTGGCAGCCCTGATGCTGGTGGGGAGGTGAGGTCTCTGCCACACAGAGTGAGCTATCCAAGGGGTGCCTTGACTTTTCGTGTTTCTTAATTTACAATCCAATTTATATCCATCTTAATTTGTAATCCAGTAGAAGCTATACTGAGAGATACCAACATGTTATTTTCTGCTCAATATATTGTAATATGTAGAATAACAGTGGGAGGAAATTTCTGAAAAATAATTGCAAAGAGATGTTTCAGTAATGCCTTGTACAGAACCTGCCGAGAATACCTCACATACTGTTGATTTCAGTAAGAATATTTACTGTAATAAACACAGTAGAGCTCTATTTTTAGTTTAATATAAAGATTTGTGTAAGAAAAAAAAAAAAAGATAAATTACATTACTCAGTTGTATCTCTTGAATTGGCTTAACCATATGTGGTTGATCTTAAAATTAACCAATACATTATTTTCTAAAGAGCAGCTGGGGAACTGTTTAATATATAAAACTGAAAGCAATGTAATTACAAACAGAGGCGCAGAAGTAATATTGTGTAGTCACAGTTTAGAAACTGAGCCTTGAGTATCTTAATATATGCCTGCATAAATGATTAGTATTAGTTTGCTTCAGCCCTTATCTCAATGGGATGTTTTTGCAGTAGTGTGTTTATTCCACTTGTTGGTAAACCAGTAAACCTCCTCATTCACATTTCTTCTGTGATTTTTTTTTTTCTTTCTCATTTGTACCAGTTTTAACTTGTTTAAATAAGTTTCTTATTTTCATGCACACATAAAAATGGGTCAAATCACAAAGGAAGCTGAGAACATTTGGAACAGGATTTAAGAAATGTAATTATTTTTTTAAAAAAAAGAGAACAATGCAGGAATTATAAAAGTAAATGTGTATGCATTTCAAATTATAAAGCTCAGTTAGTCCTTATGAAAGTTGTTTCAGCAGTGAAAGATGTACATGTGTGCCCTCTGCATAGGGCTATGACTTTTGTTCTTGGTGCACAAAATATCTGTGTGCTTCGTAACGATGCAACCATTGCTGCTGGGTCTAACCGACCTCCCTAGATTTTGTACATAGTATCTGCCCGTGTATTTGTAAGGGTTAAAATTATAAAGAAAAATATCTTTTTACCTTAGGTGACCACTGTTTTTATAAATAATGGTCATAGTTTTAGAAATCAGGGATTATTCACACTTCTCAGCAGACATAATTCTGTACAAGTATCATAAATTGTTACTCTTTTGCATTATTTAGGGTAGATCAGATAGGGTGCTTTGAACTGGAAGATTTTTTTTCTCACTTTATTAAAAATACTGAATTTTCCTTATTTTTTCAGTGTCGTTCATTTTATAGTGCTTCCTTATTAATGCCTTTGTTTTAAAAATGGGGCAGAGAGACTCCTGATCTCAGCAAATATCTTGGTGAGTATACTTTTGCTTTGGGGCAAGCACAACTTAATATTCATAAATCTTGGAATGCAGAAACAGAACGTGAAGAGAATCAATGTAGATTCTCAAGCATTAGGTATTGGGGCTAAATATCTGATGTGAACAACTTATCAGAGGATTGGCAACATTATTAAAGTATCATGTAAGAGCCAAGCTATTCCTAAGTTTCAAAAAACCATGGAAAGATCCCTAGTACTAGTTGACATTTCAATAAAATATGGCTAAGAAGAAAATACCTTATATAAAGAGATCTCAATAGAATAACATATAATGAAATAATAAAGGAAAAGCCAGTGCAATAAAATAAAAATAGGTCATTGTAATGATGCTTGACATCTGAAAATCAATTAAAAATATTTTTTAAAATGACAAGCAAGTAGCTCACATTATAAAAGACACAGCACATGACGTGTTGCACATGTGGTTTAAAAAAATACTTATTTTTGATTGTTGAAAAAGTCTCAATAGGTGCCCATTCCATGCACTGCTTGCTCCATAGCCATATTAACATTAACAGTCATCACCTCAATTTGTACTATGGATAAAAATTCAAAGGCTCAGTGTTGCGCTAAAGATGATCCAGGAGGAGAACAGGCTTTGTTCCATAGTGAAGACTAGGAAGTCAAGGCTGTGGCAGAAAAGAAAAAGACAAAGGAAAAAACAATACTTGTGTCAACATGTCTTTGGAGAAAGCATTCTGCCAGCAGTTCCTTCTCTTCGGTACTAAGGGGTCTGTTCAGCAGTGGGGATGATACGGCCGCGGGATGGTACGGCGATGGTGTAAGGCAGCCTGGACACCGAAGCCTGGTCTAGAGTTGTGCATGGGAGATGTAATTATGGGGTTGCCTCAGCTGCTTCAGGGCCGCCAGGATTCTGGATTTTTTTTTATTTATATATTTTTAATTTTTTTAATTTTTAACCTTTGCAAATTTAACTTGGCCACTGGAAAAGGCCAGTGATTGCGCTTCAGTGACTTTGAGAAAGTGAGCTGTTCTTTGGAGCATGATGTGTGCCCCCTTCTACATTTGACTCAGAGAAGATACGTATTGCTTCTAAGTCATTTATGAGGCACCTGTCCTGCAAGGCGATATGCAGGCACAGAACCCTGCTTCTGTAGCACAGTTCATGCCTGGGAAGTTCTACATTTAATGACCTTTGGCAACCAGACATTTTCTGCATTGGCATTTTAAAGAATTCTATTGAAGATGAGCAAGAAGGAACAGAATCCATCTTTCTCAACTGTGCTGGTTTTGCAGGTCTAGCCACAATAAAAAGCTTTAAAACTCTCGCCCCACCCCCAGCTCTCCTTACTGAAGTCAGCAGATACTGCTCTGAATGCTCAAAAGGACAGCTCTGGAACAAACCTGAGCTATTGTTAGTCAGACAATGGGGGGGGGGGGGGGGGGGAGGGTAAAGACTTTTGAGAAGTGCAGGACTACTCTATTTTACCTGTGGCTCCTTGGTGTTAGCTAGTGTAGTCTGACAAATTCCTATTTGTTTGGTCATCACTCGTGATCTTTTCTAGAATATTTGGCTTTAATTTCTTTTCTTTGTGCAGATATTTCCTTTTTTTAAAATTTATTTGAACTTTATAAAATAGTGTTTGAATACGTTGATACCAAATAACAGACTTTTTCATGATACCTCCTTCTCAGATATTTATACTTTAAAGATGATAAACTGTAATCACTCTAGTAAAAGCTCTAAATACTTGAAAATAGATAGGTGGAACATGACACTAAAATGTGTATAGAGAGCCATTTCACAACTCTGGTAAAGATTTTTTTGGTTGGTTTGGTTTTGTTCTGTTTTGTTTTTAAATTATTTTATTTATATTTATTTTTCTCAAAACAGGGAAGGCAAAACCTATGCAGCCTATGCCCTTACAGGGCACAGCTAGTGATACTAGAGCTACAACTTTGTCACGTTATTGCAGCACCCTAGGAGTTTAACTGTCCCAAACACTCCTAAAAATGCAAGTGTCAGTAGTTTATGTATGTCTATTTTAGTTTTTAAAATACTGTGTAATGGACTGTTTACTATAAAAGTTGTGAAAGAAACTGTGGATGAGGGCCTGGTTGAAGACTTCTGCTTTAAACAATTTGCTGATAACTAAGGGGAAATTTTGTACTGTGCTTTTATTAAGGTGCCGCTTTCAAACCAGTGTGAGAAAAAACCTTCACACCCACACTGTGCTCTACTGCTCTTAAGAGTACGGACGCAGAAACGGAAAGCATCGGAGTTACTGCAGCATGGCAGGGTGTTGCTGCTCAGCTAAGCAGCGGTCATGGGCCACGTGTATGATCTTCATCCCACCCCAGCTAAAACTGAAAAACACTTAGCCTTAAGTCTATTACTTTTGATCACATACTCTTTTGTATGTGGTTTTCAGAGCAGGTATAACCTTTAAAGACTGTCCCTACTTCCCTTTGAGTAATTAGTATCGCTGAAATCCCTTCTGGATTTTGTTCCTGCCCCTTCATTAGAGGCCGCTCTGCCTCTACCTTTGGGTCCTCCATCGACGTTTGTATGCCACAGCAGTGTTCATCTTGCACAGTCTGCATCATGCGCTTTCCCTTGTAGGCTTATCTAAGGCTATAAAGCTCTTCCGTGCCGTCACAAGAGCATAACGAGATGAGAATAGTCTGTGAAGATTGAAAATTCCACAAGTGTATTTTAAAGAGAGAATAAAGCATGCTAATTGTGAGTAAAATTGTCCTCGGTCTATAATTTTTAAACATCACTGAAGAGAGTATAGCCACATGAGAGTGCTCTGCAAGAAACAATTTGTTTCTTTGTAAGGCTAAATATATGTAATTTATATAAATTATTTTGTATGCCCACTGTGGGTGGAATCTCATAAGAATTAAGAGATTTCACAAATGCTAGTATTATATAAAGAATAATTTAGGAAAAGTGTACAAGGAACATAGGCTAAAATTCTTGATATATCCACTGCAATCATATCAGTGTACGTACAATAGAAGACTAGTGAACTGCTTCAGTTCTCTAGTCAAGATGATGAACACAGGCTTCTTGCTTTATTGCAAGTAATTTGAACAGTGCTTGAGCTGTTTGTTGGTGAATAATTATTAAAATAATAGTTGCTTACTGAATTTAACCTTTTCAAATCAAACAGAATTAGTAGTTCAGACATGGTCACACCTCTCCAAACCAGTTAATTTTGCTTAAGGAAAAAAACCCACAACTTTTACTAGCTTTACTTTTAGTTACACTGTCACAGGTTCTAAAGTCTTATTTTTTTAATGTTTTTAGCAATATTCAGTAACAAATTTTCTTACAAAAATGCAGCCTTCACAGCTTCAGAGATACTTTAGGTATCCTCTGGAAAAGATGGAAGAAATTCCCTTGGAGGTTACATAAACACTGAGGACAGAGAACACCATGCAGTGCAAATCACAGTTTACCAAAATGGACACATAAACCCCACATTATTATTACTACTATTATTGTTTTATTTATTATTATTCCTTTTTAGAAACCTGAGCTATCTGTATATGTGAGCACAATTTTTCAAGGTGAAAAGAGTGACTGCTTGGCTTAGGAGAAAAGCTCCAATGAATGATTTGCATGTTTAGATATATAGGAATTAGCAGGCATTTTCAGTGAAACATTTGTATTTGTTAATAAAACTTGTTTTTCTGTTATTAAAAGAATACATTTTATCACTATATGGTAGGTTATAAGATTTTTGCTTACATCTTTTGTTGTTGTTTACGTCCTTTGTTAACAAAATTTATCATTAAACGGACCACTAGACTAGTTAAAAAGACACAGCGATGAGTAACAAATAAAGCAGAATAGTTTCCATGGATGTTTGAGAATCTGGTGTACATCTCACTATAATTCTTTTCTTTTATATGTAACAAAATTTCTTTTTCTTCTAGAGGTTAGCAAGAAAAAATATAAAATAAATTCAGCTTGTCAGTTTAGAAGCTGTTCTACATACCTTACATTGCCAAAACATGACCTTTTGGACCACCAAGTTTTCTAAGACAGTGATTTTACACTAGTTCAACCCATCTCACAAACTTTCTGATGTACGCTGATCTCCTATCCAGTACTTTTGCCAGTGTTAATTTGGAGCTGTGAAGGTTTTGGGGTGGTTCCTTTTTTTTTTTTTTTTTTTTTTTTCCCTCTCTTCATTTTGAGCTATTTGATTAGATCTTTGTTACATGTGCTGTGAAAAACATGATAACCTAGCAGATAAAAGATTCATATGCCTTATGTTTCCTGAATAAGGTTTTGTAGGTTATTTAAACTTTTGGGGTGTGTTAGTGTGGTCTTGCCTACCAGCAAAATTCAGAGCTTAATTTGTGAAAATATGCTTCAGGCAAGGGAAATTCCCTGGCATTTCAGCATCAGTAAAGTGATATGGATGAGTTTATGAAAAACATGAATCTTAATCTCCACAAGAAGTATTTTTGCCCTTAAATCTCCAGGGTGAACGTATGTTATTTAGCAGATAGAAAAGCATAGAGGGCTTTCAGAACAGAGGTAGTCAGACTGTAACAAGCAGAGCTTTTGGTCTGGGGAGTGCAGGTGAAAATGAAGACCTGTCAGTCAGCGCTGGACTGCTACCTAGTGCTCCCAGTGACAGGCCCTGCCTGCCTGAGCTCTTCCTAGCCCTCACCTTCCAAATTAATTGAAGCCAGCAAGTGAACTTGCCCATTTACTTAATTGTTCATAACTTCAGGATGGTATAATCCGAATTACTACATTTCTTAGCAATGTAATAATGTAAAATGACAGATTTTGTGAAGATTAAATTATACCTTTAAATTATTTAGAGGTCTTCACTGTTCATTAAAAAAATCACCTTAATAAAACATGTAATTGTGTTTTTATAGAAGAAAATATGTATATCCTGACTGTGGCAACACTGTAGAAGTTTAGCTGTTAATTAACTGTTCCTGAACAATTCTCCTGAAGAAATATGTGTGGGCATGATTTTACTTGGCATCAGTTGTCTCAGACTGTTTTCTGCCAAAAGGATAACCTAATCCACTGAATCCTGTGTATCTTCAAGATGCTTTTTTGAGTCTGTTGGAATCCCGCGGGCTGGATGGCTCCATCAAATCTTACTCCTTTCACAGCATCTGGGGCTCATGTTGTTGAACTTCAGCCGCTCTGGTGAGGAGCTGAGCCCCTTCTAAGGTCTGCAGAAGCACAGGGACAGTTCTGTCGGGCAATGCATCCTACCCTATGGTCTCCCAAGACAGAAGAAAGATGACATCAACTCTAGAAATGGCCATTTCCCCCCATTGACTATAGCCGTAGAAATCAGAATAGACAAGTAAAGTTAATGAGGGGAATTTCACTTACACGTTCTTATTTGGAAAATTCTAGTTTCTTGACACAAAGAGCACATCTCAACTCTGAGCTGTGACTGGCTGATGCTGCATGTTAACTTCCAACAGATTTCCCACCATGCTGCGAAATAATCATTTAATAAAGCTTTCAGGGGCAGTGTGAACCTTAGTAATATAGCTTTAATAGATCTGTTGCCTGGGAACTTAAATCAAGGCTTAGGCCCAATACCAGCATTAAGGTAAAGATCGCCATAGGCAACCTTGTCCCTTGTCGAGGTCTTAGATGATCCAAACCAGTTTTTGTAGTATTTTTCTTGGTGGGAATGTTGACAGTAGTGCTCAGTGCAGATCTCTGCCAGAGAAAAAAACAACATCCCAGTTCAGAAGCTATAGCAAAAATGCCAAATATTATTTTTTTCCACTGCTGAAATTCATCTTGTATGATCTGTTCCCAAACCTTAAAAGAAATATGGAAACACACTGTATTAATTGCTTACAATATTTTTAAAAGAATGCATTGTGTTTTCAAGTAGTCACCATTATATTATGTACAATTTTTTCAAAAAATTCTACATATTCACGATCAAATGTATCCAAAGCTAGTTCATAATAGTTCACTCTTGGAAGAAAGGTTTGCTAACCACACAACAGGCAGAATGAATGTTTGCTACACTGTCTCCCGACAAAACATGACAGAGGCCCAACAGGGTTGTGTCTATCACCTGTAAGTAATCTTCCAGCTCTGCTTCTGTTGTTCCTCAATACATTCGAAAATCTTGTACATTTCCGTGGTATATTTTAACCTAGGAAATATTCAGGTGCTTTTCTAAGTTATGACCTTGGTACAGTTTTTAGCCAGGGAACCAGCCCTTGCTACCAAGAGGGCCTGGGGGCAGGTCACTGTTGGAGCTTTGGAGAAAATAATGTGAAAAAAACTGTGACACCGCAATGGGAGTTGATAACAGTGGTTTTTCTACTCTGTGCTTACCTAGTGCTAAGACCTCTGTTGGAGAGAACCTTCACTTCTCCATTTAGAAACAAGACAGGTAGTTGAATCTTGGGCTTCATGGAGACTTGAAGTCCCTCTGTGAAACAGGTTTTGGGCAGGTGCTGCAAGCAGAGTAGAAAGATGCACAGAAAAATTATTCTATGCTTTCCAGCATTTCTGCAGGGGAAGGAGGTAGTAAAAAGGCTCATTACAAGTTCCTGATGAAATAGGTTTCCTCATTATGAGTCTTTGAATCAGTGACTGAGTCCACCTCTGCTTAAAACAATATTTTGTATTGCAAGGTGGTAATAATTTTTAAGGTCTTTCAGTAATATATAATATAGTCATGTTCTGTGTAACATAAAATAAATAGTAAAAATTCCATGTACTCTTTTAAATTGGTTAAATTCTGATTGGATGAGACTTCATTCTATATGATGTATAAGCAACATACATATGAAAGTACAAAAGCTTAGATTTTTTTTTTGCCATTGTTATTTTTAGTACTAAATTTAAAAATATTTGGACAAAACATTTCCTAGTCATGTCCATCTATAATAACATTAGATTTGAGCAGCATGTAAACAAATTAAAGTTCAGCACCATCTCTAGAATGCCCAGCCGGAGACTAACGTATAGCTAACATAATTAGCCTTTTATTGTTCCTGTTGGAAAACCAATTCAATAGCAGTGGTTGGAAAAGTGTGAAACTTGGAAGCAGTTTCCAACAGACAAATTTAAGATGTTAATGACATCTTGGAAGACCACAATTAGAAGATTAGAGGTATAGGACTGTCCCATAATTGACAGCCCATCAATTAGCAAATACTTTAATAACACTTTAATCAATGACAAATAAATTTTAAAACTCCCCATGACCTTACTGGTCTTTCAGATCGCGGGGGGGGGCGGGGGGGGGGGAATGCTAATTTCAATCCTTGATTTCCCTTTTGGCAGCCTCTGCAAGTGAGCTGGAAAGTGTCTGTTAAAAAGGAATAGCTCAACTGAAACAAATTTCTCTGGCTTTTGTCTCCAAGTGAACTGCACTGTGAAAGGACATGAAATGTGAATGCACTGCCGAAGACGTTTACAGTAAAAGATAAGGTACAAGCGGAGGGTAACTATTAAAATCTCCGTTGTACAGCAAATGCTCAGAATGGTAAAAGGTTGTTCAAGAAACAACAAGTAAAATAAAACTTTAGTGTTTTCTAAAGGTTCTCTGCAGATATCTAAATTTTTTATGCACGTTATCCTCATAGCCTTGGTAAGAGCTGTTATTAGAGCTGCATGAAGAAACTGCTAGTTATTCAGGTGTATGAAGTTATATACAGCAAAAGTGTGTGATAAGAGGGGGAAACGCCCTTATGTTCACTGGTGAAGATATTAATTAATACATTCTGCTCTTGAGAATGATGCTTTAATTTAGCTGGAGAAGTTTTCCTCTAATGTTTTTGCTGATTTGTGTTCATTTACGGATCAACCTTCAAATAAATGGGGTTTTGTAGGCATTTTTTAATGAAACATTGTATGTTTACAATTGTGCATGCAATTATTCCACATGGGGACTTGAATAGGAGCTTACTTCAAAGTCCATCACATTTAATCCACATGGATTTCAGGGATGTGACGTCAGGCCTCACGTGCAGATATAGGTAGTTGCCAACTGGAACTTGAACATACAAACATTTAGGTAACTAAAATATCATTTGCCTTTATATATCTAGGCTTCTGGACTGGACTCATGAAAACATTGAAAATGGGACTTTCTGAACACCTTCACATTGTGGCATGCAAAAAGAAAGCTATATTGTGTATCCTAGTTAATCTCAAAAGTGATGACACCTCTTTTGGGGTAAAGGATGAACTGAATGATCTCTCCAGATCTTTGCAGCCATTTTATATAAATTTAACTGTATAGATAAAAAAGTGGCTGATTAGTGGTGTTGAAAGGATGTAAATTATACTTGCTGACTTATGAAGTTTGATTCATTCTCTTTTTTACATATTTTGATGGCAAAATACCCTTAAGTTCTTTCATTAAGATAGTAGTTTAAAGAAAAGAATGCAAAGTTCAAAAGGGGGTTTCTGTAGCAAATTTGTGTGCCTACACTCTAATGTGCCCTAAAATACCATTACAGATGGAGTCCTACTAGGAGTATTTTAGGGTCACAGAGTTGACTGTTGTCATTTACACTGGAGTGAATCCATTGACTTCAAAGGAGTCAATATAAATTTTTGAATGTTGTACATGAGATGTGAATGCAGACTGCAGGCTGACTTTTCTTGAAACTCTTATAAGATTTTGGTTGAATTAATTAGAATTGCAGGATTTTTTTTAAAAAGCACATATATAATTTTATTATTTACTTCACTGAGCTGAACATGGAAATTGAACCAAAACCTCTCTTCAGAACAAGACTGTTGTTTTCTTTTACAAAACATAAACATGGCTTTGATTGATGAAATTTTGTGGGAGCTACATGAAAATACAGAGAAGAAATGGGACTGAAAATTTCGGTTTCATTACTCTTCAGAAAATGCTGTGAAAGTCTCCTGACAGAGATCCAACAATGACTCTGTAAAATAGCTTCAAGGCATGGACAAAAAGAGCTCAGAAGAGGTTGAAAAAGTAACTTCCTAACCTAAGGGAAGGCTTTCTTTCGTTTCTCTCCTTCTGCTAGAACGCTGTGTGACTGAAAACCAGATTTGGGACTGATCTCACCTAGTATTGGAGATCTATCTCTGGATAGTTACCCCAACATTTTTGGGACTCCATGGAGAGGAACAGGTGGGTTTGGGTGCAATTTATCTGACCTGTTTTAGAGGAGTTGTGACTCAGAGGTGACTGCTGCTCTCACTAACTATGAAGAGGGTGTCTTGGGTCAGAGGAGTGCAAGAAATTGTATTTCACTATTAGGTTTTGTTTTCAATGCCCAACTGGGTTTGTGACCTAAGCCCATTTCTTTATTCGTAGAACAACAATTTGGTTGTTTGGGGTTTTCTTTAATTAAAAAAGAGCGTTAGAGCCATGTGCCCAAAAGCTGGAATGCTGCCACTCTGGTGCTTTTAGTGTGGAGATTAGAAGAACAGTAGGTCATATTCCCTGTCTTTTTACTAATAAATGGTTAGCTGGATTGTCCAACTACATCACAATTTCTGGGGTTTTTCTTGTCAGATTAGCTAAGAAAGGCTACTATTGTACGCATAATGTATTGACCAGGTAACCCCTCCAAGTGAAGGAGGCTTGGAGCACAACTCCTGGCAAAAAGTATATCAGGATTTCCAAATGAAAATACTTTCATTTCTTACATTTTGCTTTTTATTTGAAATTTGCATGAAAATATATTTTAATGAATACATTACAGAAGTCTACCTTGTATCCCAGTCCCAGGGGGAAAAATAGTTTGTGTTGTAATCCAGTCCAAAGTAACCATGATGAATGAAATTTCAAGCCTAATTCATACTTTAAAAAATGCTAAATTCAGCCAACATAAATGGTTTTATGGTAAACATCGATTGTTCTGTAGAGTTGTTTTGTTCAAGAAAAGCAACTCACATAAGTAAACCAATATACTTACTCAAAAGTCTTTTGATGGAAAAGCAAGGCACTGTTTAAATAACTGTATTTTTTGCTAGCTAGACAAAGTTTTGACTTTTCATTGGAAAACCAGAATATTTTAATGAAAATTGTTCTCCCTAGGGATGAGAAACATCTCCCACTTTTATGTAAATTTGTATTTTCTAAATAAAAAGAGCAGCTGTTGTGCAGCTTCTAAGAAGTGTGAAACAGTTTTCTTCTTTTCTAAGCCACTGCAGATTTCACTATGGCAAAAGTAAGCAGTTTATTAGATTAAGTTAACTTAGATTATTCAGACTATTTTACAGTTAAAGCTGTTGAAAACATCACAGATCTTAATTACTGGTTATCACAGACTTGTAACAAATTTGCAGTTATTATTTCTTTCAGAAAGTCTGGTCTCTCTATCTTACCACCTCGGAAGAGCAGCAGGATGTGAATGTTACACACACGCTCACGACTTCAGGTCATGCTTCTGGTTCGTGTTGCCTCCTTGCTACTGGCTGCTCTTGTCTATGTTCCTCCTGCCACACCAGGCTGTGTTTTGGCGTAAATGCGTTGTGGGCTGGAGGTCGTTTGAGGCCCTGTGCTCTTCAAGCCAATGGGTCTCTTTAGCACAAACACTGCATTTTCTGGTCATCAATAAAATGCCTACAGTATGTGGGCACTGAACAAGTGGGTGAGGATAAAACCAAAAATTTTGTAGGTCTCAGTGAGGGAAGAAAAAGGTAGATCTATGGCATAAGAATTAACGACACACTGGACGTACTCAGAAGACATACTTCAAGAAATATTGACCTTTTTTTTTTTTTTTTTTTTTTTTTTTGACCACATTTGCTCAAAAAATGACCACAATTGACCAAATGTGGACAACTGACCAAGAAAAGGAGACCAATGAGAAGGTAACCATGGGTTTCAGTTTCTTTTGGATATGGGTCAGGCAGATAACATAAAATAAATACTACATAGTACATGTTTTACTGTGATAAACGTGTTTTAATATAGACAACATAAAAGCAAAAATGTGTCTCATTGCCTGACTTTACCATCAATTTTTTGTGCTTTGGGGTGACTGCAGTATTGCCCTCTTCCTTTAAAGCTAAGATGACTCATGATCACTAATGCATATATTTCTAAACAGAACTGAAGTACGTATCAAATCTAGTTACACATGAAATCTAAAAATCCCATGTAGTACCTTGACCATGAGGGTAGGGTTTGTAGGAACTTTCTATTGTCAAAGAATGTGCAAGCAAACACAATTGTTCAAAAAAGCCTTTGAATAAAAATGCTATAGATAATGCTTTAAATTTTTAAATAGTTTGGGTGGTGGTTTTTTTTCTGTGGTAGATCTATTCTTTTTGATGTTAGTGATAACATACATTCCATCGATCTGTCTCCCCAATGACTTGCTGAAGTTTGGTGGTATAGCTATTAAAATTTTGCTTAAGTTCATCCACCTTATTTCTCCTGCACTGAGTTATCCCTTCACATATTATCCCTTGTTGAGAGGCACGGGGGGGGGGAAAAAATCACTGTGTGTGTGAAGAATATTTTCCACTGGTCTTGAAAAAGCAATTAAGGAATGTTCCATTTATTCTTCCAAAGCCAATGTTTACTTTTTTGAATACTTTTGATTATTTTTCCCTCTTAACTCATAGTATTTTTCAAGTTTTACTTCTTGCTTTTAAAGTAATTCAATGCCTGCTTGTGTTAGGTATTTACCACTTGCTGTGAGTGCTAGATTATACATGAGATTGAGACAAATCACTGGAAAACAGAGAGGAAAAATCAGGATCTTTACAATATCTTTCACATTTTTACCTACAACATCTATTTTTTGAAGGAATACTTACAGGAAAAATACAGCTATGAAACTATATTATCGTTTTTAAAGTTAACGTATTATGAACCAGTTTTTACTGAAATCAGTTATATAGTCCTGAATAATTTTTTAGAATAGTCAAAGGAAAATTAGTGCAATCTTTGTTGTGTTATTGTATATTTAATAGTCCTCTAGTAGGCCATAAAACTCCAAATCTCTTACAGTAAAATGTTCTAAAACTCAAAATACATACAAATAATTTCATTTTACATTGGTTATTATGAATACACAACCCCTTACTCTTGCTATGTAATATTTAGAGATATTTTTGCGTGCTGTATTCAGATTTATACAAAGTGAGCATATTTATCATATTGCAAAAAAAAAATCCCATTGCTTTATTTATTATTTATTTAATTCCAGTTAATCATCACTGGAACTATTTTAAAGATTCACTGAATGAAAATGAATGTCCACTGTAATTTAGGCAATGAACATTTGCATTTTAATTTATATTTATGTAGGGCTGAGTAACTGTTCTATAAAATCTTTTTTGTACAGCTGTATTGCAATAGAAAATATTAGAAAGCTTTAGTGACAGGCTGTGTATGGTACATATTTCTTAGAAATTATGATTATTAAGAAAAAAACCCCAAACATAAAATGCATACATAAGAAACCTTTAGTATTATAAGCATTGTAATAACTAAATTCTGGAAATTCAAAGTCTCAAACAGTTCTGTAACTCATCCTATTCAAAACTAATACAGCACAGTGCAATTTTTACAGTGCCCTTTGTGCTAGTATCCTGGAGCACTTTAAAATGAATAAAGTTAAAATTAGCAATGTAGCACTCAATTTCCTAAAGGAGTTACTTTAGAAAAACTAAGTAAAATCAATGCCTTAAATGTTTGGATTTAAAACCCTGCCAATTGAAGCTCTTTCTATTTCAAGCAGCAAAGTATTCTAAATCTCCCGAACAAAATGTCTGAAGGCTCTATAGGTTTAGGATATCAAAAAACTATTTAAGAATTATAAAACCATCATCTATCAATCTCTGAGTGCATGCTGATAGGCATGGAAAGTAAATGTAATGGCTAGGCAAAGCTACACAGCAGCCTCTGCATCAAATAAGAAGCTAGTTTATGTGCATTTCTATAATACATTTCACCTGAAGATCTCAAAGGGGTCCCTGTGTTCATTCCAGCAGAACCATATAAAACACTTACAAAATAGAACTGTGAACTGCAGCAATATGCTGGAAAAAAAAAGTTTTGTATGAACAGCAGGAGAGGTGCACCCTCCAATAGGCTAGGGGGTAAATTGCACATCAGGTGGCATCACTGGTGTAACAGGTCTCCTTGTAAATTATTTTATTGAACTGCAGCTCTGCAATTGATTACTGCAGGTCCTGCATTTACATATGCAACCATCATTAGCAGGAAACAGAGTTTTGTAGGATCTCAGCAACTACAAGTGTAGCAGCAGAGCATGGAAGCAACGACTGTGTTCTCTCTTCTGTCTTGCAAAAACACGTAAAATGTGTACCCCCTAGATGGAAAAGAAGGAAATCCACAATTGTATGAGATACTGATGAGCAAGCAGAATCTTGCTATTTCTGCTAACCAGCTTGATAATATCAAAAGAAACAAATAAACTTGTTTTCAAACTCTGGATGAAATTGGAGAATCATCTTTCGAATTACAGAAAAGTAGAATTAATTTCAATAGTATTTGGGAGACACAAAACAAGAATGTAAGTCACATACACATGACAGGAACTTATGAGCAGCACATGGTGCTCAGGATGAGGAATCTGGTCATGGGTGAGTCCTGGAAGCAGGGCTGTGGGTATTAGTCTTGATCAACCACTGGCAGGCAAGAAAGCAAAGATCTGCAGTGGCTGTCAACTAGCACAATTCATTCAGTCACCTGTGTTGTACGGCAACACGGGAGCAAGATGCAGGGTGCGGACTCACCTCCAGCTTCTATTTGTGGCTATACTCCACCTCGTTTATATAACCACTTTTGAGTTTCCTTGCCCTTTTCTTCCCCATTGCTACAATCCAGTCTATAACAAACTACTAACCTCCTTCCTTGTCTAGCTATCTCTAATTTCCTTGTGCCCCAGCAAGCTAATCATTCACCACCAGGGCAGCCGAATCCAAGGGACCTACTTTGAGCAGAAGGTTGAACTAGATGACTCCTGAAGCTCACTTCCAACCTACATGGTTTTGTCGTTCTATAATTAATGCTAAGTTGGGTCACCTTTTTCTTTATATGATTTCCGCTTTAATTTAGTCTTGTGATTGAGGCCAAGGTGCTGCTTAGTTATCATTTAAAAGTCTTGCTGTCATTGCCCTCCATTTCTTTAAATAATCTGTTTCTGAACTCGGTGAGTAAATGAATGCTATTTGTATAAACCTGCAGTTTTGTGAGCGTATCCACATCTTTCTGCCTCTCTACTGATACCTGCACTGATTTTGTCCATGATAATATGAACTGCCAGGAAGACATTTGTGCTGGCTCTGCATCCATCAGTGGCTAAGAAGGATGCAGCTATTTTGAGCAGCACTGTTTTCTGAAACCACTGAGACTGGAATTGGTCTGGGAATCTCTGTAGTTTGTAAAACCTTTCTCTGTTTCCTTCCAGAGAAGAAGGAAGATGCTGCTTCCAGTGGGGAGCTTCTCCAACATGACACCCTGCTCTACTGCTACTTTTTTTTTTTTTTTTTTAAATATCTTTTATAATCTGACAAAGACCACCTATTGACATAAGAGGACAGGTTTTGTATGGCAGGAAACACTGTATAGGCACCGATTACAGAAATAAACTGTGTTGTGGATGTGATCTTAAATACATATTTCTGGTTTCATAAACAGCCTTCCTTCATTTGTTGAGCGATGAAAGACCACTAAGATCTCATCAGTCCGAAAAGGGAGATGTGAAACCCTTTGCTGATGGATCTTTGCCAAGGGAGGTGGCAGGAGGGCATGGGAAGGGAAAGAAGTGAGACAAAGACATTGCAGGTGTGGAGAAAGGAGTTGTCTTTGTGTGTGTCAGAACATGTCAGGTTACAGGAGGAATGACGAAATACATTGGTGTTGGGAAAGTTACAGGTCCAGAAATTACCATCTACAGATGGTTAGTGTAACAAGAGACTGCTGATGAATGCTTGCGTTGGTGAAGTTCATAGCAGTCTTGCCACTTGCTGCTGTGTGACTCAAGATTTCCATACATTTCTGTGATACAAGAAGGTGTTTGAAACTTGATTTCTTTTGTCATAATCTGAATGACCAGAAGAGAACCCAATGAAATAACTAGCAGAAAAGTAGCTGCCTGCATAGAAGGAAAAAGATTTTAAAGTGAGGCATTTATTGGATGGCACAACCAGAAATGAGCAGAGGGAAAGTACAATACCCTTCCTCCCTACCTTCCTTGTGCAGCTGGACTCTACAGGAGGGTGGCTTGGAGAATGAAGTAGCAAGCATAGTCAAAGCTCTGTCACAAACTGAGTCCCTAATGAATATCTAGTTCCTTATTACCAGCCTTGCCTCTCCACGGGTGTTTTGGTGTTGTGCGTTTCTTAAAAATTTCTGTGTCAGGTTAAAGTAACACAAAAGTTAGCTTTCTGCTACGTCTAGCAGAAGCAAACATATTAGCTCAACAAGAAAGTAAACATGGGCACTTTAAATCATTAATTCCAACTAGGGATTCCAAATCTTGCTTAAACTTTTTTTAGTTTTTTTCCTAGTCTGTGTATCTGTAGTGTGACATCTTTACAATGCAAACCCTCTGTCACCTGTTCCATATGATTAGTGTTTGAGATGATTTTCAGTGTCAGGTTGTGCAGGTTTTGGCTCACAAGAAGAGGCTATTTAAACTTCTCCATATAGTCAATGATGCAGATTACTCATAGGAAAAAAGGACTGAGAGATGGAAAAAGTTAGTAATATTTCCAGGCAAGTGGGCTTTCAAAACTGATGTGTTTGCTGCCAAGACTTTTTTGACGCTGTCATAAGATACTTTCTTCCTGATTCTTGGGTTTTCTTTGTTGATTATTGCTCTTTTGCATAGTTTATCCCTTCTTCGGAACCATTCATAAAATAGCCATCATGTTTGCATGGTATGGTTGGACACGTGTGCTCCCACCCTTGGAAGGGGTGCCCATATTCTGTCCCCTTGTCCAGAATGTCCAGATAATGCAGTCTGAAAATAAAGTTCCTATTTAAGTGGAAAATTCAGTCATTGTCACTGTTAACTTTGATGGGATTTAAGACATGCTTAATATTAAGTGTATGCTTTATATTTTCCAGAGTGGGGAAGTCAAGGAAGAAAATGAAGAAAACATTTTCAAATTCTAAATGCCATACACTTTAAACAACTGTTTTTCAAGAAACAAGGACTGGATAATTAATTCTTTGTTGAGGTTTTGTGTGCTTGCTAGGAATGAAGAGATTGAAAAACAGTGGTAGAAAACTATGAAGTACTTGACAGATGCTTTTTAAATTATAATAATAGCTACAGTAAGTGTAAGATGGTATATTGCGCAGAGACGTTTACTGAACTACCAGGTACTCATTTGGCTATAGGCAAACACAGATCAATGGCAACTGACTGAAAATGAGTAGGGGTATTTTTTTTTTTTTTTTCCTTACCAATTCTTCTAAAATAAGTCTCTTTAAATTTGTGACACAGTCGGTCATGTGCATCATATTATGGCAGGTTACATCACATGATTTTATGTAGCCTGCTGGTAACGTCACTTTGCATTATACATTTAAAGAAATATCACTTCTTTTCAGGAAGAGTAGAAGACAGTAATCAACTGACAAGTATTCTCCCGCTACCCATGAGAAGAAGCCAAGTATCAGATCTAATACTTTCCACCCCTAACAAATAATTTTCTGTAAATGCTTGTGCATGACAGAATGCTAGCAGATAGTGGGTATTTCACAGCTGGTGACTCTCTTATTGTTTAACTGTGATGTCTGCATCTTATCACTCTGTGCAAATTATTTAGCAACTGCCATATTATTTATAGGTATGAATTGCACAAATTAATCTCATAAATAATTCATTTTTTTGCTGTGAATTAACATTCTGCCACAGTTAAAAATCTATTTTTCTGAAAGAGTATCAATTGCTATGGGCACATTGTGCTTGGTTTTTCAAGGCAATGGTTTTTGAAAAACATAGGTTTCAGTGAAAAGAATGAGAAGGGTTTTTTTTCTTGAACTTTATGCGCACTCGGCAGAAGCTTTCAGCTTGTGAAAAGTGCCACCGTGGTCTTTAATAAGAATTATGTCGTGTTCAGGCATTTACAGGAAGAGGAAAAACATTGGATCTCATCCTAACAGTATGGCAGTCTGTCATGACGTGACAGTAGTTTGTAAACAAAAAACTAACTTACATGAATAATGATCCATTTTCATAACTGAAACCAGGAAATAATAACATTCTTTTTCTTCCCACAGTAAGACATAAGAATGTCATTGTGGACCTAACAGAAAGACAGTCGCAAGTTTGTTTGCTAGTAGACTCCTAGGGAGCTGAACACAAAAATCCAATAAATAATTAGCTCTCCTGTGACAGGCTTCTGAATTACTGTGATACATTAATTGGACAAAATTAGCATGAATTAAGGCAAATAAGTATAACATGTAATTTATTACTTACTAAGCACGGTGCTGCAGTGGAAGCCTCAGATTTCCCTTAAGATTGCTTTAACAGCCATAATGCATTCCTTAATTTACTCTGTGGAAAATCAATTTTTTCAGAGTTCATTAAGCACCAATATGTTACAATGCAAGTCCCTAGAGCATAGAACCACAATACGTTATGCAAATTCATACCAGCGTGTTACCAATATGTAAATAGCAATAATACTATTGTCAGCTTCCTATTGATAGCCATGCTGGAAAGGATAATACTTAAAACTTCTTTAACTCTTCTGGCTTGTTTCTGATATTAATCAGTACTCCTTTTAAATGTCATTTCTTAGGAGAGCTGTTATTTTAAAAAATCTTTTTTCCTTTATGGTTCATTAATGAGTGTTCTGAAGTCTCTGTTTGCAAAGAAGTGGCACATAAAGCTTTCTCACACATTCATAAGCATCAGCCTTTTCACAATGAAAACTCAATATTTCCTGTAGATACACAAATGGGCGACGCTGACTGATCGTTATGGATACACCATACAATAAATGAAAGGGAAGGCACTCTGAAACTGCAAGCCCTATGCATAAATTTACTTAAGCCTTTTTTTTTTTCCTCTTTCTTTGAACAAAAATATAAAAACAAACAGGTGCATTGCATGAATTCCAGCTGCTGTGGCTTTTCCAGCAGGTAGCTGAACACCACACAGCCTCTTCCCACCCCCACCCCAGCCCCTCCAAGCGTGATATCATATGGTGTGGAATGTCCCTTTGGCCAGTGGGTCCAGCTGTCCTGGCTGTGCCCCCTCCCAGCTCCTTGTGCCCCCCAGCCCCTTGCTGCTGGGGCAGGATGAGGAGCTGAAAAGGCCTTGACTTAGTATAAAGACTGCGTAGCAACAACTAAACCATCAACGTGTTATCAACATTATTCTCATCCGAAATTCAAAACACAGCACTGTACCAGCTACTAGAAGGAAAATTAACTCTATCTCAGCCTAAACGGGGACATCAGCCAATCAGATGTGAGCCAGCATTAGGAGAATGAGCTCCCAGACTGTTCGATATTCACCTAATCATATGACAGACTCCAAAGCTATCACAGTAACTGCCTCCGGAGCTCTTTGGGGAGACAGATGTCACCAGTGGAAGGATGATTTCCACATCTTGGCACTCTGCAATTGTCAAACCGAGGGAGGGAGAAGGAGAGGAGGATTCTGCTAGTGAGGAAGCGTCCTTTGTGGAAAGAGGAGGAGCCACGTCTCACTCCTGTCATTCTCCCTTTTATCAGATTTGTTTTCAACAGAAACATTTCTGACTAAATCACACCCTGAGAAGCCAGGAACGGCATCGCCCTGAACTATAAACGCCTGCATTTAAGTCCACAATTTGGCCCTGCTCTGTAACTGTCATTAAAGGCAGCAGGTCAGAAGAGTTGGCTTGGAGGGTTTGGACCTGTGACAGCAGGGTTTGTTTTTTGTATATAATATCTAGAACTGCTTTATTGTTCCTTTGAGTTATGGTGAGACTGGCAGAAGAGCAAGGCATTTGGTCATTATCTTTTTAGCCTCAAATGAAACAGTAATTGATAAGACTATGGGACTTTATTGCAGAACTTAGCCCACAAAAGAACATTTGTTGGAAGATTTGTTTTAGTTGTTGTTGCTTAAGTTTAATGAAGCATAAAACATTTAATTTGTTAGGGCATCCTTGTGTACGCAAACAGAAAAGTCCATGTACAGTGAGGCTTTTATAGCATTTTGTTAACCATCATGTTTGTAGCGTTTCTTCCTATAAATACAGGGAATACTGTGCTAGAGATAAGTAATATTGTGTAATAAATACCCACTAACGCCCAGTGGTAAAATATATTCAGGACTTTACTCAGTCCAGCACTTCCTAGCCTTGCAACTATAACCAAAATGGTGACTGATGGTCTCCAAGCTCCTGTCTGCTGAAAAGCACGATCAAAGTTTTCAGAAGACAAATAAAGCAAAATCAATGCATCCTAAATGTTTCTAGAGTATGTGTACTCTGGAATCATTTTTACAATAAATATATATTTGAACCTAAGCGTATGTTACAGATGAACCCAGTCTGCATATTCTGATTCACTGCAGACAAATCTCACCCCTTGACACCCTCAACCATTCAGCGTATTACAGTGCTTGTAGTTGGTGCTATAGTTGTGTGTCCGTGGAGACTGAATCCCTCTGGGACTGCATCAGGTGCGTGGAGACTGACTCTCTAAAAACAGAAGGCATATGGAGTAATTTGAAAATATTTACCTTTTGTTTATGTTAATGGCAATCTTAAACAGGGAGCAGGCAGCAACATCTGGCTCTATCTGTGCAGGGTCTGCATACAATAGACATTTTAAAATTGTGTTTTCAAATTGTCTGTGATCATTTCCAATAGTATCATATATATTTTGGTAAAAAAATACTTTTCAAATAACTTTACACACCGGAGTAAGCATTTTAAAAATCAGATTAGTGGGTTTGTATTTTCTATGGGCCGTTAAATAGCATGCTTAAAAGCAGTCCCTCGGAGACCCTTAAAGAATCTGGAATGCGTATGAAAGGTGAAAAAGCTGTAGAAATTCTATTATCTGTATTGCCCATGTAAACTGAGTAGTCTAGAACACATGCAGACAAGTTTTGTGGTCCATATATGCCACGTGTATATTTAAATTTCACTTTTCAACTGAGATGGTGTACAATATTGTAAGGCAGTGGGGAAAAAAAAGCAAGCTTGGTAAGTAAAATCTGTGGTTTAAAAGAACAGAAGAAACCGATAGTTTTTTCTAATCTGAATAAATATGAGGATTTTGTTGGATGTGTTTTTTTCTCAACAAGAACCTGCTCAATACACCAGGCATGTTTGGCTACAGGTAGTGTGAGAAAGAGCAGCAGCTGCAGCGTTTGCTGGTTCTGAGTCAGACCAAGTTGCCGTGACAGAAGTGGGAGAGTTTAAACCTCCGAGGGCTTTTCTTGCCGCACTCGTTTCAAGCCTCCCAGAGGCCTGCCCTGGCTCACTACCGTGTGCTGCGGGGTGGAGCCGTAATGTTTGTGACATCTTCTGATCGGGTTTGGAAATTCGTTGTCTTAACGCATTGCATAGGGGCAGTAGTGGCTCAAAAATAATGTGTGTCAAGGATTATTACTGCTGTACTGACTATGAAGCTGTGCTAAGTCTTCCACATTTTACTTACAATGCCACTATTGGTGCTGAAAATTTTTCTGTCAAAACCAGCTCTCAGATGTCACAGCATTTTCCTATTCTGTCCATTCTTCTTCATTACCTCGGCATTCTTGTCTGGAGTTGAGAGCGAAGTATTTTTGTTGCCTTCCCATTGTGTATCCATTGAAAATAATAACAAAAAAATACTGTACCAATAGCATACTGCAATTTTATGTAATCATATATACTTTGAATACTTTTAGTTCGACTGCTGAGAATTTATAATGCAATCCAATTAATTTTTCAGAAGAATTTGTGCAAAATTCTGGACATTAACATATCAGGTGTTGTTTTTCATCATCCTTTTCTACTCAAAATTATTAAAAGAAAGTCAGTTTGGCTAATTTTCTATTCATATACATTTTCTTCTGTAATCTTCCACCTTACAGAATATTTAAAGCTACAAGAATGGTCATTAATGGGGTAAAAGGAAGCTTCCAAGGTGTTTCTATATCTTAAAAAATGCTACAAATAGCTAGGGAGTGGACTCCACCTATATATTCACAGGTGGACTCCAGCTATCTCTATCTATCCACAGACCTCAAAGCTAAATTCTCTATTCTGTATTGTTTATTAGCTTCAAGATTATTGCCTTTTTGACTGCACAGTGGCCTAGCCTGGAAAGAAAAGTTAGAGAGCATCTTCTCACCAGCCTCTTACGCTCTTGCAGTTAGCTCTAGTTTGATGGTAGGGCATTCTTGTTTGGTATGGCATTTTGGGGATCGAATCTAGCTAAGCTGAGGAGAAGCTGGCATGCAGGTATCTCTTCTCTGAGTCGTCTGGTCACTGAGAAATTTTACAAAAAGTTTGTGCCTAGTTATGCATCAGGCCTTAGAAGACAGCTCTGGGGATGAAGGCAGAGCCACACCTGAGCCTTGGCGAGGGGCTGAAGTTCAGGTAGCCCTGTTCCTGGCCAGCTCTAGCCAACCCTGGGCTTCTTTGATCTCTCTTCAAAGTAGCTTCACTCTGTCTTGATTGCAGAGCATGTTGGTGCCAGGGTCACACATTCTGGATCTGCTGGCTGGGGTCAGAGGTCTGCTTTTTGTAGCACTTCAAGTAAGTGGTGCAGTCTTACCGTTAAGTCACTGCCATCTGGATGAATCTAGATCTTACTGGTTGCATAGCAGCCGTGTCAAGAAACTACCAAAATACCAAAATACTTGCTTTTCACATAATATTCATTTGTCACTTCTCTTGTCAAACCTAGATATTTTGTAACTGGCTACACTGATAGGGAATTTGACAGAACTGTGCCAGAATTTATTCAGTGTATGGCTTCTTGTGGAAATCAAAAGAGGAGTATGGGGTGAAACACCTGTATTGTCTGTAGAAGGTCTAATTCTTTGCTCCCTGTTGGAATTACAGGTCATTATTTTCCTGCTTTCTTTTAGCATTGAGAGAATAGTGACACATCCCTGAATTTATCCTTTAACTTTCAATCGCGTTCTCTCCAAATGTACCAATTCCCTTCTGGTCTTTGTTGTCACTAAAATTGCTACAATATGTCCACCCATATGTGTGCCTTATGGTCCCTCACTTAACCTGCATCTCTTAAAATGGCTTACTAATGTATGTTTGTGTTAAGAGATAAATGTTACCTCCATTCTTCTCAACAAAGTCAAAACCAGTGAGAGATAAGCCAAACAATTCAGATGCAACTGAACAGTGGGGGAAGTTGGCTACCCACGGGTATGGCAGGGTAATTATCTGTCTGCCCACAACCTGCCCACAGCTGGAAATTCAGTTAATTTTATTTACTATTCCAAGGAGAAATTGAAACCCCTAGAACAGAAGAATCTCATAAACCTCTCCAAATAATTAAAGTTAAGACCGTGCTTCAAAGTTCTCTGCCTTTATTATGCGGTATGTTGTTCTGCATCTAATTCAGCAGGTCACGAGCATTCACATTTGCAAGAGAAATAACCCAAGTCCGAAGGCATCAGTCCAGTGGACATCACCTCTCTGTGAAACCTGTCTTTTCCTTTAAGAAATCCATCTAAAGAAATTTCAATAGTGTTAAATAAGTGGGATAAAAAGATCTAAAAAATCTTGTGTTGTTGGTTGTGTTTAGGGGAGTGTTTACCTGCTATATTGTTTTGAGAGGGAAAGTATTTTATTTTTTTTTACTCTGAGAATATTTCAGGTGCCTCAATGTAGATGTCAGGTGCCATTTGCTACACTCTAAGGTATTCTGCTTCACTTCACAAGGCTGTGAGTTTTCTGCGGGTCCTGTCTCATATCTTTGCCCTTTGTACATGTACCAGATACTCTAACGCATTGTCAGTATTTGGGAAACTAAAGCTGCCTTTACTGTTTTGTTTGTTATCTCTGCTTTCTACCTCAAAGGCATGCTGAGAGGATGCATGGGATGAGTTAAGCAAATTGAAAGGGTCTTCCTTGTATTACTTTGTCATCCTAGTACATGTACGTGCCATGCTGTAATATTCTTTAAGCTCCCTTTGACTCCATCCTCCAATATTTTCTCATTTTCCTTAGGTCTATGTAATTCTGCCTCTATTCAGCTACTGTCATTAGCATATATTTGGTGATTTTACCTGTTCTGCTGATGAATTCAGCTTTCATGCCACATTTGACCACTGTTATGGAATATTTTTGGCTTGGCAAAGCACTACCATCTCTGCATTTAAAGTAAGATACCTACCAGAAACCTCTATGTGGAGAACCAGATGGAAGCTGTTTCTGCACAAGCCTAACACCTGAACTTTGTGTATTTACATCTCTGCAAAAATCAAGACTATTTTGATTTGCAGATGATTTATAAGTTTAAGGAAGAAAACAAGATGCAAAACATTGTATAATCAGATCCAAACATATCCTAAATCTGTAAAACACACACCTGTGTTTCAATTTTGTTGTTAAACTTTTAAGCATTGCAAGGACTTTGTTTCTGAACAAATTTTATTCTGTCACTTGCTCTCCCCTTTGCCCAATCTCATTTTGGCATCCATCGTTCCTAACCAATATTCCCCTTTGCCTGCCCGCCCTGCCCTGCCCGGAGGCTGATAGGCAGATGGTGATGGGCTCTAAGGAGGTAGGAAGAATGTTATCTGTTCAACATGTTCAACACTATCAATCCATTTAGTCTTTTGTTTTTCAGATCTGGTTCCCCTTGTCTCTAATCATTGCCTTTGAGTATTTTTTTTTTTTTTCTGAGGACTGCTTGTGCTCCTATTCCTTCTCTCAGATTGTAAACATATTTGAGCAAGGGTTTTGGGTTTTGGTGTTCTGTACTCCATCTCCCCTTTTTAGGTACAACTCTAATATAGAAAATATCCGCAAGGCTGCCAACGAGGTTTGCAAGTTCTGAATCTCAGCTGCTTTCGTTCCCTTTTTTTAAAATGGAGCATTTCTGTTCCAAATAGAGTATCATTACAGAAGTCACTTTAATGCTTCATAAAGCGCAAATCCTCTTTGCCTTCTCTGCATGGTCTCCGATATCAAACACTTCCTTTCTTGTATTTTTGTCCCCAGATCTTTAAGAATGAGACCTGTCTGGATCCCACATGAATTTCATTTTTCAACACCCAGAGTTGGTTAATAATCTGGTCAAGCCTTTCATTTGTGGCTACTGTTTATTTGCTCCCACATATTCTATACATTAATGGGAACCTCGATATAATTCAGGCTGTGCAGCATCTGATTGTAGCAGACTGGTTTTCACTCCCAGAAAGCAGCACATCAAAGCAGACACAGATCAATAATACTTTCCCCTTCCTGTCTGGGGATAGTGTTGCAGGTTTCTGTTCCAGCAGCCATGAGAAAATGCCCACAAAAATCCAGATAGTGATCACTAAGGAGCAAAACCAGACTCCAACAACTGGCACAGTACCTGGCACACAAAGTATCACTTGAAGTGCAAGTTGTTGGTTCTTAGTAAAAGAACCTTAAAGTGTGTATCCTTAAGAGCTTTTTTTTTTGCCCCCCCCTCCCCTTCCCACTTCTTCCCTTTTACTTGAGCTCCTTCACACAGTGCTGTTCTCCCTTTTTATACTGTAGCTGTGGTAGTGAATGCTTCCAGTCCCAGCTAGTCATCACTGGATACAAACATTAAATGAAAACTTTTTCAATTAAATTTTAGGTTGGTTGATCAGCCAGAAGTGGGAAATGTTTAGGTGATAGTGAGTAGCGGGTATCTGGATGGCAATTAGTGTCTACTTCCAATACCCTGAGGCAGGGACTCAAATGTTTCACCTGTGGAGGGGGGGGGTCAGGGCTTTTTCATCCATTCTTTTCTTTTCCTTTTAATTCCCTGACTCCCATAATCTGGCAATGTATTATGCAGCACAGACCAGGAAGGTGGGCTGCAGTAAATGCTGCTTTATGGATCAAGCAGTAGGAAGTGCTATACTCTTCCCCCCAGAGACTGAAAGCTTTACATCAATCAGCATACTGACAATGACTGCTTTTGAACTTACCTGTAGTGTAGCAGTGTGGAAAATCATTATCCAGCATTCAATTTTGTTAGAGAACACACATAATTTGAAGACTGAAGCACCACACGGCCATTTTGTCTGACACCGAGCACCTTTTTGATTGATCGCCTTTCTGTGCCACAAGGAGGAGACAGGATATATTCTTTGCCTCTTGAGTACGGTGCCCAAATAATCTCACATACTCTAATGACATGTGTGAAATTTGCCGTCAACATTTGCGTAAATTTAAATACAGCATGAAACATTCCAGTTCTCCTTCAGCACGAATCAGCGGAGTTGGGCACCCTGCACCAGGCAGTCTCAATGAGTGGCAAAGACAAAAGGTAGCGCTGTGGTACGCATTCAGACACTAATCTTGTTTTGCTGTGGATGATGTGATGCATATGGTCTTGGGAATGATGCAAAGGAACAGATACGGAACCTTGTACTTATTAAGCATGAGCTTTCATAGCAGATAGTTGCAGATCCAAGAACGTGCTCTGTCTGTGTCTGAACTCATTTCACTGGAGGATCGAGACTGTCATAAATAAGATCAATCATGTAAAGAGCTCTGTTTAGCTTCAGTTTCTTCATGAAAAAACTACTGCATGGACTGCAAACAATGGCAAGAATCCAAAGGCAATTACACACTGTTCTGATTAGGGAAAATCCAACCTCAATCTTCATAGCGAGTAGGCAGAGTTTCATCACGTTTGAAAGACAGATTATTTCACATCTACTATTTAAAGTAGATTATCTCTTGTTAGTTACCTGGATCTGTATTCTAGATAATGGGAGTGCTGTCAGTAATCACTCTTGGTCCTCTTCTGGCTCCCAGATGAAAAAATAAAAGGCTCTTATTTCATATCTTCTTTTCAGGGATAGTCATTGCTTCACTTTTGTTTGAAGGCATCTCCTAATGTAGCTCTACATTTTTTAATTTCTTTATATTTCCCTACTTACTTTCATGCTCAGGTCCCGCTGTTTGACTCTTCTTCTTAAGCACATAGGTGGACTTAAATGTGAAGAGAGAAAAAATCCTTAATTTGGAAAACAAAAGGCACCCTGGAAGCACATTTTCTTTATTCATTTAGTTTATTTGTGTAGTGGGACTTAATGGCTTTTTCAAAGTATCTCATGTTGATAGTCCAGGCCTATGCTTTCCTCTTAGTACTTTGTGTATCTCTTGTCTAAAGCTGTGCTTCAGACAAGCCATTATTTCAAGACAAATCTTCTATTGGCACATCTTCTAGTGACGAATCTTCTAGTGGCCTGCACTGTTCTTTGAACTTTACCTAGGCAACTGTTCAGATCAAGCTGCAAAGCCTACCTCATTACTGATACCTGCCCCACTCATCCCATAATTGTTTCTTAGTTCTGCTAGAAATAGGAAGGCCAAGGGGAAAAACTGGAAAGGAAGGCTGAAATATTGTGGGGTAGTAAGCTGTGAACCGTTTGTATCTTAGAAGGTGCTTTCTCTAGGTTTTTGCATTGTACTTCAATACTATAAAAGTTAAGTGACAGAGAGAAGGCTTCACAGGCTAAGATTCCCCCAGTTCAGATGAGGAACCTGGAGGAACCAGTTCCACACAGTCCTGCAAACACCTTTAAAGGTGTGCATCCCAGAGACCCTTCCTCTGACTGAGTAGGCCTGGTGCAGCTGTCTGTCAACACTGTTCTGTATTTCAGCCAGAAAGGGTCATCTCAGAGTGACAATAAACATTTGTCTATTTGAAGTCTTCTACTTGTCTTCTTTGAAGTCAGTAGTAGCATTGCCTGCTTAAAGGATTGCAAGATTTTGCATTCCCAAAGTCTGTGAGCATTACTGAAGTTTTAACTGTCTGTATCACAATAAATCAAACATCTGAACAAATGTACAATGCCAGAAAAGACCAGGTATGCTTTCTACATACAATAGGAGACTGCTGGTTGACATCTAAAAGTTAGGTCTTACCTCCTTCTGTTCTCATGTTGATGCTTTTTACCCCACAGCTGACATTACTATGTACTTTCCTCTGTCTTTACGTAGCAAAATAATGACAAGTTTGATTTAGTGTTTTTCACTTTGTACACAATGATGCTGAAAATCTGAAGTAACAGAGATTTGTTAACAAATGCCTTTCGGTGATGTGACAGACATGACCCTTCCCACCCCAATTGGTTGGATAGAAATAATACCAACTTTTTGCAGCGCATACGTGTTCTCTGTGTGTTGCTCTGTGGCTTAATACTGTTTGGCTTCATTCAAATGTGTGAACACTGGAGCTACAGGACACAGAAGAAAGGCTATTCTGCTCTCGGCCTTCTTTCTTTTTAGTATAGATAGCAGGACATCTAATTGTTTCTTGAATGACCTCCAAGGTCTTTGTGGAATGAGATTGTTGTCTTCTCTGTAGAGAAGAGCATCCACATTCTATTCAGTCATTGTAACTTAATTATAGGATGCATGTAATAATTTGGAGACAGTCAGTGAATTTGCCTCTCATGCAAGTCATCATGAGACTCTGGGAAATAGATGTACATGTTCATTTATTGTAAAATACTGAGATTAATTATTTCACCTGATATCTGTACTTGTAAGTTGCCAGCTGCAGCTGAGGATGACAGAGAATGAGCCATAGATGACATATATTAGGTACATTGTTTAACACCCTACTGAAGGCGTTTGGATGCTGCGTGAATGGAAGCTGTGTAGAGCAGTTAGAATTAAAGTCCATTGTATGCTTGCCAGTTATTCTGTTCCTCCTTTCTATGATACATGAAACTGGTTTTGAAGATGCTTTTGGTCACAAGTGACAGCATACACTATGCAGTATTTCTCCGTTGCTCCTCCTTGTAGTCATCATTTGGTTAGATGCAAGAGACGTGTCGGTGTCTTCACAGCAGTTGCATTTCATTTCAGAAGTCTGTATTCTGTCAGTCGTTATTTTCAGAGCATGATTTTCTCTCCACATTTTTATGAGCCATTAGTAACGTAATCCTGTTTCCACTAGAAGCAGTTGGGAATGTGTCACTGCTTTCAACAGGTGTAATTTTGCCTTCGTGTAAAATGACTACGTGTTAGGGGGTAGTGCAGGGTCTGCTCAAGAGCCTTTTTGCTTCTGACTATCTGTAGCGCTCAAAATTATTGAAGGCCAGGCTTCTTGTTAGTTTTTAATGATTGTTTTATTTGTGGATTGTGTAAGAGTTGTACATGGTTTATGTATTATTTAGTTTGCAAAGAATATTAAATTTAAGTATCTCTTTAGTGGCTCTTTAAATGCAATTCGATTACTTTTTGAAATTCAAAGTAATATTTAATAACTGTTAGTTTTCTTTTAGATAGTTCTTACCAAAGAAACAGGAGTTCTTACAGCTACATGGATAATTAACTTGAAGCTTGTCTGTCTCTTGGGGGACATCAGATATGTAAATGAGGAACTTAAGTCTGAACAAGACATGCCAGGGAATCACTAAAAGTTTTATTACACTAAAGCACCGGTATTAAAATCCTAAATGTTATAATATATTATTATAAACCACTGCATTTTAAAGAGCAAATACGTGTGTGGGGTTTTTTTTTAAATTTGCTATGTAAAATCATAAAAATATGTAGCTTTCAGTTTTTGAAGAGATACAATGAAATTTTGAAACCTTCAGCAGAAAGCATGGACTGTTATGGGAAAAATTATAGATTATACTAATGCTCTACTTTCTTTCAGTATCAAAATTTTAAACAAATAGAAGTACACAAAAGCAATGCTCTCCCTCTCCAATTCCAGAACTGAAGATGATTATACTTCCAGCTATCACACAATGTGTCATGCCATATTGAAAGCTATCCCTGGCACACGAACTTTCCACACTATTGTCCCGCTGAGAACAAAATTAAGGCCAAAGTTCATCAAAAAAGTTGTTTGATGCCCTTTCAAAAATGGGTTATTTATTGCCAAAACAATTCAACAGCCATCCAACCTAATCATAAGGAACGTCACGGATTAAACTTTTGCAAAAAACAAATTTCCATAGACCCGGTTAGTGTTCCTCTTAACAGTGTCAGCAGTCAGTATCAGGGGCTAAGCAGTAAGTGAATATAAAGATCACCCAGTTTTCCACTTTTTGAGAGGTGGCCTCTTTTTTGGAGTAAAGACACAGGCAGGCAAATACAACATCTATGAGTGTTACTGTTCCCTTTCTAGAAATAGGAAGCAACCACTTTGAATGACTGGAGAGTAATGTCTCTTGTACGTGCAATTCATAAAAACTACATATTCCAGATCTTAGCTAGATTCTTGCATACTAATATATCATTTTATTTTTGGTGACCTGGTTGACCTATGAGCTTGCAATCAAGTATGTAATTCAAGCATACAAATATTATTTATTTAGCAGGGCTATTCATGTTTTTAAGATTATGTGCTACAGTTCTCCATTGAACTAAAGCCAGCACAGGAGGGAAGCAAATGTTCTAGTAGCTAGGTCATCACTCCCATCTACTGATCCACCACCACTGTTTACATCAACAGTGGATGTAAGATTCAACAACAAATGAAATCGCAAAGTACTTCCCATTTTTCATGTATAGTATTTGGTTTCATCTGATCTAATTTTCCAATTGGGTTCAATGTGTACTCAAACCAAAGTGGGCCTGTCTGCTTTCTGCAGACATCGTGGTATCATAATTCAGCCTACCTCTACTCTAAATACAGGTTTAAATTTCCTTTAAAATTGGGGAAAATCTTTGTTTAACGGGCTACCTTTCACATTCTTACCAAGTGGTACCTATTTTTTTCTCCTCTTTGTTGTTATTTGTTCCAAATAATGCAGTTCCATAAGATTATAAGCCACTATCTGTTATTTTTGTGTACTAGTTTTACTAGGTTTTTATTTAGTAATCCTAAAACCTGTTCATGTTCAACTGCATTTAAATTCCATGGAAGGAAAGAACATGACTTGATTGACCGTTCTGGTCTGACTAAAATTTGGATGAGGTTTGTAAATAATTACATATTACTAATTTGAGGATGAAATGCCAATTCCATTCTAGAATTTTTTGGGAAACATCAGGTCCATTTATGAAATTTATGCCCACTGCATTTCAGAACCCTTGAAGTGAAATGTATGATAGTATCTTATAAATTGTTTGCAGTATTGGTAATTTCCAGGCATGCTCTGTGTAAAATGTAAAGAAATATTTTTTGCATGATGTGTGAATTGTGCCAGTGCAATTCAAGAATGGAGAAGTTTGTTGCATGATAATGTATAGACTAAAAATAGTTTTGTATGTGGTTGAAATGCAAGATGTAAAAGTAATAACCTGTATCATTCATTTAATCTTGTATTCAATTACTTTGCATCAACTTTCTCCAAATATGAAATAGTTTGTAACAAATGAAATAGAAATTAGCTCAAGGAACTGATTTATTTTTGATGTACCATGTTTGTAAGGTGTCGATGAAAAATATTAATAAAAGTGAAATGTTAATAACAGTGCTAATATTATTAATAATAAACTAAGAAAAAAGCAAGTGCACAACTGTATATTATTTTATGCTTACTGCTATTTTGTAAAATACATTTGTGATATGCATTTTCAATCCTATCAACTGTTTTAATGTAGTGTGACTTAATTCTGAATCTGTTCTTTAAATTTGGTTTTAAAGCTTGTTATTTTTTTGTGAGAACACACTACCTTTGATTTAATTTTTTCTGACGCTGTGCCCACTGCATAGTAGAAAAAAAAAAAAGTGTAATTGTAGTTTTGTCCTTTACAGCACAGGACAAATAAATGTCAAAATCAAATGGTGGTGTCCCCCAAGGGAAAATATACTTCACTTATGAAATATTCTTCCCCAGCTCCCATTGCTATTCCTGTGAACACCTAGGTGAAGCTGCCTCAGGACCTAATCAGATGCTGCTCATTTGCATATAATAAAAAATCGTGCAATGAGGTTTTAGCCCATTCTGAGGAAAAGTGCATAATGTCTCTTTAAAATGTTCTGGTAGAAAACTGATGCAGGTCTGGCTCTGGATGAATGGTTTGAATGGCACAGACCTGGTGAGAAATTAACGTCTGCTCATATTGTTGGTGTCTTGTCTGTTTACCACGGCATTTAATGAGTGTGTTTGGAGGTGGTGTGGTGCTATGTGGTCTTGAAAAGGCAGTGATATCAATAAACTGTCAGACTTTGTCTCAGGAATTATATTAATAATCAACTATACAAAAGAATCATTAAGGAAGCTTGAAGGTGAGATGGTTTTGGGGAGAAGATCCTCCTTGGGCATTATTAGCACTCTTAATTGCATTATTACTCAGCGCAAGTGAAACCCATCGCTCTTGGTTTATAGATATGTTGCACACTTTTGTGACATAAAATCCTGAGCAGTTTGAGATTGTGAATTGTCCTCAACCACTTTTATATTCAAGGTGCTTGATAATCCCTGGAGTTGCCCTAAACCTTTTTAACTATCCTACAGTGTGAGGTACAGCTAGTTTGGATTTAAGTTTGCACTTAATTTTATTAGGAGAGTAAACGATGAGAAAGCTTGTGATCCAACTAAAAACATAGATCGATAGATAGATAAACAGACATATAGACAGAGAAAGGCTTTCATATTTTCATAACAATTTTTAGATAATTTTGTTATCAGAAGGGATACTGACAGGGAGGGAAAAGAAAACATCTTGAAATGGTGGAGCTCCTGGTTTTCCTATTTTTCAACTAATGAATTCTTTACTTTCAAGCAATTCTGTTTTGAAATTTAATTTGGTTTTCCATAAAAGTAGATACATTGTAAATAAGATGTTTCAAATATTTTCAAAATATTACAAAATATTCTTTTTAATGATACTTAGAGAGAAAGCTGAAAGCTCTTCTTTTTGCCCCTATTTTATTTTATTAATGTCTCTAATGCCATCATTTTCCTGACACATTACATCTGTTTTCTGGTCAACTCTAATTCTGAAATTCAGTTATTCTCAAAACTGCATCTGCCTGCATATTTTGTCCTTGAGAATTTTGTGTGTAAATGGTTTGAGTAAACAGAGTCTGAGTAAATGTACAGAAGAAGGGGTGAATTCTCCTCCTGCAAACCCACAAGCTGTGTGCGGTGGGGCTTCTGGAGAGGTAGGGATGGGAGCATGCTCTACTGAGATGGAGAACCAAGACTATAATCTTTCAGCTTTTTGGGGAATCTGATTGTACTTCCACTCCTTTCCTAGTCCTACTGCTCTAACTGTGCTGTCCTTGGGTGAGCAGATCATGTGCCTTTACAGAGAGGCTGCTGAGGAAGTCTTCTGACTAGCTGCCCTGACAAACTCCCACCTATGTCAATTTTGCATTGCATTTACAAAACTACCCCTCGTTCTTTATCCCTCTGCTCCCAAATGGTATCTATCTGTAATACAGATATAGAAACATATGGGGACTTGGATCTAATGATGCTTACCATGGTTTCTCCTACCTACCAGGGACCATTTTTTGGTGCTAATTAAGCAGGAAGCCTCATCTGCCTCCCTTGCTGTTCACTGCGCTGACTTGCTGCCAGGATGGTGCATCCAGCAGCCAAGGAAAAAGAGAGAACGTTGTGAAAAGAGGTGGGAGAAGGCCCAGCATCAGCAACCCCAGGTCTCTGCTGCCAAGCGGCTCTTGTGGAAGTGCAAAGACTATCATAGGTGGAGTCATGTGTCAGCAGACTTGGGTGTGGGAGGAGTGAAGGAGGATATGGAAGCAGGGATAGAAACCTGGAAGGTTAAGTGAAAGAAGGTGTAATGCACAGAATAACCACATGTCTTTGGTGCTTCAGGGGTACGTGGCTATGGCCAGCTGCAGCTTGCAGCAAGGCAGGGAACATCTGCATCCAGTTGCACCCTCGGAAGATCTGTGCCATGCGGTTAGGCACCTTGGTTAGCCCCCGGGGTTAGGGTTCTTCCAGTAGTTTCATGGCTGGGAAAGAGTAGATGGGAAGAGCTGGCTGGTAGCAACACAGCAGGGAAGCACACAGTACATGCAGCAACCCCTCCTTCCCACCCATGTTTTGGTACAGATATGGACAGTGTTACACAACCAAATCAAAAGGTGCACCTACTTTGGTGTTTTAGTTAAGTTCAAGAGCAAGTCTCCTCATAATTCTCTCTTAATGAGCTTTCATTCACTTTGCGGAGCATCTCGGGGATCACAGTTTCTGTTCGTTTGAGACACACAATACTGGAACTGGTGTTCTCCACCTTCCAGGGAGCATCCAAGCTCTGGAACCCCATTACAACCAGCCAGAGTAAAAAAAACCAAAACTAACCACATACAATTTGATGCTGATTCCTAAGCAACATCGATGTCGCTCTACAAATCCACTCTTACCAAGCTGTGCAACTCATTCTACAAATACAGATGAAGTTATTTTTGTATTTTATTAGAAATTTTTTGGGTGACCTTATTCACCCTACTCTCTCAAATGCCCTACTGAAAATATTTGTCAGAAATAGCTAATTTCAACCACCATAATTAAAAAAAAAGATAGTTTAGATATTAAGATAATACTTATAAAATAAGCTACTATTAAAATGTGGTGCTTCAAAATAACATACTTATCTAAGCTGTTTAAATTTCTTATTTTGAGATGTAAATTTATGGCTACTATTTCCCCTCATTGTAGTATTTCCTAATCCTGTCATTCTTTTAACTTTTGTTTTTACATATAATTAATTTCTTGTTTGCTACTCATGCATTTCTTAAACAGCAGTGTTTCTGTAATATTAGGGGTTTTTTTCCCATTTTCCAGCCTGTATCTCTTCTGCTTCCCATTCTGACTTATAAGGGCTTAATTCCCACTCTCTTCCTTGCCTATCTGAATGTTCACCAAAATATATAGTGTTAAGTTTTAAAGAGACATCATTAGGTTTTAATATCAACATCAAGGCAGCTTAATAAGAGAAGTAGAGTTGTCACCTTCCTGAGCCCCGTTTTCCATCTGTTTCCAGCCTTAGGCATTACATCAATTTACAGTCTGTTAGCAATTGTAGGTTTTCTTCACAACTATGAAAGCAAAAAACAATATTTTTCTTTTCATGGAAAAGATTTTATATGAAAGTTTAGAACATACAGAATCTTAGTGTAACATATGGGTTATATAAGTATACAAAGCAGGTCAATTTGGCCCATTGCCTTAAAGCACAACTGGGTGTTTGACACCACCACACCACAAGCAGTAGTGTAAATCAGAAAATCTGCACACAGTTTAGTCATCATCTGTAATATATATGTGTATATTAAATGAGAAATGTTAAATTTGATTATGTAGATTTAAGAACACCGTTTACTTATTAGTTGCAGAAGGTATGGCAGAGATGGATGAAAACCTTGTTCCTGAAAAGAAGCATATTCTGAATATACGTTGCCCACCACATACTCTAATGTGTGATGGAGAATCATTCAAGGGCTGATAAACCACCAAAAAAATAGTAGAAGCAGGATTTCATAAGTGGATATATTGCCCCTGTCTTGTTTTCGCCAACTTATATTACCACAAGTTTTCTCCCTTTCTTGTTGTTGATCCGGCTGAGGGAAGGTTACATTTGCTGTTGCGGCTGACAAGATATATGTAACTAGCGTGTAAGTTAAAGCATGACTGTGATTGCTTGGAGAAGACACCATGCATTGCCACACTCACAGTTTTTTATCTAGATCCAGGCAAGTGGACCACAGATACAGTGGCTGAACCTTTCAGTCTTCGGTGTTTCAGTTCCTGTAATACCACTGGGAGAAAGGGAGATACTGTTGTGCCTGTTTTACAATACAGACAGAAGAAGTTTGGAAACCGAGGGGTCCCTCTGCTTCAGTTGTGGTAGGCATGGCTGAACTGAGCGTGGAGTCTCCTGGTTCATGGTAACAGCACATGTGGGCCACAGGCTACGGGCTTGACCGCAGCATCTTCTCCAGACTGCTCACTCGTAGGCTACGGACAGATCCTAGAAGGATCTAGCACTTAAGAGCATTTCCTCAAACCCAAGATTAATTTGGTTCTACAAGGTGACTTCTCTTTCCTGAAGGGTATTGGTCTGCTACGTAATTATTCCTGTTAATCCAGTTTTTATAAGAGGAATATTGGAGAGACAGATTTTCGGATGCTGCACATGGTCTTTTCCCTTTGGCCTCTGCGGACCAGTAACAGTGAGAACTTGCTGAAAAATCTGTCCCTGATTAACGAGTGTTCAGTCTTGGTTGTGGTGCTGCCAGCTCTCGCTACTCCTGCGCTGCAGAATTTATTTCAGAGCTGATCCTTGCACCTGTGTGGGCTGGCAGCCCCACATGCTCGTTAGTTCCAGTGTGGGCAGGGCCGCCCCAGCTGTGGAGAGGGGTCAGGAACTTTCCTTTGCAAACTCAGGGCTGTTTTCTTGGGGTGAGTCATCACCCAACACTTCAGTCCCGTCTGTTATGCTTTGGCAGCAATTATCCTTGCTCCTATCTCCCCGTATTTATGAGGCAAATAAAATTATGCCTCTGTTTTACTTTGTAATGTTTAGGAAATGTTTCCATAAACAAGAGGGTACTGGAAAAAACAAGTGCATGTTGCCTGATATTCTCTCTGTCATGTGCAGGCTCATTTCTCAAACGTGTTGCTATAACAGTGAGGAGCTGACAAAGGCAAATTTATTGAAAGTTGTACGTGTAAATTCCAGGTCAGTTCTTTTCATGAGCAGAGGCTATGTGGTCCTCTTCATTCTGGAAAATCCATTTTTTCTGAAAGCTTCCATTGTACTAGATGCATAGAGATTAAAAGCAGCAGCTACTTTATTCAAAACATGTTTGCTTTAAATTACAACAGGTTACTTTGCAGCCAGACATCTGAAAGCCATGTGCTAAATAAACCCTACATTTTGTGGAGAAGGGTGTTAAAAATCCCCTAAAGTTGTAGAAATATGAGAGGCAAAGAGGAAGAATATGTTTTTGGCAATGGTAGTCAATGCATTGAGGCTAAACTGAGCTTTGTCTCTGTGGTTCTTCTAGCAAGGAAGACACATGTCTTGAATGTGGTTCAAGTATATTGCCAACACAAGCTGCTTAAGGAGGTCAGTGGCGATGGCAGACAGTGCTGCAGAACTAGACAGAAGTTCCAGATAGGGAGTTGGAACCTGCACACTGTATATGCACATACGTTCTGGTACATGTTAAAATTATTTAATTGCCAAGCCTTAGTGTTTCCTCTGGCTGCTCCTTAGAAATATGTTAGAAGCAGCAAATGACCGAGCCACCATACCCATTTTGCCCCAGTGAATTCTTTTAAAAACTCTTACAGGAGCCTGCATAACTACAGGGCAAGGCTGCTACTGTTGGAACAATGAGCTGGCATCATCTAATTGAAGCACATTTCTTTTGTTAACTTGCTAGCTGTTTAATATTTATAATAATTTAATTAATATGCCTGATGTTTGCAACTGTATTATTTATCCAGGAAATAGAGCTCTCTACTGTCAGCCTGAGTGAAATGAGTTTTACCACACCAAATAACGCTGCAAGATGGTGCACGTTTAGAGAACCAGTGTGGCATGGCCACTTCTGCACAGAGTACTCTAATTTCTAAAAAGAGTCTTGGTTTTCAAGCACTTTACTTGAACAAGAATATTTAATTTATTTGTTATTTTATGAAGCATTTTTATGTGTAGAAAAAGTGCTACTTGTTTGCACATGCTGGTTATGTGGCATTCTTACATGATTTCATGCTTTGCTGATGGAAAATTAGACCCTTGTGTATTATAAAAGAATAGAAGATAGCTATAGAATCAGGATGCGATTGCCTCAGGACATTCTGTTGACAGCTAGAAATATATACAGACAAAGCAATGTCACTGGATGCTAATGTGAACTATACAAGTTGATGAGTACTGTAAATCCCTGTAAAAAGAGAAATCTATACCCTTTTATTTTGCAGGGGTTTGCCTTTAAAATTGCCACTAATATCACTTCTATAATTTTGCTATATATAATCATTATTAAGATTTTATAATTATGGACATGCTAGAGCACAGATGTATGTTTTTGCTAGTGTATCTGTATTCAGAAAACAATTTAATCTTCCCTTGTTTACTAAACCTTTGCTTCACATTTAGGTAAGCTGTTATTAGTTTAAGGGGGAATTTTGACTGCATAAGGAATGCCAGACCAAACCAGTATTGAGTTAGAGAAATAGGGTTCAGTTTTTGAAACTAAAGCAAGATACATCAAATTAGCCCTAGCATTACAGGATTTTTCATGGCCTTTTTATGTTTTCCACATCAACCCCTATAATCAGCCTAGATGTTCCGAATAGACCAGTTCTCAGTAAAAAAGTAAGAATTTGCTTCTGCTGAGCCTAATTCCGTCATTACCAATAGATTGCAATACTGTATCATTCCCGAGGTGTAACTATTTGCTTTACTGCTTCCATTTTCTGAAATGCTCTCTTAACAACTCAGATCAACTAAAGCTGTTTTGATATTGCCTGCTTCAGTCCATCTTTCTTATTTGTTTAATCTTTAAAAATACAGCAGAAGTACAAGAAGACTGCAACAATGCACGACCTATGTAAAAATCTCTGTTTTCCCTATATATATTATCATGATAGCACTTTGGACATCAAATATTTATCCTAATTACAATTCTGCTCCAATCTGAATATATTTTATATGTCAGCAACGCTGTGTCTGAGAGAAGAAAAAAATAATTTTGCTCTCAGACACATTGCTGTTGAGGCAGAGTGACTGGACTCTGTACCTGGGAGCAATAGTGGGCAAAAGTGGGCTCTAACCATACAGTTTTGATTCAAACTAGTAAAACAAATTTATTTATAGGTTTATTATTTAATTTATTTAATAATAATAATATAATTTAATTATAAAATTGAGTTTTAGTTCATGAATCCTGTATTTGCCTGCTAGGTAAGTACATACTCAATCTAGCCTTTTTATTCCAACTACATTTATTCTTTATGTGGAACCAGGTGTCTCTCCTTACAGAAAGTGTGACACCTGTAAACATCTTGCAGACCTGAAGTTGGCCCAGCACAGGTGAGAACGCCATGCCCCATGTTTGGAGGAGCCCTTTAAAGCTGGAAAGACTTTAAATATGAACTGGCTAAATGGCTAGCGAATATATTGTCTCCTGTTCTGATTAGGAAACAATTATGAGACTAAAATTTGAAATGCACCAGAAGTTACATTTGCTTTTAGAACAAGAATGAAAGGCCAGTAAAACTTCTGTGAACCTAATTGTTTGACAGGATATGGAAAAGAACAGTCACTGGAAGATCGTAAATAGGTTCTAGTAAGGCAAAGCAAAACTATGTCACTAATCTGTTAGAATTATTTGAAGATATTTCAAAACGAGAACAAATTTTTCTATTCTAAATTCTGTATTTTAAAAGGCTTTTACAAGCCTTCCTTGAGGTGGGCTATTAAAGTCTCTAAGTAGTTGTTGGATGACATACAAGAATTGTTTTAGTAAAAATGTCTGCAAGACAAGGAAAAGGAGTAGGAATAAATTATTTTTTCCATAAGAAAGGCTAGTTTCTTGGTTTCATGGATTAATCTGTGGTCCTGTATTATGTAATATAGTTATTAATAAATTACAGTTGAAAATATATTATAAATGAACAGAAGATTGCTAGAGAATCAGGATGTGATTGCCTCGGGGTAGTGTAAAGCAAGGAAGCAAACTTTGCAGAAAATTAGTAAAGCTTGTGAGGATTTTCAAGAGGACCTATTTAAAATAGGTGATAGAAAACAGCATGGCAGACAGAACTTGATAAACATTATAATTTCAGAAACTTTGAAAACTTTATGGACAGCTCAGGGAAGTTATCTGCTTCTTGTATGATTATAGGGTATGATTCTTATTAAAAAGGGAAGAAAATATTCATATATTAACAAGATAGAGAAGGAATAAAAAACTTTATAGCGCCATGATACGAAATGAAGGTATAACCTCATCCAAAATACTGTGTAAGGTCATTCTTGACCTTTGAGAGGTGTGGGAAAAGGCTGTGAGAAACAAGCGGGGCATCCAAAAACTGCAATGGGAATTTAGTGTAATTTACTTTAAAGAAGAGAACAAGAAAGAGCAATTTAGAATCAGATAAAAGAACAAAGGTAGATGGGGATGGTCTGTTCTTGTCTTGCAAAGCAGAAGGATTGTCAAAACTGAAGGACAGTAAATTAAAATCTAGTAAATAGAAATATGTCTTCACGCATAGATTGGGCCGAGGAACTGATTTTTCCCTTCATGTCAGGGAGGTCGTAAATTTAACAGAATTTCAGTAGGGGATGGAAATTTATCTGACTAACAAATATAACCAGATTTATACCGGTTAATCCTGAAAGAAGAAAAGAAAAACAAAATCCCAAACCCCACTCATCAGAAAAAGTTTGGTCTTGGAAAGGATATAAACCCTTCAGATTCAGACTTTATACTGATCTTTTACTATTAGGAATAGGGAGGCCGCTTTCCTGGGGAGGGATGCTCTGCTTTCTGACTAAAGTGGAGTTTCTTATCCCAATTTCTGACTAAAGTGGAGTGTCTTACCCCACTTTCTGAGGAGGTGTGTGGTGTTGACTGGTGTCAGGTAGCAACTGCTGCAGTAAATGGAGGGAGTTGTTCAGCAAACTATTAACTAGTAAGACATTTCCTGTGTTTCTGCTAAATTCTTTCTAGCTGACAAGCCTTCCCTAGGCTCCTTGGAGTAAGGCTACCCTGGCTAGCCATTACTAGCCACTTCTAAGCCTAGTCACCCCTGCTGTTCTGGGTTCCAGCTGCAGAGAAGAGAAAATCCGGGCAAGTGTAGCCATGGTTACCAGTCCAGAGAATGAACAGATTTTGAATATGCTAATACCCACTGATGCTTTTATGCAGAAAATACTGGAAATCTGTCTGGCAAACAGTTTTTCCAAGCTGGTAGTAACCTATCCATTGAGAGTTACTCATATGTACCTCCACTTACGCTATGTAATACTAGTATTTTCATCGTTCTACGGAAGGTCCTCACTGAGATCAGGACTTGAACAAATTGAATGAGTAGAAGTGCATTAATAAATAAATCTCTCTTGTACTGCATTTATTTCATGTAATACTTCATTAACACAAACCATATTTCTTCCCAAATTCCCACTTCTTGATTTTCCTTCTCCATTCCATTCTTTCTATCCTGTAATTCATCAACAAGCACTTCATGATACTGCTATGAATAATTAACTGTGGTGTGGAATCAAGATGTTTTACACCACACACAATAGCTCTTTTGGAATGGTAAGCCGTAAGTAAAACATTCTTAAATTAGACAGAACTGAGGTTGGCTCTGCATACGCAAATATTGTATCACCTTTTCTATAGTTTCAAATAAACTGAAAAAACCCTGAACAGTATTGATCCAGATTAGTCTGGTTGAGGTTGGTATACCTTGTGTACTCAGGCTCTCATTTAATTAATAAGGGTTTCATCTAAAATGTGGGGTAAATTTGGGAGCAAAATTTTATTCTCTGAACACAGATATGTTGGCAGAGGTCTGTATCTGTATGTTAGTACCTCCGGAGTAATAACATACTAGGAATGCTTTCAGAAACTACTAGCTGCAATTTTTAAAATACAAGCTTTAAGAACAAAGCAGCTAAAGTTCAGTTCTCCTTTACTGTTTTAATGTCTGCTGTTTCCATTTAATTGTTAGGAGGTGAGTAACCACAACTCTCAATTTCAACCGAACTCTTCTAGATAAGGAATCCAATTTCAAAGTTATTTGTGAATCACTTCAAATAACAAATGTATTATATAAAAACGTGTCATCTCAGAAAATGGTAAAATTGGCCAAAAAATTACTACCTTAATATCCTTTTGCTACATCCTTGTTATTTCTCAATTGCTTTCTGTTACAATTAAATTAACTTGTAATTAGTATCGTTGTTATTTGAAAGGCCAGATTTTTTGTTATAAAACTATAGACTTCTAAGGAAATACATCAGAAATATATAATTTCACTTTTGGGATAATAATTTTAATATAATATTTGTTGCATATGTATATTTCTGTAAATTATTTTACATTTATTATATATAAAAAGTTTAGCATAATATTCTGTATTATGAAAAAAATTTCCAGTTGAAAAAGAAACTGGCAACATTTGATAGAAAAATAATTAATATATAAACATCTTTTCTGTCTATATGATTAAAATATAAAGACAAAATGGTCAGGTTCAAATTGTTGTTGGAAGAAGCAAAATTTTGTGCCTCTGTGTCGTGAGAGCACCGTGTCAAACCAAATACTGGAAGATAGAAGGCTAGTGGAATTTTTCCTTTTCATCCAGGATACTGACAGTGTTCCTAACCCTGCCTCTTAAATCTGGAAGATACGGTGACAAGGACTTATTTAAATTAAACAGTTGGATTTGTGACTTGCTCATGTTAGGTGAAAAGTGTTACCTATATTCATAAATGGCCCAGGGCCAAATTCAGCCCATGCTCATGCCCCTTTCCAGACCATTGAATGCCTCTGAAATCAGAACATGGCCATCACACTTGATAAATTGTAAGTGGATGCAAACCTTCATATCCTGTGTGCAGTTATGCGTTCTCAAAGCACAAAATGAGCCGAATACTGGACAGAGCATACACCCCTGGAGCCACTAAGAAGACATATGGCATAATCCAAGGCAGGTGTTTGTAAATCCTAAAGATCACATTAGACCCCTTAGGCTACAACCTGAGTGACAGCAGTGGGATTTTGTAGTTTATCTAGGACCCTAAATTAAGTTGTCACCCTTAATTTGTGGGAGAACATCTACCAGGGGCAAAAGCAAGTTAGGAACTTTTTCTTGTTTTACAGGTTGAATTCTTTTCCAGCTACTAAAGCCTACCTTGTATTTGAAATATATGTGTTTAAAACATCGTTTACCTTTCAGTTAAGCAGCTTAGTCTGTTGTCTTCTGTTATTTTTGTTTTGTTTTATTTTTTGAGGAAAGACATAGGTGTCCAGTGAGCAGTCAACAGCTATGGGATTGTCTGGGACATGCACATGTTCTTTTCCAGCCGGATCATTCAACACATGCTGAATTATGGAAACCCCCTTTGACTGATGAGTTCAGATCAGCTTTGGCAGATGCACATTCTAAAGGAGTAGATTAATAAATATAAACCATTGAGCTTAGCAGAAAGTGCTGCTCAACATTGTAAACTGCCAACTTTATCATCTTTAAGTAAAAAATACAGTTTTTCTTCCCAACAAAGACTTTTTATAAAAGCAATAAGGTAACTGCATGAAGTGTGCTTATCATGATATAATCACACCCCAGGGGGAATGAGAGGTGCTCGGCTGCACCTCATGCTTTGTAATGACCCAGGGGTGTGATTATCTTATGATAACCACACTCCCTGTCATGCCTTATTGCTTATATATTCCACATGTCATAATGAATCCTGAAGCACTTTCTAGGTCTCGTGGCAAATGCAATGACTTTGAAGTATAGGAAGTAGTCAGATTTTCTAGGTACATACAGATTAATATTGTATACATTAGGAGGAATTATGAATGACTACTTATCTTTACTAGCCAGGCCATAGTTTTTTAACTGTTTCTAGGTTCTGTAGGTTTCGTATGGTATTTTACAGGGATGTGCTTAAATTGTTCTCTGCAAATGTGGTACAAGAAACGTGAAAGCTTGACCACCGTGCCTCAGGACTGTGGGGGAGATAGCAGCTGTGACATAGCCACCTGGCACTTCCCTGTTGGGATGGCCCTATAAAATCATACAGAACTATAATAATCCGGGTTTACCACAGAACTCTTGGTATGTTTACATGCTCTTTAACTAAATATTAAAGTTACTCTGGGTAAAATATTCGGAACCTTCATATGACAAATTTTGTCAGAGGATGGAAAAGGACACACCTGTGTTTACAATGCCGACTGAATATACCATCAATCTGTCTTTTACTGAAGCCTTATGAAAGAGCGGTGGTTTATTTAGAAGCATCTATTTTTAAGAATTCTGCACTTTAATAATAAAAATAGTAATAAATCCTAATTAAAATGAATGGGGTTAATAACAGGTCCGTAAGGAACTGGGAGATCAAGAGGCTTCTGAATTCACAATTAGGGGCTGACATAAAAGACAACAGGACAATAAACTAAGCAATTATCTTTTATATACTTTATAGTATAATGGCACCACAGGGTGAATTCGCACCTCAGGGAATGGGGTTCTCTGTAACTTTGCAACCTTGTTAGTCTGATGTATGTAGCAGTCAACATTTAAATACTACTCCGCTTGGCAGGAAAATCTACAGTACTGTTTTCTGCCTGTCATCATCAACTGGTTGATAAAGATGATGGCCTATCATTGTGACCACTGATGGGTTGATTGATTGTAAGCGTCAGCTCTGAGATCAGCTAAGTTAAACTGCAGGTCACCGCAAAGAATTCTGTGTGTCTAAAATAAAGCTTATTTAGCTCTATAGTGCACAAGTGGAGTACTACTTATTACCATAAAGGTCAGACATGCACATTTTAACTGGTGGTAATGAGTAGTTTTAAAGATGTTTGAGTCTTTTCTTAATCTTGCCATGTCACAAGGCTTCTATTGTTATGCACCAAAGAATGTGCCTTTAATTGTACCATTTGCCCTATTTTATCTTGATCATAGAGTGGGTTGTGTGATGTTACTGGTGATAAACGCCTACCACATGTCCTAATAATTACTAGCCTTCAGTAAATTGCATAGTGAAGTAAAACAGAAGTCTGGTAAAACAAAAGGCTCCAAAAAGTTGAAAGCAATATTTAAATTGTTTCGTGTACTGTACCAAATTGCACTAAATGTGAGATGTCTGGAAGCAGAGTACAAAAAATAAATGTTTCAATTCTGATTAATAAAATTTCTTTGACAGCAGAAAACATTTTCTAAAATCTTGCAATATTGTCCAGATAACTTACTGTAAATGTTCAGGTGGATTTGAAGAGGAATATTGAAAAGAGAGTGGGAACTTTTCATCAATGAAATTAATTTTTGTGTCAAATTACTTTTAGAATTAGGGTTTTATGAAGAATGCAGTTTTCAAGCAAGGACATGCTAACCAAACATGCTTTTCAAAGGATACGCTGTCTCAGTTTCGCATGTAACAGTTTGAGCAATTAGTTCCTCTAATATTTCATAACAACAAGCTGCGTTAAAAAATGTCAGGGTCAAATAGTTCGGAATGGTGATAACCACAAACATTAGAAGTTCTGTAAAATGCTATTTGCATGTGTGTATATAGAAGAAAATTAGAAGACATCTATTTCTCAAAGTCTGAGTGTGATCAAGTCAATACCACTGTGAACTTTGTTTAAAAAGAAAAAATGCAGTTATTTCAATCAAATGTTGATTATTTAAAATGTTATGGGTTGAGCCTTTTCCTCTACATGTTCACAGAGTTGATTCAAAGATTTGAAGATTTAATTTCTAGAACTGGAAAATGCAATTATGAGGGTAGAAGTATGAACATTTTTGTCAAATGACTGCCAGTCACAACATTTAGCAAAACTGAAGAATCTGATATTATAAAATTCTGAGTAATTTTAATGAAATGATGAAATTCCTTGATTATCATCTTATGCTTAACACTCTTCAGAATTTTATGCTTTTTCTAAACTTCCCCAAAATGTAAGATTTCTGCATTTTAGAAGAGACATGTCTACCTAGGACTTAATATTCACAGTGAGTCATCAGTTATTTTCCAGAGCGAATTAGTATGTTCATCGGTGAGTATGGTTAATTAGTGAGAAAGAGGTGCAAAAATGGTAGGTTTCCTTGTCTTGCCTTTAAAACAGAGCAGCAGTATCTGCTGCTAAGAGTCCATCTCTGGCATACTAGCAAACATTTAGTGGTCCTGAAGGTCTCTGAGGTTGCTGAAGGACAAAAGCGACATTGGAAGGGTCTCCATAGCCTCTCAGCAGTAAAAACTGCTCTGACATTTTTGCTGCATTGGGCCTTCACCCAATGACTGACTTAATTGCCCTATTTGTCAGAACAGTTTGGCAATTATTTGGAAATGGGAAATTATTTGGAAAAAAGTTAGTTGCATTTTGCACAAAGTTCTGTGAAATTCTTTCTTTCAGAGATTTTGCAGAGTTTCAATAATTTTTTCTTGCTTTCATAAAGAACAACCAATTTCTTACCCATATAAACTCATAACTTTTTATACAAGTATATCCACTGGTCACATTTAAAAATCAAGCGCAAAGTTCTGTCTGCTTATCTAAGATTTTACTTGATTGTACCTAACCAGCTGAGCTGCTGTTACCAAATGGTCATTTAATTTTTCTATTTTTAATTTAAATGTGATTTTTAGCTCTATTTCTCATTCTAGAGCAGAGTTCCCCAGGTCAGTGGCATTAAGCATCAGAGGAACTTAGGACCTCCATACCAAGTTACGTTTGTCATCTGGGAGCTTCTTAGGACCAAACAACACAGATTGATTGACAGATATATTGTGTTTATTGCAATCTAAAAATTCTTTATCTACAAAAATTAAAACCTGCTAGGTTCCTAAAAAAGAAAAAAAAATCTTTCAAGGCTATGGGTCTTTAATGTAGAGTTATTTATAATCTCCTGAAAGAATACATTCCCAATTCCCCTTCACTCTCTCTCAGATAAAAACCAAACAATGCCATCAGTGGCTCCACAGAGGTGAGAAATTTTACAAGCTAATGTGTTTGATCAGAGTGTGGTGTGCTGCAGCATCGTTTTTGAGTTGTTCAGTTTCAAATACCAATGAAGAGCTCCCTTACAAAGTAGAAAGCTCCCTTGTCTTTGCGTTTTTTATTTTAAAAGGGTTCCAAAATATTGAAGTTGCCACCACAGGGGCTATCTAAATTTTTTATCATTTTTCTTAGCGCCTTCTTTTGTTTTGGGTTGTTTTTTTGTTTTTGTTTTTTGTTGTGGTTTTTTTTTTTTTCCAGAGAGGAGTCTTCTGTTTGCCAAATTTAACTTTCTTTTAACTCCTCATAAATCTTTTGTAGCATTCCAGTCAAACAATAGGCAAAAATGCAAACCTAAGTGGAACAAATGAAACTTTTCTGAATTCTTTCACAAGCAAAAATTCTCTTAGATGAAACTGTCTGGGTTCATATACCTCTACCTGATATATAAATGTCCTGAAACCAAATAAGAAAAAAGGAAAAATGAGTTGACTTGTTTTCTGTGGGATTGCGGTTTTTACGCATATCAAAGCCAAATGAATAGCAAATTGAAAAGAATTCACTTATGGTTAGAAATGCAATGATAGTCATAACTACATAATTGTGTAAATCTGTCCTTATTTATGTGAACTTCTTGTAAGATTTACTTCAGGGTATAACCTGTGAAGTGTTAATGATCTTACACTTGCAGTCCTGACTGTCATATCAAATTATAGGACTGTTTGGTTTATTTTTCAAGTAGTTGCAACATGGATTAAACTTCTGTTAGATCTACAACTAAGCAATTCATTAAATGGGTTAGAATCATTGCTGATTATTAAAAACAGTAATCTGTGATCAGTTGCTGAAGTATAAGATGCTGCTGCCAATTTATCATTAGATGCTTTTTAATATTGTTACAGGTAATTATTTTTTTCTTCTTGTTATACTGCTATTCAAGAAATTTTACCTTATGCGTTAATTTAACAAAGAATCTGCATACTAACATATATAATAAGTTTAACGACCTATCAGCTATTTACCTTCCTCAGGAATAAATCATTATATAAATTTTCAGATAATTTTTCTTGTAAAAATGTATGCTTTCATATGCCCTAAATAGAAGTGTATAAAAATGCAAATAATGGCAGATTTTTAAACAGGATTATTGAATTTTATGACTCTGATTCTCTTCTCATTGAATATTTCTGTTGAAAGACTATGGTATAGCTGTTCCTAATCTACTCAAATGAGAGAAGCATCAATCTTTTTTTATGACATGCCTATTAGTACAGTTGGGAAATTATTAATTTTGTTGTTACTCTGTTGACATGTAAAAGACTACTGATTTTTGTTTATTTTGTATTTTTACATTGACTGTGCTACAGGAAAGGTTTCCACTGAAAACATGTTCTTCAGGACAGGAATGGCAAGCTTACCAAGTCAAACCATGTTTGCTACTTTGTTTTTCCAAGGGAGCAGATGTCTTCTCAGTCTTACTGTAAGCAGTTTCCTGCAGAAATTATTGAGAGTGTTACGAAGGCATAAAAGCCAAGATATTGACAGACTCTTAGTTTTTCAAAACTTTATGGAATGCTTTTCCTCTCCTTTGCCTACAAGTGCTCCCAAACCAGTGATCTCTGACACAGCCTTCTCTTGTTTCTCCCTTTTGCTTTTTTCAGATTTCTGCCTGGAAAAATCTGTGTAGGATGTAACATTGCTAGAAAGAGCCTTCACCCCTTTGTAGCTTCTTTGAGAAAGGGAAACACCTTTTGATTTGTGATTAGAAATTATTTGTAAAATTACCAATAAATTAGTCATTTTATCATAGAGGAAACCATAATATTTTAAGGGAAATAAGCTAAAAGAATGGCCTTAGATCCCATGCAGATGTTTTTTGCTTGTTTCTTCAGTCTTTGGGATGTTCATGGCTGTTCATCTCAGCGTTTTCACTCTCCTGAAGGGTCATACAACTTCTCCTTTCAAAACCAGATCAGTTCCAGTTGAGCAAGCGAATGTCACGAAGCTCTTCTTATATTGTGTTCCTTACCTTTCTGCATGGACAAGGATTAACAGCTCAAGTCTGCATAACTTTTATCTCAGCTAAACAAGATCTTCTATATCTGATTTCATAAAGAACGTGGTTTCTGGTGATTTTCACGTAGGACAGATTCATAGCTTTGAGGTTACTCCTCCTCCTTTACAGCTTTACTTGATATTAAGAGCTATTTGAAGGCCTGAAGGTCAAGGTATAATGGAGGCTGGTGACCGCTATACAGAGGCACTTTAATGATTTTTAGCTATTGTAATGAAAATGTATCCTTTATATGCCATTATTTATTGTTGGGCCATACAGCAGCTCAGGGTGTATGGGTATCCCATTTTCTGGGAAGGACAAAAGAACAAATAAAAAAGATTTATTCTTCTTTACCTCAAGTAGTAGTATCTATATGCTCTTGTAGCCAACTAACTTGGAATTTATTCCCACTGAAGACCTGTGTGTGTATATATGTACATACCGATTGGCAGTTGACCTTTGGATAAGAACTTTTGTGAAACTTAGATGCCGGTGGGAGGGGAGTTTCTGGTTCTCTGTGTGTGCACTCGTGTTGCCCCATGTGGCACACTGTCCACAGAGAAGGCAAGTGATTATTAATGGTGATAGGAAACTTTTTCTTAGTTCTAATGATATATATTCCTCGCCATTTTAGTTTCCATTCAAACAGTCATGAAAATGGTAGATATCTGCCCTTTTACAGCAGCATATGCTCATTTTTTTAACCCTGATAGTGCATGTGCATTACATAGCTGATAATCCAATACCTTTGTGCATGGTGCTCACATTGCTTTTGCAGGACACATTTAAAAAAAAAAATTACTATGAAATTATGTGTGAGAGGTGTCCAACCCCTTTGCTGTCACAATGTAGGCAGGAGGTACCATAAAGCTGTGAACTTCTATTAAGGATAATGGAAAATCTATCCCATGAGGATGATATCCTGTTGAATATTTACATCTGTTTAGGTGTTTGGTGATGTAGGTATAAAAATTAGTTTTAATAGAAATACATGTCCAGAGATGAGTCTCCCTAAAGTAGTATGCTTCCTTCTTTTACTTGTTTCTGGAGACACCTAGAAGAGAAAGAAATATGCAGTTGCAGTCTAATACTTTGTGCGATTTTGCAGTGCAGCTGTTTGCAGTCCTTGGGACTGAGCTGACCCGTAGCACAGAAGGTGAGCCCCAAACCCTCTGCCTCACACAGAGGGTGTACAAGGGAACCAGGAAGCCACAGGTGGAGTGGTGGCTGTTGGGTCTTCCGCTCTAATCCACATAACATGTATACTGACAATGCAATTGTGATTGTCATTCCTATGGGAACCTTGGAATAAAAGAGCTTTTCTATTCCATGCATGCAGAAGTGTACTTCCAGGATTCTTCTGTTTCCATGTACCTATTTGTGGGAGCTGGACATAGGTAGCACTCTCTTCAAACAGTCTGCAGAATCTGCCAGGTTTCATGGCACAGAGTTTTTCATTCTTTTGAGGTCATTCAATAGTACAATGATAATTATTACTGGTTAAAAGTAAATTTATTCTTTATTGTTCACTTGTAACCATGTTATAAATAATTATTTTAATATATTTTGTTAAATGTGTGAGATCTAAGTCTGTGGTGATAAAAATATTTTACTCTTCTTCGTGCTTGAGGCATTTCTAGCAAGCTAAAAGATCTTTACAGGCATTGACAAGTTGGACTGTGTCTGTGGAGAAATGATTTAGAATAAAGAGAATATATTTTTAATATACCGTAATAAACAAAGATTTTTGCTGTGAATTAATAGAATTAATATTTAATAAAATCCCTGCCTTATTTTGTTTATGCAGTTTCTGTCTCTGTCAGTTTTGTCCATTGCTCAGTGCTATCATCAGTCAAAGAGCATAAAAGTGATTTTATTTTTCTTAGAAACACTGCAATTGATCAAAGTGCACATCTTTTACAAACCTCTCAAAATTCATAATACTGGTGGTAAGATGTGGTGCATGGGGTTTTTTTTAAAGCCAATTTTCATTTTAATGTTTTATCAGTCCTTTTGTGGCACTGTACAAAATGATACAGGGTGTCTGACATCAAAATCAGTATTACGGATTGCCTTTAAAAATAAAGAATGTGTTGCCTCTGTCTGGGAGCTAGTTATGTCTCACATATAACAGAAGGCACCTTTTGTTCTTTAGTTAATTAGCTCATTATACTGTAGGTACATAATTCTTTCTAAAGAAGCAAACTCATTTCAACAGGAATCACAAAAAAGTTATGGATGATAAATTCAGACAGTGGAAAAATGTTAAAGATGTTGACTTTCCATGAAAAATGCATGTGGTAGCATGAAAGAATTTAAGCTTGTGGAACCAATGCTTCTGTAATGTTTTAATTCCTATCAGCAAAAAGGCTTTCCATTGTTTGTAAATAAAAAGGAAATATTTCACTGTGGCACTTCCATCTGTTACCTTAACAATAAGTGAAGTCATGCAGTTAATCACAACATTTTCTAAAAAAAGGATTTAAACTCGAAGCTCTCCTCTTATATCCCCATGCAGTTATAAAACACTTACCCACCAAGAACAACTGATTCTGACTGTTAGTGTTGTGTTTTAATTCCAGTATGGGCTAGCTCAAAACTCAAAGACACGGGTTTCCTACTGAGTGCTGAGATCTGCTGCCAGGAATGGCTGCTGTCCAAGGGAACGTGCTACCTTTGCAAGATAAATGTTCTCGGGTGAAAGAATGGCTTGACTGCAGAAACTGTTTGCTTGCAACATAATTAGCAAAATGTAAGCTTCCAAATATTTAATTTAAGCTTGCTATCAAACATAAAAATAATGCGGAAAGAAAAACCTGGGAGCTAGCTTGATGGCTCAGACCTCTAATCCTTTCTAGCTCTTGTGGTTTGCTCTTCTGAGGGCTGTGATTCACGTCGGCGTGCGGCTCTCAGAGCTGGGAATCAGGCTAAAGGGCCAGCACTGTGAGGCAAATATCATCTTAGGCTGCTAAATAAAAGAATCTTTTACAAATTTCAACTTAGACTGCTTTACTGGTTTGGTTGGGTTTTTTTGCTTTCATTTTTTATTTTTTTAATTATAGATATTGATTCTCCCTAGGGAAGGAATTCTGGGGCAATAGTGGCACATACCGGGAAAACTAAGGTCATTGTATTTATCTATGCTGCTCACCACGGATTAGACAATAGGCTATTTTGGAAATCTAATCTCTGTGGGGATTTTTCACTGGTGGGTTTATTCAGTCACCTGGTCTAAGCATCCTTAGCGGTGATGTAGAGTCAGTAAAATGTTACATTCATTATAAAGAATTCCTGAGGAAATCTGAAAAAAACTGTTCAAAGGCAAACAGCAGTTTAAAGAATGTCAGTGACACTTCATACTGCTTCACAGAGTGGGAGCTGCTGCAGTGAAAACATTGCCTAGGTGAACTCTACCTGGAATTAAGTGAGGAAAATTGTTTCCTTTAAAAAAGAAAAAAAACCACACGCAAACTATGAAATCTTTACCTTACGACCAACAAACACAGATTTGGGAAAGGGGTTATATTTTAAGATATGCGTATAATTTATTAACCTGCAACTCCCATATGTTTGAAACCCCCACTTTTCACAAAAAAATAAAATAAAAATGCGGTGTATCGGAAGTAGGGGCAAATAGTTTAGCAAGTGAAAGATAAGCAAAGGCTTTTTTGACTCCTGTGCCTGAGATTCACTCCATCAACCCTAAAAAGGAAGCACCCTCTGCTGGCCCCTGTGCAACATGACTTTATGCCTTTAAACGGTGGTATCAGAATCGTAGAATAGTTTTGGTTGGGCCCTACAAGGTGCTAGTTAAATTGCTCTGACTTAAGTTCCTGCTGTTCATTTCTGATCTGCAATCAGATCAGTTTGCTACAATGAGCAGTACCCGTAGGAGCTAGTTGCACAGAGGTTCCTTCTTTCTTATCCTTTCAGGCAATGGTGCTGCTGCTAAGCCAGGATCAAAGAGTTGATGAACTATCTTTAAATTAGCATTGGGGTTGCATGCAAACAGGTGGAGCCACTTATACTCACATCTCTTACTGAAGGGTTTCTTTGTTGATTCGTAAAACATGTAACCTTAAGCAGAAGTAGAGGAGGGTTTTTGGAAACTTCTCGAAACTTTGATTAAACAAATGAATAAGCAAACCCACGGTTTCAACAGATCAAAGTCTGAGTAGATTATTTCACTGGTTGCTGGGAGTGAACGAGTTAATTTTCACACTGCATAGTTCACATTCGCTTGCTTTTCTGCCGTCACTAAAGTACAACATGACTGCCCCATATGTTTCTACCAGGTTCTGCTATCAGCGTATTATTCTTTTCCTATTTTCGTCCCTGATTTTTTTTTTTAAATAAAAAAATAAATACAAATCAAGTGATTTTCATATGTATTCCATATGAACTTCTGCATCGAATTGTACCAGTCATATCAAAGGAGACCGAGGGAATATGCCAGAAAATATTGTAGGAACAAGTATATTTCAGTCTAAAACATGAAATGGACAGGACAGGATAATACAAAGGCTGTTCTATTCCTTTCTAGTTGCTTTTCACTAGCAATGACCTTCTCTTGGCTTATCCTTCTCAAATAGAGCTGAATTATATAACACTGCATGGTGGCATATATTTTCAAATTATGTCCTAAATGAGGAATAAAAGGGCTTGATCCAGGATGGCACTGGAGCACATACCTAAGAACTGAATGCGAGTGCATGTCTGTATGCTCTGGTGGATTGAGCCCTTGAGCATTAGAATTTGCCTAACCCAGTTTCCAAAGAGATTTCATTGGTTCCAGATAGCTTTGCTAAATATTATAAAGTACACTTTTAAATCATGGTAGTAGGAGGACTTTTTTTGAGTTCATCCCGTCATTGAGAGAATCTATCAAAGAGATCTGCTGTGGCAGACAAGGAACCTGAGCTTGGTTTTGCTTTTTTCAGAGGACAGTGACAGACAGCTCTCCCAGGCCGTCAGCTGTATGGCAGCCCCAGAGGTCCTGCTGCCATCAGGGGCAAGCTGGGGCGACCCCAGCCTCCTTGTCCACAGCCCCAGCGGCCCGTGGCAGAAATCACTGCCAGGAGGGAAGGAGAGGAAAACATCAGCATCTGCATCTCATCCTGAAATGCGGTCAGAGCACTCAGATGTACCACGGAGCTTGGATCTGTTGGCATATACCCCTTCCTTCCCCCCATGGGGAGTGCTTAGTGCCTTGAACTCTACCTTTGGAGCACCAGAAGATGTGCCAAAACTATGTTAAGTGAATATATGGGCTATAATGTTTAACATCAATTTAAATATTACTTTACTAACAAGAAAGGATGTTGAGTTCTAAAATATCATCTCTCTTCAAATAATTTAAGTTACACCTAGAAAAAAAGTGGAATATGCTCAAACATATTTAATATAGTAGCTGTGAATGTAAGGTCAGGAAAGCTCAGGAAGTTTATGTTACAAGAGAAAGACATTTTGTAATTCACAATTCCAGTATTAACTGGAATATAGCTTGATCTGAAAAGGGACTATACATGTTAATGCAAGACTTGATAAAGCATAGTTGGCATAAACATTCCAAAACTTAATTTAATGTAGAGAAGTCACCAGTTTGACATGGACCCCAGTGGAAAAATATTGCAAAATTTTGATTTTGTGTTAAACCTTTTGTTAAATTCATTATTTCAAGACAAGCTTTACTTTTCTGATGTGTGTTAGAATTCTTGGAATCACTGTCCTTTGATTACATGATGACATTACATCCCCAAAACCTTGTAAAGGGAGTAATGCAGGTTGTTTATATGAATATAAGCATAGGAAAAGCATCATTCGGAGGGAAGAGAGAAACATTTTTAAGATGAGACAATGAGTAAGAGAGAGAGACAAGGACTGCAGAGAAGAAGATTCTTTCCTCAAACGTGACAGAAATTGCTTGGAGTGCAGACACATTTAATAATTACAGCTGTTTGTTTACTGAAGGACACTTAAATCCCTTTTTTTGCTCCTGCAATCCACTTCACCTTACAAGGTCCTCTACTATGACTCCAGAAGACTGTGCTAACACCTCAGTTTGCAACATCTGAATGTTGGAGAGTGATTGTTTTTAATTACATCTGACAGCCTGGCACTTCTCTGGGATGACCTAACAGAACTGACCAGCATGCCTAACTGGGGGAATTTCAGTGATAAGTCCAGCACCCTGATTTTTGTGTTTCAGTAACATTAGCTGCCTTTCTGTTTTGCAAATACAGTTCAGACCTATTTTAGTCATCTAGGCCACTGTCTTTCTGATTCGTTTGGGAATGATGCATAAATATATTAAATCTGGGAATTAAAACCCAGGCATGTTTAGAGCGAATTTTTCCCCCATATATTTCTCCTGGCTCATGGCAGTGGCTGGGTGTTGCTGCAGCTTGTATGTAAATAGACCTATGTAGGGCATATTTGCAAATGGAGGCCTAGGGAAATGTTGGTTGTTCGACTGCATTTGTCATGAAGTGCGTGGTTACCCTGTCACATTTTTCCTAACGAACCATGGTAAAGCACCCAGAGAATACTCAAGTTCTTTAGGCAGACATATTGCCTTATCTTTCATAAGAATGTGATTTGTGCTTCTCTTCATTAAGTGGTGGAGATGGGAGAAGAATCACAGAGGAAGTCGTGTGGAGTGGATGAATGGTGGAGGAGCCATATGGATGGTAGTGCTGCAGCAAGCCTTTCTGCAAAAAAGCCAAGGGAGGACTCATGGGGACCAGTGGGACGCCGTGGTTTTTCACAGCAAATATGGGCCATGATAAGGAGTGTACGTGAAGGCTAACAGAGCCTGGGGCAGTGTGGCCTGGTGGAGCCACGCAAGAGTGGGGCTGGTTGCCCACTGTGGTGTGCCTCACACCGCAGATCTGGCGTCCAGGGCTCTGAAGTATTTCTAAAAAAAATAATATCTTTATTTGCATGACACAACCAGTGAAATTGAGGCAGGGATTTTAGTGGTTCACTGAGGTTCAAACGGTGTATCATTTTAAGAGCAAGAAATAAAACTCCTAAGTCTCAGTTTCCGTTTGTCTATTCATCCCACTAGATTTTGCTGTTTTACAGCACCACATGAAGGGAAAACTAAATTTCTTCTTTCCTACAATGGTGTTTCTTAAAAATAACTACTATGATCTTTTTCTATAAATCAGATTTTTAAAATGTGACTATAGACTGAACAAAGAAGAATTGCAGAATACTTGTAAGTTTTTTTTATTAATTTATACTATTACGGAAATAGTAATTTGTCACAGAAATACTGAAGTACCACATTCTTTGTATTACTGTAATATTGACTTTTTGCACAGTCCACCCTACAATTCACGCAAACTGTTTTATCTTGTCACTGGTGTGGATGCATTGTGAAATCCTCATGTACTTGTCTGGAAACCTAAACATTAAATGCTACTGCAGCTTCTTTGTCTGTTGTACAAAGGAAATAAACATCCTTTTGTTACCTTTGTTAACTTATGTTTCAAGTGCAGTGAAATGGAATTGCAAAATGTCTGGTTTCTTGGGTTCCTGCTTCAATGAGCGTGCTTACAGGTGGATTATATGGTTCTAGTAACTTTACAGTAGAAAAAGATTGCTGGTTTTCCCCACTGAAGTCATAACCCAGTGTTAATATTAAGCCTTAGTCAGTGCTCAGCTAAGAGGTAAGTGTGGTTCTGTCTTAATGTGCTAGTTTTTAAAAGACAAACAACTTTTTCTACCCTGTATATTGCGGTGACCAAGTGGAACTCTAAAACAGTTGGTGGACTGATACCATAGGAGATGTTTTCAGTATTTTATTATTTTATTTTATTTTAACATTACTCTTACGGAAAGCTAGCATCTCTTGCAGGTATCATTCTTTGATAATGCTGCATCCAGAGTATGGCCTTTTCCTAGATCAAGCAAGCAAAAGTTTCAGTTTAGCAATGTGGATTTCAGGGCGTTTTATTCTCCAGTTGCACCTTCTGATGACAAAAATGTCCCAGTGCCCTCTGCAAATTTGACAATTGGAAGCCACCAGAAAGAATGAAATTGCATTCAAAAGAGCTTAAAATCTTCACAGGAGGACCTTGTTAACACTACTTCTACACCTTAAGATCTGAAATCATGTGTTTTGATGGAATATAAACTTATGGAAATCATTTGTACAGACGTACGTGTGTAGCCTTACTTAAAAAGAGGAGCAGTGCTTTGCAAAATCCCTCAAGAGAGCCTGAGCTTCTTCATAGTAATGAAGAAATGTCAGTGGAAGTTGATGGTGCGTGTGTGCATGTGTATGCATGTTGCAGGGAACGGGAGAAAGGAAAGAGGCAGCCTCCAGAATTTTTACATTTCAAATGTCTTTTGGAAATCACTTGTGTACTCTAACACATGGTCCCAAACTCTTTCTGTGCTATTAAAAACAGTCTGCATACAAATCAGTCTGCTGTAAAAAATTGCTTTGACAATAGCAGTTTTAAGTGGTTGATGGCTTCAAGTATGCACTATCTCCCTTGGCTCTTGATCCAGCATGAGAGGGAGGATGTTTATCTGTTATACATGCATTTGTGTGATGGTAAAATAGAGCATATTCCCTGTTATTTCTCCTCCAGTTTAGTCTCCATGTCTCAGACTTTTTGAGGCTGATAAAAGTATTGTTTGGTTTAAACAGTATCACTATCCATTAGAAATTTAAATAAACTTGCCTAATGTCTCCTCTGAAAATCACAGAAGTTAATCGAAGCATTTCCAAGACTTGAATGGGCTTTGAATAGCAGCCATATTCCCTTCCTCAGTTTACCCACTAGTACATCTCTCCCCAAAAATTATAATCATGTACATCACATTGTGCAGACAATTTGTCCTTAATATCCCAGCTGGTAAACTTAAGGCAAAGACTTAAGGCAGCTCAGCTGTGGTCATGACTAGGAGCAGCGGTGTGTCTGGACTTAGGCTCTTCTGTTTGTCCTTTGACAGTAAACCAGAGCTGCCTTCCCAAATTCATCGCACCTCTACAGACACAACTGCAAATAATAGCATTGCAATCAAGTATATACACATTTAGTATCTGGTGACCAAGGTCCTACATTTTGTATACAGTAATATATATATATATATATAGTATACAGTAAAATGTTTCACAACCACAAATACATGCATTTTAAAAAATGAAATTATTTTTTTTAAAAAAAAGGAAAGCATTGAACAAGAGATATAAACTCCACTTGAACTCTTTTTTTTTTTAATATGAAAACAATCTGTGAGAATAACAGTCAGCCATTAGAATTTAATTTTGAGAAGTGAACGCTCTAAACCCCTGAAACCTTGGACTGATTTTCCAGAGCTTTATTCTGATTTTTCCTGTTGTTCCACAGAGTGCCGTTTGCCTCACGGTGTGAAGCATGCTACCATCCCGTGTTGTTTTACTAGGCACTGAGCAGTTACTTGCATCAGACAGCTGCTGAGAGTCACATATGAGTGATGCTGGTTAAAACTGCAGCATAATGTGGCTGCTTTCCTGCCCTCCCTCCCTCCCTATTCTCCAGGTGCCTGTTCTCAAAAGAAAGCTGGATGTAGCATTAGAGCTTTTGCTGTTGCTTTGGCTTATAGAAAGTTAACTGAAACTTAAAAGAGCTGAGTGCCGGTACTACTTGATGACCCTTAAACTCCTGGTATCGCTTTTTTGTCCTGCCTGTTCCAAACTAAAAAATTTTGAATGGGATTTGCACCAGGGACCTTCAATGCATCATTTTACCCCTCCTTATTTATTACATCATGATTTATTTTTTTATACTTTTTTTTATAAATTACAACTTATTTAATACACATAATAAATAAACATATTTATTACTTATATTATTACACCATGGCAGCCAAGCACGTCAAGTGTTATAATAGCAGGGTTGGTAAAAAGGGGATCTATAAAGTTGAAAGAAGTACTGTATCAGGAGCTGTTGTCAAAGAGTTTTAGGAGGACGGAGTGAATCACTCTTACATTCTTAATCTTGAGCTGTGATTGCTCGAATAGATTCTGGTACACTGAAATTATTAATTTAATGCAAGAAATAGTCTCCTCTGAAGTTTATTAGTGCTCATCCTTCTATTTTCTCATTTAGAGATGGCTTAACTTCAGGCAACATGAAAAGGTTGCTGGATGTGGAAAGAACGTTGTAGCATGCTGCAACATGATTGTTCAGACTTCAAAGCAACCCTTAGAAAAACTGTAAATAAGGACTAAGGCATAAAAATATACCAGCACCTGGGAATACTCAGCACACTGCACACCAGAACAGAATCCAAGCCCTGGCAAAAAGCCAGCCGACGGGGATAAATCTGGAAGGGCTTAATACATGCTGAAGAACCGATCCACTTGGAAACAAACTAGGTGGGTGTACTTATCTCCTTGTCACATGCTGTAGTCATTATGCTACTTTGAATATAAAATAGGTCTTGTCATCATGTAATAGACCACAACCTAGCACTCCGGGTGCAGAGAGCTAAAACTCGGAGTTGATAAGTAGTGCTCACACCGATCAAGAAAATTTTTCTTGGGTTGGTGATTTTTAATGGGCAGCTGGGTAGGGATCTTCAGACCTAGGAATGTAGTTTAGAGTAGTTTCAGAAAGTGGAGATACTGTACTGGAGGCTGAGAGAGGTAACAGGGTGAACACTAATAAATGTGAGTCATAAAATAACATAACAAAAGTCCTGGATGAGTCATTTGTAGAAGTTGCCATAGTTATACAACAAAACATGAAGTTTCTGTTTATATATGGACAAATTAGCTGTTTCCTGCTAACTGTAACAATAGTGAGTTTTACAGGTTGGCTTAAAACAGTTTTTAGCCGTTAAATCTTGCATAAAGAATTGGCAGATAAGCTGTTGCTATTTGAAATTGAAACTATTGTCTCAGGAAAGAGACCATATGTATATTTGAGAGTCTGAAGCAAGGAAAAAATGTGGAGATTTTCAGCAACATAGCTGAGCAGTGAAACTTTGAGATATAAAAGCTTTCCCAGTCAAAGGGATCTGTAAAAAGTAATTATTAAGTACAAAATGAAATGTTAGATTTCTGTTAGGCTTGCTCAATATCCTGGTTTCTCTTTCCCTTCAGTATATCTTTCTCTATTGTTGCAGGTTTCACTGGGGAAAAGGCAGCTTCAAATTTATCCCTAAGCTAAAACCTATAACATGTTCGACAAAATATTAGGTCTCTTGAAAACTGGGTTAAATATAAACTCTTGTTACATCCATTACCGAGACGGATATTCTCTATGCATTGCACATTGCACATGCAATTACTGTTCAGATACAATAAGAAGATAGTATTACCCAAACATATATCTTTTAAAGCTCAGAGTCTTTTGAAGAGCTGCACAGGCAATGCCTATACGTACATGTAGACTTCTGCAGATTTTTCCTTGGAACCATGTTTTTGGCTTTTTAAGCAGCTGCTGTCACCCCTGTTGCTTTGCCTCTTTTGTTTCTCCCCTCTTCCTCCGTTTGCAGATGCTCATTCCACTGTTTTAGTTTTTGGCCTGTATATGTAGTTACTGATAACAGTGCAAATACGATGATCAGTCAAATCCTCTCACTCCTGCAAACTGTGCTAACAGAGACTGTTGTACTAATAAAAAAGAACCAGTGGTATTTGTATATGATTGCTGTCTTACAAAATCTTTCACAAGAGAAGGACGTAGCTCATTCATTACAGAGAGATCTCTGAACCAGACTGATTTTTGCTTGTTAACCCTTTCTGTCAGGAGAGCTGTTCAGCCAAAGTCAAGAGATGACCTTCCAATATGTGCTTCTAACAGGCTAATAATTTCCTATGTGGAACAACAGCTTCCTTCTGAGTGATCAGCAGATAGATGAATACCTATTGAACAATGCATTAAAAATGGCAGAGGCCTGACAATCCTGACAATTAATTCATGGGTAGGATCTAACATTCAGCTCTTGAAAATCAGGCAGCCCTCTTCAGCAAATACACTGAGCATAACAGGTTTGGGAGGAAGCAGACAGTATATCAGAGCATACTGGCGAGCCATGAACCTGATTTTTTGTCTGTAATCAATTTCTTGTGTTCAGCGTGTGTTGCAAACTTTGGTTTTTTTCTAAACATGCTCCGGAATGCAACGCTGTGGTCGCACACTAATATTTGCTGCCTATTGCTACGTCTGCCTGTTGACTCTGGGACAGGGATAAGCACTATACGTTTTTATAATTGCTATTTACTGTATTTGCAATATTGTAAAAATCTCCTGATGCATAATTTTGGGAGGATAAATACTGTACAACAGCATCACCTCACCATGAAGGAGTGAGACAAAAAGAAGACAAGAATACGGATAAGAACATCACTGGCTGTTCATAATTTTTATTTTATCTGTTTAATATTTAAATATTATTTTAAATTAAAATATTTAACACAAAATGAAACTTCAGGGGACTGAACACTTACGATTTAGGTTGTTTTCACTGAATAGTTTAAGCTCAAACAAGGGGACAAAATCGACAATATTCAAATATTTTGCTGTGGTATGTTTCAAATAACTGATCACAAAGTTGTTAAGTATTTATGCCTTAAAGGACTTCAAAATAAAATAGTAAACATAATGCTGAAAGATATGGGTTTCTCAGTGAAAAGACAATGAATGACAGATCAAATGAAAGACAAATCAAAATCTGTACACACACATACATACCCCAGGTTTTTGGATGGTTTTCTTTTTTTGCTTTGAACAGGCCCAAATACTTTTATTTTTGGTGTCAAGACATAAAACCAATTTATTATTTGCACAACAATACTTATAATGGAAATGCATGCTTTAATCCATGTTATTAGGGCTAAAGAGCCAGAACACCAAGCCAAAACATTTAGCATCCTATCTCCTTATGTGTTATATGTGTGATAGTTTGCAAATGGTAGATGGAGAGAAAGTCCTAGAAAACAAATTGGTCTTTTGATGTAAAAAGCAGAGAAAAGGCAGGGACATGTCAGGTTGCCCCGATCTGCCAGCCTGTAGTGCCTCAATCTTAACCTCAGAGACTGTCTCAGGTAGTGCAAAGCATTGAACTTTCTCTGACTTTCTTAAAATTACCTTGGTAGCTGTATCACAGCCAAAAACATGCTGGTAAGGACTATAAGGCATTTTTTTTGAGAATACCTCATTTCTTATGAGCCATCAAAATATTTGGTCTCTGCTACCTTCAGTTGGTTGAATACCCCAGACCATAGGTCTCTGCCAATTTCCTTAACACCCTCATACTGCTTGTATATCTTTTACTGTGCTTTATTGTACGGCTTTCACAGTTAATGAGGTTGTCTATGGCATCACTCTTTTTCCTAGTTGTTTAACTGCATTAGAATAGCAAATACACTGAGGCATTTGGAGTTAGTGTCCTCTCTTGCTTCTCAGAAAATAATATAAATGAGCTTACATCTTCCTGCCAGCAGTAGAAAAATGATGCTTTTCTGGAACCATCTATGCTCCAAAGAGGGATTTGTGCTGCTCACCACATCTGCGTTGGCCCCGGTTAGTTTCCAAAAGGATGCACGATTTGGCAAGAAAACCCTTTTTTACTCAGTGAAACCTTCCCTCAGCATAATAGGTGCAGGCAAATTCATAATAGATTCCACTCTTGTGGTGGAATAACAGATGTGCAGCAGCCTCCTTCAGATGTGGAACAATTAGAGACATGAATGGGCTTACAGTTTCTGCCCACATAGCTTCTACCATAAAGACATTCCCGTGTTGGATTTCCCTTCAAAGGATATTAAGGGACTTTGGAACATTCCCCCACTCATTCCCCAGATCCATCAAACTTTTGCCTTACCTTTAGACACACCCTTACAATCTCACACACTATAGATACAGCATTATCGGCATGACAATGTAAAATTTCTACTCTTAAAATAAATTCTTTTGACCTGTCCTGGTTCACTAATCACTCCCCAGAAGAAAGTAAAAGGAAACTGCACTTCTAGCTCTGGAAAAAGTGCTAATATTTCAAAAGTGAAGAGGCATATATACACAGAAAAGCAGCACCAAACATCAGCACCTTTGACTCTTCGGACAAGCAAAAGTGGGGTGAAGATGTCTTGGTGAGCAATACATGCACTGAGCGATGCAGTTTGGGGTTATCTAGCTATCCGTGTATCTCAGTGGTGCTGGCTGGGCTCAGACTGGATTCAAAGTGGGCAAAAAGAGAGATTCAGCTGTGGGAGCCTTGGGTTCAATTCCTTGTTCTGCCTAAGGGTATCTGAAATTGCAGCTCCCATGTCCCAGGAGACTACCTTAACTGCTAGTCAGGCTTAAAGAGTCATTCACACTCTCTTGCTCAATTAATATTTAAATATGCTATGGCAAATGCCACTGCTCCCACAGGAGGGATTTCGGGAGCTCCACACTCGAACACCTAATAGCATGGTGGTTAGGCTGCTCTCCGGGGTGGCACAAGACCCCAGTCCAAATCCACTCTCCGTCTGAATCAGGGAGATGATGGAACCAACACCTCTCTGGGGAAAGCTCTTCCAGTTTCCCTGGGGTACCTAAATATTCATAGAGCAAAGCAGGGAAAGAAGGGCTTTCTAGCCCTGTGGATGAGACGTGTTGCAGAAGTGGATTGCTGGGCTCCAGCCTCTGCCGTAGTGAATACCAAGTGGATCAGCGCCTGGGAGCTGGCTTGGCCATGGCCCCTTGCCTTCCCCCAGAGCTTTGCTGGGGCATGCTGGGCAGTGCACTCTCCCGGCAGGTGACAGCTCGGGATTGTATCTCTTAGTCAGAAGAGAGGTCTTGCACAGCTTGGGTGAATTTCCCACCAACTGGACTATTAATTCAAGTAGCTGCTCTCTGGAACGGTCGTGACTTTATCCCTTTCTTTGCTTTGGCTTTTGTATGTGCCCAAACTCCTGGGGTTTGAATGGAATATTTTGTACTGCTTTACATGAGATTGTGCTCTTTTCCCTCTTCTTGCAAAGAGCATTCTTGCATATTCTTTTGATCTAAACAATTTCTTTTTTGTTTAGTTCTTTGATAACGATAATTCAGAAAACACCTGTTTGGATGTAGGCAGTACTGCAGTGAGTGCAGGCTCTTTGAATCACCGATCCTTGTGGAGCATCAGTTTCCCTGCAGCACTCACCGCAGGGATGAAACTTGTGTCTGTGTGGTGAACCAAACAGAACTGCAGCCGAAGAGGCTGTTGATAGTGGTAGGTGTGTATGTTGTTGACAGCATGTTAATCAAGTGAAAGGCACTGCACCATCTCCTGGTCTTCTTCACTCTGTCTCATCCTCTAAGAAATGTCACGCCAGAAGCACCAGTGATGTGGCACAGATGGAGAGCAAATAGGTGACTTACTCTCGTTCTGTTTCATGGACAACATTTTTGTGCTTCCAAATAGGAAGGCCAAAGCCAAGGTTGGGAAGATATATCCTGTGATAAATTCTCTTTGCTGCACATCAAAATCCTTAGGCAATTCTCACATCTGTCATGTTATGTAACAATTTATTTTGAAATGCAAGTATTGTTTATAACATATTTTAAGTAAGACAGTACACAAAACTGAATGAGAGGGCAAAAAGTTTCCGGTTTCTATAAAATTGAAATGCAGAGATACAATTGTACCATTTTTGTAGCGTGTTTCATGAGACCACCATCAGAGGAAGATGCCCACAGTACATGGGTAGACAGATCTGGGCCAGAATCACATCATATATGAATAATATGTATAATCTCTAAACTGTTACCTGGGCCATGCGGCAGCATTGGTTTTTAAACAGAACTTCCACTGAAATCAATATGCTGCTGTGCTTAAAAAATGGATGGAATATAAGAAAAGCTAAGTGCGTGTCTTGCACTGTATAGCATCCCTCATTTTCTGCTGTAAGATGTATCCTTAAATCCTCTCTTCGTTTAAATTTAGAAGGCCATGAAGTAAAGTCCTCATTTTCTCTCCTCAATTTTTAGTTCGTTCAGTGTAGTAGGAATAAATAGCATTGTGCAGCATCTGAAAGTAGAATGCGTTTCATATTTTTCTGCCATTTACTCTACCTCTACACTTATTGCACATTCACAGTTGCGTGACAGTTCCTACCAACATAATGAGACCCATAGTTGGACTGAGACATTATTAGAGATCTCTCTGAACTGGTCAGACAGCATATTATAAAATAAGAAAAAAGTGTGCCATTTTTAACATGGTCAGTAAATAAAAGGCAGTGCTTTCTGGATGCCTGCTGATGTGAAAGACTAGAAATATTTCAGTCCATTGTGATTTATAATCGGCAAATATGTATGAATAATACAGATGAGATGAACTCCCTGAGCAGTTCAAGTGCTTTCAAACACACCGATTCTCACCTGATGACCCTTAGTTTAAAGGTGAACTGCAAAGGATTTGCTAAAAAAATTAGACTTCTGCTTTCTTTTGCTTCGTTCTGGTGTATAAAACAAGTGTAATGGCTTGTATTTTAGATAGCTCTACTACCTTTTATTTTTTCCGTCATAAAAGATGTAATTTGAGTTCTATTTTAATTTATTGGAAACTCTTTCAGAGCTCATAGAGGTATTTACTACCTCAGATTTAAAGGTGATGGTTTTGTTCAAAATATTGAAATAATCATTGATATTGAATGTTGAAACAAACAAAAATCAAAATGAACAAATACCACAGGCAGCCAAAAGTCTGAAATTTGGGCTGTTCACACATTATTACTTATTAATTACCTCTGAACAATCACAAGTAGCACACCACTTTTGCTGTGCATTTGTACAAGGTCATGCACATGGAGTGCACTAGTGTCCTCATGCCCTGGCACTATGCAACTAAATTGTAATAGTGATAACAAAATCTGGAAACAGGAGGAAATTATTGCAAGTTGAGACTGATCCTTAGAGATGGACAAATGACACACAGCCCCCCCACCCCCCACCCCAAAAAGTATAAATCAACCGGTAAAATCAAAAGCTCAAAAAGGAAGGGATATACCTATTATTATTGCAGAGGTGGCTACAAGGGGAGCTGGGGCCTGCATGCCTCTTCTTGTTCTCATACCAAGAGGAGTGACAATCTTAATTACCTGTAAAAGAGTTTCTGATTATTTGGATATAATGATGCTGTGATTATTTTTTTATTCAAATTATAAGGAAATGGTAACTGTGTCCTCAATACCACTAAACTTCAATTTTTTACTCATGTTTTTTACAGCAAAAACTGTGGTAGATCAAACCTGCCAAAATAACAGAGGCTATTAAACAGAACCAAAAACCTAGCTTAAAAGTAAAGAACATGTAGTTGTAAATGCAGGGTATTAGTCTTTCCCCAAAGATTAGATTCACCTTCCCATGCCTTTCTATAGTTGATCAGTAGTTGATAATAATTACTCTTTTTTCTTAAAACATATTAAATAGAGTTGACAATGATTTCACTGATTCTTTGCTTGGCATTTTAGTCAGTTGTCTCCTAGGCATGACAGTCAGGACTGTTAAATGCTGATATGGTATCATGGGATTCATGATCAGAATTTTTGCTGCAGTGTAGCTCCTCATCCAGAACTGACATTACTCCCCACTCAGCAGTGTCAGGATCAGCTGCGGTATCATTATCTGTAACAGCAACAGCAGTGTCTTCTGGACATGAAAGTTTTCCCATTTACTTCTATGGATGTTTCTGATTCCTGCATAATTGCATAATTGTTCGTTCCTTGCAATCGCTTCCCCAAATACACTGAAAATATTAATATTAAACAGGAATGATCTTTTCTGATTACCTTATGGAGCCTGGGGTCGAAAGCCTTTGAGTTCAGTTTTCCATTATGCCTTGGATTGCTTAAGTGGCCTTGAACATGTCACTTAATTCCTTTTTGTCCTATTTTAAACGAAAAACGCCAGAAACTAGTGTATTTCTCCACCAGACAGCAGTGGTTAGACAAGTTCTAAACTGACTGTGAATTGCTCAGATGCTGCCTTATAGGGGCAGAACTTTTTTAATAACACCTATGTTACTGTGTCTACTTTCATCGCTGAGGACTTGCAGAGCTACAGTAATGACAGTGTCTGTATGTTGCTGTGACTCAGTGTCTGCCTGATGGTGATTATGTCATTTGTATGTCTTTTCATTATGAGAAAAGCTCAGTGGTGATGGTCTGAACAGGCTAAAGGATATGAAATTGTTGGGGCATGGCTGCAGTCAAGAATGACTTTCTCTCTTATTTTGCTCACTTTTTCAAATGCAGTGGGGAAGTATCCGTTTGGACAGATCTTCTGAACCCAAGAGGGGTACTAACTGACTCTTGAAAGCGGTTCAGTGTGTTGAAACACAAAAATGTTCACATTGCAGCACACTTGACCTCTTCAGGATTCACCAGCAGATGTTGACAGATGGCACATGTGGACATAACACTTCTCTTACAGAAATGTTTCTCTTTGCTTTGCCAGTCTTTGAGATAGGAAGTGTGTTATTATACAACCAACGCTGCTGTTTTCTGTCTGTGTTTCATATGTGGATTCCTTGAGGAGCATATGTATTTCATATTTCACCACTCTGAGGTTTGTGGTGAACATCTCACTGTGCAATATGCTGTTCCTCCATGCCGAACACTCTGTCCCGAGAAACCTTCCTGCAAACAAGAAGGAGATGTCCCCAGCTGTCTGTAACCTTCTTTTCAGTTGATAGAACAAGTTATGCTTTCCATGCAGCTGTCTTAATTTCCCGCGTGTTTGTTATAGAGTATCTGAAATGTCTGGGTTTTATGTGTAGCAGCCAACATGTTGTGCACATTCCTTGTATTATGGAAAAAAAAGCAGAGATTTCCAGGTTGAGTGTGGGTGAAACACGCTATGAGAAGTGATCCAGCATCCTGGACTGCGTTCAATTCCACTGTTCAAAACAGCAAATGCTGGGGAAAAGGCCACTCATTTAGTTGTAGCCTTCACATTTCTCGGAGCAGTCAGAAGCTCCTTGGCAGGAGGACTTTTATCTTTCAATGTCAATAACAAATATTACGGTAATCAGGGCACAGACTCTGTAAAGGAGTGATAAAGATGAGGAGGAAAATTGTTTTCTGTCATGTTTGAACGTGTTTCTGGTCGTTAGGTCTAGTCCTTTTTTCGATGTAATGCATGCCATATGATCTGATAGCTCGTGGCTGTTCAGCTAAGGTCTATAGATACATCTGCTCCAATATTTGGTTGCAATACTCTGGTCGATATGTAAAGGAATGAAAATGTTCAGATTTAGTCATAAGATGGATTCTGTTTTCAATCACTACACAAGGTGTTATTTTCCTTGTGGAAAATGAGTCCTGAAAAAAATATATTGTCTTTCCAAATGATCTTGTGTTGCTGTTACTGCAAATGAATTCCAAGAATGGGATGCAAAGGGTATCCACTGACACCCAGCAGGGTGCTAATTTACAATAGTGAGGTAACTGTGCTGCTCCAGTACAGGTCATATTTTGCATAGTGGTTTTTCCAGTAACTTCTCCGTTACATACAAAGTTTTATTTTTATTCCAGAAACAGCGTGCTTACTTCCTTTTCCTGCTTATCAACAGAATACACAGCAGATCATAAAGACAGAAATGGAGTTCAAGCTCTAGGGAATGATGTGTCTTTAAAGAAGAGGATAATATAAATTTTGCCCAATGGTATATGTTTATACCCATTTATGATGAAAATACACAATTTTTTCTTTGAGTTCTTAATATTTCCATTAGGTATTCGTTTTATGTATTTGTATTGATTATAACCAGGTTATAATATTTTTTTAATTTGAATTTAAATGAACAAACTAAGTCTTTTTTATGATCTTTTGGGTCTTGTATACTCAGGAGGGTCCATATTTCATAGTTTTATGACAATGGGTGGTTGTAGTGTCTAGTGATAAAACATTGGTTCCCCCTCATAATAAATGGCAGGAGTAAGTAACAATAGTTGTACTTCTAAAAGCTTTAGCTCTTTGGTAAATATTGCAGTTAATGAAAAGACTACTCTAAATATATATCAACTATTCTGGTAGTCGTTTACAGATCACTATGGCAAACCTCTCCACTGTTGAAGCCCGTGGTTTCTTTATACATTCAAATGGCCTAGAAGAGGAATTTTAGTGGTGGATGAGTTGAGGTAGATTTATGTGAAGACTTATTGCTTAGTAACACTTGATAACAAATACAGACACAGAAAGAGTTTGTTTGGAGTAGGGGAAATTAATTTTCTTGGGCTTATGAACTTAGTGTTGAAGTTTGCTATTAAAACCAAGTTAAAATAGTCAAAGTAGGATAAGTATGTTTTCCATGAGTTTTAAGATTACATATCATAATAATAAAAGAGCAGGAATAATTTTTGACCCTTGGTGGCAAGTTTCATACCCATTTTTCAGTGTTCATTCAAAATTTATTTCTTTCCTTCCTTGTTTTCTTTGTATCCAGAGATTCCAGTCATTACTTTTATAAGGCAGTGGCTGCTCAAAAGAAATCATCAATTTTTGCTTTTGTTCTTCATGGACAAGAAATCCCCTCAAACAACAGTGCAGGATATCCTGCATTTCTTTATCCAAAAACAAGCATTAAACAAAAGTATATCTGCTTCATTTAAATGTTCCTTAGGAAAACCTTAGAAATGTCATAGTTCCCTTTTACAGTACCTTTTAAAACCTTTTCTTTTTCCTTTCAAAGTTTTTATTTTATTGCATGTGTCTTTTTCCATTTTGAACACATTTAAAATTTATATTTTCCAGAAGAACAACAATTAAGGTTTCTTACAGTCTTAGCTAACATATTTTCACAGGTAAGACTATATTTTTATTATCAATATCCTTCCTGGCTAATTACTTACTTTTTTTTTTTTTTTTCAGATGGAAGATTGTTTGAAACATCAACAGATTCTTTTGTTTTGGGTGGAGACCCCTACCATACCTCAAAAAAATATGAGAGGAGTATTCTGTATTTCTTATGGCATCTGAATGGGTTTATATCTATTTTATATATAACAATGTCTATAGTGTACTTATTTTTATTTTGCCTGTTCTTTAGTGTTTTGACTAGTTGGCACAATGACCTGCCTTTTTCTACTTAGGAAGCATCTGGTCATAACAAGGGACTTCTGGCTGTTGGATCTTGTTGTCAGCTCCCCTCATTTGGATAGGTTGGCCATCAGAGTGCTCTGAAAAGTACAGGTGTAGACCTCTTGCCACCACTCCTTGACAGAGACTGAAAGATTTCCTTTAAAAGGATCTTGTTCCTTGGGTTCACTGGTTTTGGTTACCTCTGGTTTTGTTTTCAGTGTGGGCATGGAGATACTTTCTATAGAAACAATCTACAGCACTTAAATAAACTCCACGATAGCTCTAAATTGCATTTGCCTTTAAGAGCAAAATCATGAAAGTTACAGTTTCATGAAACCTTTTTTTCCAATTAATAAACTGGTAGGCCTGTTTGACTTTCCTCTCTTCTTAGCCTTACTGAAAAACCTTTAGGAGGACTGAAAAGCAGCTTTTCTCCAAAGGTTTCTGTTTCAGCTTTAATCTATGTAAGGGATGGAGCCTGTGGTTTGTTACTATTTCTTTTATACTGTTACAGGGCAGTTATTTGGTCCTTAGGCTTTTTAAGCTGTGCTATACCAATCCACAAAAGGTTTCTGAATATTACAAATATTTTCTTCCTTACAGGATGGAAAGCAGGTTTGGAAACAGGCTTAAGCATAGTTACCTTCATCATTTCTGTACGTGTTTCTGTCACCAGCCTGATGCATTTGACCAGTTGCCTGGTGTTACAAATCCACATCATAGCCAGGAAGGTACATAGCTAAATGAGAGCTATTACAGCATCCTTGACTGGAACTGGGAGGCAGTAATCCCAGACAGAGGCTCCTATAATATCTGCTCGTCAAAGTGCTCAGCATGTTAGACCATCTGGGTGACAAGGTTTGAGCCCCTACTGGGGTTTCTTGTACCCAGAGAGCTCTGAAGCTCGAGTGATGGTCCTTTCTCTGAACAACTTTGTAGGGTATCACAATTGTACATCACTGACAAGGTGGGCAGAGCATTTCCAGAGGCAGCTGGCACAAGCAAAGCAGTGTGGGAGCATGCAAGCCTGGGGAAGGGCACCCTGACGACCCAATGGGAAAACCCTTTGGGTTTGGTCCACCTGATTTCTTTTCTGCATGTCCGCACAAAAGGGAGCTGGGGCTATTTGAAACGGTTTGTAATATTAACTGTTCATCTTGTATTGGATTCTCTGATAGAGCCCCTTTTCTAGGGAGGTCCTTGGTGTGATCATAGAACTGTTGCCGAGCTCAGCAGAACAGAGAGGGAAGCTGGGTAGAGAGATATTTGAGCAGAGGAGCTATGTCTGATGTATTTTGATGCATGCTCTTGTTTTTCAAGTAAGGTAGTCTGAGAAAATTTCCTAATCTTTTCTTCAAGAAAAGATGCTAAGTTCTTGTGCTGCTTATGAAATAAAGAAAACAGACATGAGAAAAGCTTGCTGCACCATGTTAGTGATGCCTTCAGTCTTCAGGGAAGCAGCTATACACATGTGTATGTATATATAACGTACATAATATATACGTGATATATAGGCACACACACATATATACACTTCTATCTACATACAATACACACACACATGCATAACTTAGTGATGCTTGGCAGTAATTAGCTTCATAACTCTGAGGTTTGATTTCCTACTAATGTGCAATGATACAATCAAACTTTTGAATAAATTATAGACAAAATCCTTCTGTTGTCTAACATTTGACCTAGAGTTTCTGTAACCTGCTGTTTATTAAGACATACGGCACAATTAGGAGCTCTAAACACTTACAAGGATCTGTTGCCTGGGGGAGTATGTACACAGCATCTCCATTAAGCTATTTAAGTATTGTTAGTGTCAGTTTTAGCTTCCATTTTTTTCACTTTCATTTCCTGTTCTAAGTACATACTGTACATCCCTCTGCGTATTACATGATAGCGGATAAAGAAAAATTGCCAGTAGAAGCATCGTTGATTTGAAACTACATTTTGTCACCAGCGATTTCCCTTCCACTATTGTATAACTGCATTCCTTCTGGCCATGGACAAAGGTCAGATGTTCAGAGTAATTTTATTAGATCTATCAACAGCCTTTGATACTCACAAATGAGAGACTGCTGACCCACCCGCTGTTGGTGCTTTGTGCTTTCTCTTGTGGATAGTTTAGTTTAATGTGTTGCTTACTTCTTCTGTGTATTGTGGACTCAGATGTTAGGATGACTGGGTGTATAAAGCTCATTAAAGGCAAAATATTTTTGTCTGGGCAGCACACTATTTCTGTGTACAGAAACTTGTCTCTGTTGTGTAAAGTATGGGGAAAACAGAGTTGTAGAGTTGCAAAACTGATGGTAGAGGAGACTCTTTGAATTTTTTTTCTTTGATAACAGAATGTCTCATTTGAGTTCCTCTGATGGGAAAGCCAAATATAAAGGTCACTTCTGTAGCAGCTTCACAGATGCTAAACTCTAATACCAGTGCTGCAATCTAGTTATCTTAGGGTGGTATTTGGTGCCATGGTTAGTCTCTTCCTTGTTTCTGTAAAAGATTTTTCTAGAGGCTTTGGAGCAGCTGTTACCCTGCTTTTTAACATTATTTGTAAATTACTTTTCTTTTGCTGTGGTTTACTAATCGAGCAGTTCTTAACTGTCAACTGTTAGAGAAATTTCTTCTCATTAGGGCCCAACTGTGCAACAATGATTTCTCTCCATCTGCTATATTTCTTGTTTCTAATTAAATCTGAGCACAGTTAAATACATCCTGAAATGTCTTATGTTGAATACAATTCATTTTAAGAGTAGGATATTAAATTAATGTTGACAGATCTGAAGGAGCCACAACTACGAGGCAAGGTGTTTATTGTGTTTTAAGTAAACCAACATAGTCTGTAAACCATATTCTCTGTCGCCTTATCCCCAGATTTCCTACTCTGTGTTGCTTAGCAGAATCATTCTTCATACGGCATTCTGTAGTTCCAGCTTTGGTGCCTAATTTGTGTATATTAAGGACTTATTGTGGTCTGTAAGGTATAGGAGGCTTTCACTGGCAGGTTCTGAATTGTTTGGGTATTTGACCCTAGGATAAGAGACAGCCTATTCCGGAGCTTTGTCATCTGGGATTTGGTGTGTCCTGAGATTCTGGATATACCATAAGTATTTCAGGTGTTATAGAGTTACTGCTGAGGCAGATCCCCTGCCAGCCCATATGCTTGGATTTATTTTACATGGAAAACAAGACTTGAGGAAGGGACAGATGGAAAGGAAGGGAAGTTCACCTGCTGGCATCTTGGTGCAGAATGTACTTAGGAGAGAGCTAGGATGAATGCATGAGACCTGGAGCACTTCTGGGCCCTGTGATACCAGAACAAGTGCTAGAGTCAAAGGGACTTAGAAGTCCCTTACCCATATATGAAACCCCCAAAAACATGCTCTGAACATGTCTGTATGTAGATATAAGCACCTAGTACAACCTAAATACACTTTCCATTTGTAATACATTAAGCTCTTAGTAAATATAAAATGTATTTGAAGCAAGAAACTTACTAATACTGAAAGTGGTAAAGCAGGCATTTAATTTAGGTACAAAAAAATTAAATAGTCAGGAGTGAGTTAATGATCTGTCCTGCTAGGCTTTTAACCTTGCAGTTATGGAACAACTGCAGAGACTGGAAAGTGTTAGGCACATTGGCTCCCTTGGATCCATATACTAAAGAAATGGAAAAACAATAGTAGGGGAAAAAACATCTTTTTTTTTCTTTTTTTCTTTTAAATTCATTTCAAGACACTTAAATGAATGAAAAACACTGGAGGCCCTATAATACTAAAATCTTCAGTCTGCTAAAATTGGCAACTACATCTCAGCATCTGCTGACTGAGCTGACACACCCAAGGCACTAGATTATCTCACAACAATCACACACCCTGATGTGTTTTGGTTTGCCCTTAATGCAGTCACTCGGTGACATTTAAACATGCACTAATTACAAACATTTTTCATACACAACTGTTCTAAAATCTAATTCCTATGCGCATTCCTGTTGAATCTGGTTTACACACAGAGTCACAACTAGATTCATTGTGCTTCACAACTACGGCATGGTTATTGTACTGATTAGGAGTCCATTAAACACACATCCATTATACAGTAGTTTTTGATCCTTCACAGATATTTTTCCTTCCACACTCATATTTATTTTTCAGCATGTTATTTGATTGAACTTCTACAAAAAAGAGATTCATGAACTTTTAGAGTAGGAACGTGTTTAATTTATGTTCCTTATATGCAAAATATGTTTTAACTGTTGCCACTTTCTGGTTCTCAAATTGATAAAAATAAGTCAGCTATTAAAGTTTTAAAAAGTAGAGCACTGTATTTTCTAAGTTAGAGCATGCCACGCTTTCAATATTTTTTTTACCTTTGAGCAAAATCACTGCATATTAAATGAAAAACAAGGTTTTTGTGCAACAGAATTCTTTGCAATTTATGCCAAAAAATGAATCAGTCAAATTATTATCTTCCATCTTAAAACTTATATAAAGCATGAGGCCCAGATGCATAGTTTAATAACACGATGCTGCAACTTTAACAAGGACTACATTTGTCTTTAAGTCCACATGATAGTGAAAGCTTAATATGAAAAACTTTTGTCTAGCACAAGTGATTTGAAGATGTTTTGCTCCATGCATGTGAACTCAGCAGGTGATTCTTGCCTATCTTTGATGTCAAACAGCACAAAACTTCAGTGAGTAGTAGCTTCAGAAATGCAATAGACATAGCTGAGTCTTCATATGAAGCTCATGCTTGAACTACATCAGAAGAACTGACATCTATTATGGTGAGCAAAGACAAGTGTTTGAAAAGAGATTCAAACAGAAGTGTCAGAATTTACAGTGCATAGTTTTATATAAGTTGATTTTAACCAAGCATATCTCTATGAACTCTGCAGGATAGAAAAGAAATTTCAAAAGGCAGAGAAATTGTTGTCATCTAAGGGCATGGAATGTTTTAATAGCTTAAGGAAGAACATTTCTGAAAGGTTATGTGGTGATCCATTTACTTTGACTGAGTAATAAGGCTCGTCATTGTCACGGTGAAGTTTTTAACCCTTAGAACAATGGAAATGTTCCAAATGCATTGCTGGAATTAAAAAGCTGAGAGTAACTGGCTGTTGCAAAAAAGTCTTTCTGAGATTTTTAGTCTTTTTAAATACACATTTCACATTAAGAGATACGAATAAATAAAATGCATTTTTTTTCAGTCACCTTCTGTCTGACCTAGAGTCTCCTGTCTCAGTCTAGACTAAGGCATACCTTGGCGTAAGGACTTGCACTTACAGGTTATCATTTTTAAGGGTAGAGCATGTAGACAAGAACTTCATTCAACACGATTAAATTTGTTTGTTGTTTTTCTTCCATTTATTCATTTTTTTCCTCATCCTGAATACATACAATCCTGTGTGCATTACACGGCACAGGAAAAAGAAAAAACCTTTGTAGGGGTGTAGTTTGTTTGAAACTGTGTCCTACAGGCTTACTTACAGCGGTGCTGTGAAACTATCCCCAAGGAGTCCAGTGTCACAAACCAACCTAATTGTTCTTCTTGAAATGCTGCTTTCGTTAACAACTGGAGGGGAAAAAAAGAGTCATAATGATAAAAAAAAAAAAAAAAAAAAAGGCAGAACTCCTTGGCTGAAGCACACAGAGCTAGAAAGTAATGAATTTTCTAGGTGGTAATCAATATGTAGGAATATGATGTTGCTTTTAGGTTTTCTTAATTTGCAAATAAGACTCATCAGGAGATAGTTGCTTAATTACTGTAAAGTTTAATAGCCTGTTTTTTTAGGATTTTCCCTGGTTACATCCAGGCATGTAAAATCTCTAGCTTTTAGGGAAATAAAAATGTAAAAAAGACCAATTGAACTGAACTTTGTCTTCACTTTGGACTATAGATCTTTACAGGCTAATTCGTTTAAGGCACTGAGCTATACTACATTCAGATGCTGAACTCTTCATTCCATGAAAGAACTAATGATTTAGTTATAGTATAGATAAGTTAGTCCATGCTACATTCCTTAAAACATTTAAAGAAACTGTGAACACATGGTTAGACAGTGATAGGATATACAGAAATTATTATTTTGTCTCCTTTACTCAGTAAACCATCTAGAGGTAATTCACACTGTATAGAGAGATACCTGGAGTTCCAGCCTGGCAAGCACAATTTAAGATGAAAAGTTGTATAAATGTTGATTCTTCATTATAACATAGATTTTATTTTCCTTGTCTTTTCCTTTTGTTCAAATGTCTACGTAACAGACGGTACAACAAATAGTTGTGAAACTTCTACATCTAAACGATCTACTTTTATATTCTAGCATGCATAATTATGTATATTAATTAAAATCTTCACTTTGCTTTAGAATAAGGTATTAAAAACAAATTTGGATCAAAATACAAATCTGTACTAACACTTTATTATCTTTTCAATTTTCAGATGTTGCTAAATAATCCTCATGTTGTTTGTTTTCTTAATTATTTTTAACATAGTGAAGACTGCAAAATACAGTAAGGAGTTTTAAAATGGTTTGGGCCTCTTTTTCTGTTGTCACATTATGTTATATTTTTTTGCAAGATTCCTCCCAGGTGTAACTAGCATGGGATCGAGATATGAAAATGGACAGTAGCTTCAAACTGTGAGGAGATTTTTAGGAAGTGAGCCTGACCTTGAACAGGTAGTTTGATAGGGGCTTAAGATAAAGCCCATCACAGAACTCCCTCTCTTTCTTTCTCTCTTAAACACACGCACACACACACACACACACACACAAAACCAAAACCTAAATGACTCCGTAGGGTTATTTTGCAAAACACCAGGAAAGACAAAAATTATGTATATCTCAAATCCAGCTCATGTACCATGTGCAGTGTCAGTTCTGACTGAAGTCATGCAGCCTGGAGAACTAATGAAGTTTTTCTGCAATTAGGTAGTAGTAAGAGTGTCTTCAGGTCAAGAAGATTTTCTGTTTCTATTCCTTATTAGAAAAGCACAGAGAGGGAAGTGCCATCACATCATTGCTTTTTCTTTGGGTTTCTTTTGCCTAGAACAGCACAATTTCTTTTTGGCAAATGCTCTCTTCCTGAGAAATGTAAGGTTGGCTTATCTGAAATTATATCAACTTAAAAATTTTGGTGGGGAATTCTGGTTTGGGGCTAACTTAAAAAAAATACTGGAAGAAGATTGTCCCCTTTATATTCAAGCCCACAGTTAGACAGTTTCTGAGCAGGTCCGGGAGGACCGAGGATCTGTCCCCTCCTTCGGGCTAAGATGTGCCTTTGTGCACGTCTGGAACAGAGGCTGAATCCAAGGTACTCGTTTCATTTTTTTCCATATAAGCCAGAACAGCACAGTAAAACAGTTGTGTGGTGTAGTTGATAGCCTTACTGACTCCATTAAAGAGATGCACTCCATTTCTAACAGGATTTATTTGCTAGGCTACCCACAATTCAATAGGTGATGGATAGTCACCGAGCCTGTCCTTTGTGCTTTCTAGAAATGTCTTCTAACCTAGAAACCATGGCATAAAATCCCTAGGGAGAAAGCTTCCCCACCTGGACTTAAAAGACTGCCTATACTGGTTTTCTAGAGTTTTCTAGAATTAGGAGGATATTATCTGACCTACTTTTGCTGTCTTTCAGATCCCTGCATGACCAAATATCTTGCAAGGGGGCAATGTACTTCTGTTTAGGAGGTACATAACTAGACAGTACATCATTAACTGAATACAGGTCAGTGTCCTGGATTCAGGCAAACAAAGAAATTCTGAAACCTCCAATTATGGAAACATCAAGGATAAAAACTACATATTTTAAAATTAAGTGTTCATGCTTCACTATTAGGTTTTGTCACTTTTAGTAGACCACATCTTCAAGTTTTATTAAAAATGGTAACATGTTTTAAATGTCTATTAATGTATGCCTAATTAGAATGGAAAACCTATAAAAATCCTTCTGACAGCCACATGAATAGCAAAACAATTATACTCAGTATAATTGCGATGAATACTAAGTGAATTAATAATGAATCTTGGAAACAAAATTGCAAACAAGGATGTTCAGCTTAATCTACACTGGGCCAAATCATTAAAGAAATTCTGGAGTAATTCTTCATAAAATAAATGGGCAATTTTACTTTACAATGATGACAAAAGCTGAGTCACAATACTTTCAATTGTTTATGTGACTAATTTAATCTGGAAGCCAAATGCAAACTTTTAGTTCTAAATTAAATGAAGTTAAAAAGTCAGCACATGTTGATGAATATAGGAGATAATTTTGTTTTATCTAGCTGCATATCCAACAACTGTTCTTTCCAAGACTGTGTCTAGAGCAGAGAAACATTCAACATACATGATGGGAAAACATACTGCGTGAAACATTATGCGAGTTTAGTTATAAATGAAGAAGGTACCACTAGCAAAATTAATGTATGACTATGCAAAAGAAATGAGTGGGTTTAGGTTTGTTGGTTGGTGTGTTGTTGTTTTTTTAAATAGGATTCAGCTCTCTAAGTGCAGAGGCCCTCAATACAGGTACCTGCATCTCCACAAATAGTTTATATTTTATATAAAAATATTTATTTATAAAATATAAAAATTATATATATAAATATTAAAATATATTTATTTATAAATAGGATTCAGCCCTCTAACTTCAGAGGCTCTTAATACAGGTACCTGCATCTCCAAAAATAGTTTATATTCCCTCTGTAATAAGTGGAAGGAAATGGCAGCTCTAGAGTATGACTAACCTGTCAAGATAGGTGTGAAAAATGAGTCAAGTGATTCACCCTCTAGAAATGTTCATTTCTCTCCATGAGTATACAGGGGATCTAGTTGTTTAACTCATGTGAAAAACCCTCACAGTGAGTGAGGTGAATCTGAAATTATATCAACTCAAAAATTGTGGTTGGGAGTTCCGGTTTGGGGCTAACTTAAAAAAACTACTGGAAGAAGTTTATCCCCTTTATATTCAAGCCCACAGTTGGACAGTTTTGGCTATGCAACAAAGTTTGCGTGACTGAAGTACAGCACGCTTTTGGCATACTCCGGCTAATCCTGACCTCTGAAGAATTTCCAGGAGAGCATTGACTCCTCCCAAACCATAGCTGTGGACCGAGCGGGAAGACCAGGGGAAAGCAACCGGTTCACTGGAGGAACTCTCGTCTATATGAGGGTATGTCCTTCAGGAGAGAATGTCCGTGAGCCTTCTGAGGCAGGAGACACACGGTTCATGGCTTTACTAAAATCAAACCATTTGCACCGAACGTACATGAAATGTAATGGAAGAATAGTTGCAATTTTAGTCTACACATTTCAGCCTGGTTTGGTGTATTTTCTGTTAGACGTCAATTTTATCTGGACACAGTTGGGTTATTTGCGTAGAAAGAACTACTGAAATATTAGGCTATTAATCTGCTGCCATTATGCACCCCAAAAAAGTGAGGTAGGAATATATCTTTTAAGAATAGCCATCTAAAAGTTAGGCATCTAGTCTGCTAGGCCTTAATGGCAAGAGGCATACCCACCTGCTATAGAATAGGTATTTAGGCAGGTGGAACGACTTGTTTTCCGAATGTGCCCATCTCTCACACAAAAAAAAAGTCTTTAGGATTTTCATATCGATATACAATACAGTATTAGACGAATCATTTCTAGCTGCATTTAGATGCAGGGAACGAATCTTTCAAGGAACTTAATGAAAGCTAATGTTGCCAAGGATATTTTTTTTCTAGGTACTTACTATAGTCTGCTGAGCTTTCTCCCCGATTCTCAATACTTGCATGACGGTAGTTCCCAAAATATATATTTTGTATTGGGGTATGAAGGATTCCATTAATTCTGTTGTTACTGTCATTTTTATTGTTATTATGAATGATTAATTGCTAATGGTAATATTATTGTTATATACATCATTGTTACCATTAAGGACAGAAATTAGTGATAATATGGTAACGACACCATAGCTGGCAGTTTTAAAGACAATGGGGGCGTTCAAGACATCACTCATGTTTTTAAAGGATCTGTACATATCATGAATGATCAAATTTATGTTCAGCAAAACAAATGACTCTTTCCTGACAAAAGCCTGATTACCTAAAGAGTGAACCAAACAACAGATAAAATAATGAGCTTGCTTAGATCTTTATCCACGTTACTGACTTTTTGTCTATGGCTTCCCGGTAAGTTTTGAGTTTGGGGTTAATTATCAAATTAAAACATATATTTAGGTATACCAAATATAGCAAAAATAAAAAGAGAAGCTGTTTTGCATACACAAATGCTAATTTTCACATTTATAGTAGATTGCAGTATCTTTTTAATATTGAAATAACTGTATACTTTTATGAACAGCATGTCCACAATATCTATTAGTAAAAGACAACGCTTGTTTCGATGAGTGTTAACATGTATCCAAACCCAATATGCTTTTTTTCAGTAGTTTCACAGCATTACAACAGAATTTACACATTATCTTTTATTTTTAATTGAACAGTTATTCCACAGCTGAAATGCTCCATACCAAACATTTGAACAAAGCAAATTTTTACCACTAAGTTTTAAACAGTTGAAAATTGATGTTTACAATGGAAGTTTTGCTACCTATTTAGCTACAGAAACATGAACAACATAATATAATGTAACACGTAGAATGAGCCTTTGTGTATCTGTGGCAAATACAGACTTTGCTGCCTCAAGGGTTTGGCATTTTTAGATAAAAAAGAATCAATGTCATTATACAGTGTCTCTCTAGAGCATCATAATTATTCTGCATGCATACAATATTTATTTAAAACTTAAAATTAAACTTCAAGAGGTGGTCATTTGAAAGCTGGCAGTCAGTGAACAGATCCTGTCTTCATAAAAAAGAGAATATTTCTTCTAAAAGTTAAGAAGTAGATCAAAACGGTCTTTCCAGTAACTGACACTTTAGTCATACAGATGCTTTTTATGTGTCAGATTTATTAATAAAGAAGGTCCATGGGAACGAACAGAAGAAAATCTTGAGGATGTGACTGTCAGTTTTTGATATGTCAGGTATAATTTTGTAACTGTGATTTTTGGATAGCAGTACACACACAGCATTGTACTGATGTTTGTGTACTTCTTTGTACTTTTCATTTGTGATGACTGAGAAAGAAGATGAGGCGGAGATGTTTTGATACAGGATTGAAACTTGAAACTGCAGTCCTTCAATTTGAACAGCATACCTTTTTCATCTTTCTTTTCATGTTACCTTTTTAACTTTTGCCACTGATGTAAAGAAAAAAGAAAATTTGAAAAGATGCCAGGTGTTGGTTCTTATCTAGGTGAAAGATCACAGAAACGGAGAATAAAATATAGTTTTATTTTGTCACTGTGACACAATTATAAGACATATCAAATAGTTGTCAACAACAAATGTTTGTCCTCCTAAAGCCAACACAGAATAATTTAGACTGTGACATCTCTTCTTATTTCTCACAGAAAATATGCACATTATTATAATTAGCTGAAAGTGGAATATGCTACTACTGCTATTCTGCAAATAATAGCATCTTCTTTGGCTACTCTTTGTGTATATTGCTAGTATTTTTATCTTATCCAAGTGCATACAGCAAAGAACTGCAAAAGAATGTCACAGTGCATCAGCTGAAGGAAAGGAATTGAATGAAGAAATGGTCTTTTTTCTTCTTTTATGTTATTCACCTTATAAAGCATGTTGCGTTAGAAGAAGGCAGAAGTGAAAAGTCTTGATTTTCAACAAATTTCTGTCAGTTATGACTTCAATTTGTTTTGCTTGGAAAAGTGATTATAAAAAATCCTGTTACGTATTAATACAGAGAAGAAGCTATTTCAGTATCTGACAGTCAGCAGTACTCAGGCTTCTGAAGCTAGGCATCTCCTTAAGGGTTTTATTGTTTCAAGTCATAAACAGAGGCAAGGGCCAGCACTGTGGGAAGTCTAGTGACCTGAAACCTGCTCCTTGATCTGTAAGCAAGAAGAGCACGAGAACAAGAAAAGTTCCTCTCATTACCCAATAGATTGTTATAATTAATGTCTGGATGCAGAGAAACTCTTCATTGCAGTGCATCCAAACTGCTAGTTCTGTTCATATTCCTTATGACCTAATTCTTAATTATCTCGTGCACCTCGCACAGGAATTATCTCTGGTTTAGCTTATAAGAATCTCTTTTCTGTAAAAGGTGATAAATGTATTTTAGAGGTGAGTTTTTTTCCAATTCTGTTGGTTCCTGAGGCTCTTCCTGCTTAACCCTTAAACTCTTCCCTGTTCTCCATATGGTGCTGCTTCAAAAGCATCTACTTTTGTAAACATCAGTCAGAGCCCGGCTGCCCTGTCTACTTAAGAAAAGTCAAAGTTCATTCATTCATACGTTCCTTCCTTTCTTGTGAGATAGAGCAGTCTATTCATTCACTTCAGTCTCCTGACATATGAGGTATTCTGTTCCTTTCATCTAGCTCTATCAGCTAAACAAAGATAAACAAACAGGCTGTCTTGGAAATTTCTTAAAATTGTACCAGGCTACTGCCGTACCTCCTCAGAATCACCTGGTTTTGTAGGACTTGAACACAGAGAATACTGAGAATTAAGCTGGGACGCAGACAACTATTTTTCTGTACAACAACTGAGGTGATGCTTACGGTCTGATCAGCTGCAGTGCCTAAAGAGGGGGCATCACGAGCTCCCGCACAGCCTACAGAACTGATATAAGGGATATTAAATCATGGGATTGAGCAGCACTCTTGAATTTGCAAGACTTACCATTTAAAGAAGCAGCCACTCAGCCTTCACATGTGTGCAGGCTTTCCCTACAGGCTCAGCCTTCCCTGCTCCCCTTCAGAGCTGCCAGGAGAGCTTGCCATCCACCAGGGAAATCCTCGGGGCTGGCTGCTTTTTTCCATGCCTCCCTGAAGGAAGGACACACGGCCAACAGAAGCTGCTCTGTGCTCCACACTCTTCCTCTGATAAGAGCTCTTATTCATTCTTGAAAGCTTGCTAGCACATTTTCCCACTTTTAGGAGCCAAAATGTCTTTTCCAGTTTTACCCTGACTCCATTTCAAGATTATTTACAGGCCCTGGCAGTGGTGTAGGTAAGTGAGTAAGGAAGTGCCCGATTTGTGTCGTCACATGCAAAATGAGTTTCTTTTGGCTCTGGAGGAAGCAAAGTCCCATCAGTTCTGGCTCTCTGCTTGCTCCCTTTTCCTTCAGCTACTTTAAAATTTTCCTGGCTATCCATCCCTTCCTGACATGGGCTTCCCAATCTGCCGAGGAAGGAAGGCAGGCTTGAGGCTAAGGACATACCAGTCCTTGTGCTGGGTGTGGGGACACACGGCATCTGCCGGAAAAGGCAGGGGCTGCAGCACCCACCTGGAATTTAATTTACTGACAGTAATTAGTACCCTCTCCTGCTCCTCTGGTGTATGCAGGGTGATTATAGGGACTGTACACTACATCCCCCCAAAGCACCTGTTTGCATGAAGAAACGTTGAAGGGGTAAGAAGCCAATATGGCTGAAGGAGAACGAAAACTCTTCATGGATCCAGATCCTGCTGACTTAGGGCATGGTAGGTGCTCAGCTGAAGTTTATGTCTCTGAATATCTCCCATATGAATAAACATAACTGAAGGTGAGAAAAACAAAGCAAAGACTAAGCCAAAGTAATGGCAAAGATACCTTGGAACAATTTTCAAGCTGGCTTAGGTGTTTCAGGAGGCATTCATTTCTTACCTGGAAGGAAATACTGACCTGCTACTTGAATAAAACAGAACTGCTTGTTTTAATTGCAACACCATCTTTAGAATATATGGATCTGGGTGCGTGGGAAGTGTGTGTGTGGAACTGCAGCCTTCCTGGCACTTGCCTTGCTGACATCCCTGCCAGTCAGCAGCTGCACACACCAGCCAGCCCTCTTTTGTGCCAATCTGGTGGTGAGTGGTGCAGAAATATTTTAATTAACGTTGAACTTCTTAAAGTTGAAGTGAAAACAATTACAGCTCAATTTTACTTTGCCTCCTCACTTTCATCACTTATATTCTCTCTTCCTCCTCCTTCTCCATTAGAGGGCTTCATTTCACAGACTGTGAATTATAACCTAATTATTATATTTTAAAAAGCCAGACAAGGCATTGTTTCTTCATCCTTCAGTTAAAAAGCTCTGAAATAACAAAGAAAAAGTGCTTTCCTTCTTGAGTGCCAGAAGCAGAGTCACTCCCACCAAAGATATCTCATTCTTCTCCATCTGTGACTTTTTTTCTCTCTGTTTTTTTGTTGTTTTTTTTTTACAGAAGGGATCACATCTTTCCCTTAACAACTGTTTGCACACCAGACTCAAAGAAAGTTCACAGCACACATCACATGTTCATTGGATATGTAAGTGAAGTGATCTGTAGCACAGCTAATTAGACCTAAATTCTTGATTTACTATTTATAAAACAAAATTGATTATTACTTCATCAACAACATTTAAAGCATCATTAAGAGAGGTCTGCTCCAGCAGCCTCAGGTTAAATTTTTTAACAAGCACTTTAGTTGCTAATCTGTGTTATTGCCAACATATGTAAACTTCCTAATGCTAATTGCATTCAGCTGTGAATCAAACAATGTCTAATTCTCTTCAGGATTAATTATGCACATGTGCTGCCTGCATTCCTAAACATGGTTCTCATAAATAATAAGAGATATATCTAGGCAGATGGGATTTTTCCAACTAAATGATCTGTTTATCATGAATAAAACAATTGACATATACTAGACTTCTAATGCAAAGTCACCACAACATTCCCATGTTTTTTAATCATAAATAATTGCTGTGACAGTTGTTTGCGTGAACATGTTTTTGTACAGCCAAGCACTAAAAAGCATGTGCTTGTGAGCAGTTACCTTTATGTGCACCTTTTCTTCTTCTTTCTTTTTTATTTATTTGAAGGTGCATAACAGAGTGGTTTATATCATGTGTTTGATGAATGAACTAACAGCCTCTACTAAATTCACAAGTTTTGTAAGCCCTGGGGAAATCTAGTTTAAGTACAGCACGGGAAAAATTGCTAAAGTGTTATGGATCCTGCTTATTTCAGGAAGAAGCAATGAGTTTCTGGCATCTAGAGCCAACCTTGGAAGTATCTTTCTTTAGAGTATTTTTTTAATTAGTCTGAAAGGGCTGATAATTAACTGAACTGGTAAAATTCATTTCAAAAATAACTTCCATTTCTGAATACCTGGCAAGTAGAAATATATCTTTTAAAATTACTTGTGACAGCAACAGAAGAAATTTGTCCCTAAAAAGGGGAGACAAATAAAGGTTTCCTTTCATTCCTTTTAATGAAGGTGTCTTCTTTTAAACAGAAGTTAAAACCCAGCCTCAGTGAGCAACTCCATAGCATGTCTCTTCTTATATGACACAAATGTCTTGGTTTCTACTGGAAAAGACTTACATGGAAAATGCATCAGAATAACAAGAACTTGATACTAGTGGAGTCTTATAAAATTATACTGTTCAATCATATATTATTGCACTCATTATTTCAGTGTTGCCTTGGAATGTTTTAATTTGCCTGACTGCCTAGGTCGATTTGAATTTTGGACTGAGTCAGTATCTTTTCTTTCTTTCTTTCTTTCTTTCTTTCTTTCTTTCTTTCTTTTTTTTTTCTAAAATAAAAATTGCAATAGCATGGCATTTAAGAAAGGTAACAGACTAATAGCTTAGGTGTCTGAAATCTTTCAGCTTCAGAATAGGTGGAACACACTTAACCCTTGGCAATATGCCCTTAAACTTATTTTCCAGGTGCCAGTTGTTGATGCGAGCACCTGTGCCTCATTCAGTTCTTCATTTCTCTGTTGCGTGGAGCAAGAGAGGTTATCAATTGGTATAATGGTTTTTATAATAAGAACATCTGTCCACTAGTCACTATACCAAGACCATCAGCTAATTTCATAAGGCCATCAAAAACTCAGTTGGTTATCAGTGATGACCTTTGCCGAATTTCAGCTGGTGACATAGAGATGAAAAGCTTTGCTTTCTATTACTTGTCAGTGAGTCAGCCTGCCCTTTGCTCAGTTTGGGCAAGATAAAACTTGATGAAACTATGGCTTATCTGTGTTAAAGCAAAATTCTAATGTGACAAAAAAAATTTATAATGTGGAAAACACATTTTAAATAGCTTGAACAGCTTTATTACAAAAAGAGACGTTTTCTGTTCTTTGAAATCAGGTAATTCATGATAACAGCATGTAGCTGAAAGAATAAAAACAACTGAAGAGCTGAGAGAACCGAAGCATCCGACTGACTCTCAGCAGTAGAGATGCTGAAAAATATGTTTAACAGTGTAAGGTGCTGCACTAGAATGTGAGAGACAAGAGCACGTGGGTAGGACTCTGCCACTGGGTGAGAGTATGCTTCCCAGGGCAGTTTTTTCTCAATTGGTTTTTATACAAATCTGTGCTTATTTAAGCCTGTTGAAAACAGCTCCGATTTTCATTTATAGAAGAAGAACGCCTTTCAAGAGTGGAAAGATGTACCCAGCTTGTGTTTAAATGTGATTTGAACATTCAAGTAAAAGGTGGGTTTCATTTTCATTTCTGAAATGCTACAGGGAGAACAGAATGAGCTAAATCATTGGATTTAACCACTTCACCATTGAAGGAACCAGGCAGTACATCTGGAAGGTATTGGACCCCTGGGGGCACAGTTGTTTGAGCTACTCACCGCTGAGCTATTTCACAATCTGCTGTCCCCTCCCAGGCAGACCAGCTACAGCCTCTGGTCATATTTTGGGTGTTGGATATTTGGGAAATATGGCCCCAGACAGCATGAGTGACATCCTTTCACTGAGCACAGGCAATGTACAGGGAAGAGGTAAGTAGAGTGCTGGGCAGGGGGAAGTACCACCTCGATTATTAGTCAAAACTAGGACTTACCTACCTTTCCATCTCAATTCCATCGTGAAGACCTAGTTTAAAATTAACTGTTAGCAAAAAAAATGTAGTTCCTGACAAGCGATTCAAAGTAAATAAAAAAAAATAATAAAATCAACAAAACAGACTACTGGGATTTCTGCATTTCACTTGCCTGCAAAATGAAACAATTTGGTTAAAACTGTTCTTCTTTAGCCTGGAGTATAATTGTTTCTGGATTTTAAAAGAGGATTGTTCACATCACGCAGTCACCTTGGAGAACACGAACTGGACTCCTTCAGGTTAAACTAAACTGGAATATATTGTCCAAAAGCACGCTGAAAACACACCGGCTGCAAACAGGCACTGAGCCCATACAAGGGCCAGTTTAAATTAACCTCCCATTGAAATCTGTACAGTGTGGATGCTGGATCCTATACATCAGCTGTTTTGCTCTGCAGGTCTACTGCAAGGCTACACTACCAGCCCCTACACAGCCCTGAAGGCCATGAAGTATACTCAGCAAATGCTGAACTTCTCCAAAAATCTATGTGTAAGGGGGAGAAAAGCAGTTCATAGACATTGTAATTTTGCACCATGCAGGTAAATGTAGATGTCTTAAAGATAATTCAAAAAGTTCTTTTGAAAACAGGTAGGATCATAGGTGAAACAGACCTTGGCAGGTTTTTTGTCTGAAAGAAGCTTTAGAAGATGATTTCATTTTTGTTTTAGCACAGAAGCATACAATTGTCACACAAGCAGAAAGAAAAGGAGAGGTACCTTATAAAAATTAAACTCAAGAAGGCATAGCCTTAGCCTATGGCTATGATGCTAATCAAAACAGGACAAAGGAGATAGTGCAGGTTCTGGACGGCCCAGCATGGATCCTGTTTGACCTCCATGGGTTGCTAGGCCTTGTTCACTGCAGCTGTCTGGGATGAAGCTTGGCCATCCCCCAGTCAGCATGGGTGTAAATGCACCAGGACAGGCTTTCTCCATCCTCCACAGTCAGCCACTTCTGCTGCAGCTGGCTTTTATGTCCTCCAGATGCTCCCACCTGCCTTTGTGCTGCACTCCACAGCATGGAAATGGATGGCCTGCATCACACCCCACAAAAGGTTTCACATGGTCTGAGCTGAAAAACATACAGAATATAACAATTACATTTTAGGACCATAAAAGCAATACATGAAACCCAGGGGAGGCACAGGCCATTTTCACCTTTGCTGTGATACCACTTGCTGTTTCTCCCATGGCTTCCTTTAATCCAAACATCCCCTGCATTAACAAGCAAAGAGCCATAAATAAACCCCAGATAAGAAAGAGTGAGAATTTTGAATCTTATGTATTTTACATAATAGGTCTCCTAGAAAGGCATTTTCATATTGCAATGGTTCCATTCCATTGTTATTGTTGTCAGTTATGAATATATTATTGTCTGATGTGCTTTTTATTTCCTCACCAATAAGTAAAAGACACAGTATTTAAAGAGGAATCTCTACACTGAGTGGGAGGAGCTTGAATTAATTTAAGGGCAATGTTTTCTGACCAAATGAGGAGAGAAGAACATCTGTTTCTCCATTTTGTTTTGCCTTCTCACATTACAAAATGTATTTTGAAGAACTCTAGTGAGGTGCTGAAAGCTGGAGAATTTTCAGCAAGACACTCCATTTGTGCAGTGCTGGTGTTTCTTAGCTATGTGCACAAGATAAAAGATCAAAATATGCCTCTTGGTTAAAACTTAGACCTTCAGTAATTTTGTTAGTGACACAAATATTTTGTTTGCCTTGCTGGCAAAACAAGTGAAAGTGCTCTGACATGGCTTTACTCCTCCCTCTAAAATCAATACCAGATTCTTCAGCCATTTTTGCATAAAATCAGAATATCATCCTAGGCCTTTTCCATAGCTGCTTCTTATGTCACAATAATTTGTTTAAATCAGATCAAAGAAAAAATGGAAAGGTGTTGTAAGTTAATTTTCTATGTTTTATCCCTTATAATTTACCATTTTCAGTTTAGGAGAAATTTTGTCATGCTCCCACATGCAAGATATTTACTGTCATGCAAGGATTCAAACACCTATGTTTTTAAAACTTTATATTTTGCTGACATGCTGTATTAAGGCATATTTTGTGGGTATCGCTTCTGATCCTAGGCTCAAAATTTTGGAATTTTTATGTGAAGAATATTTCACACTCTTACCAGAATTTGAATCTAACAGCGCATCCACACTCCATCCATTTAAATACCAAATGAAACCTTGTTTTAGAATGTGATTTTATGCAAGAGAGCAGTAGCTTTTGAGAAGGAGTATATCGTAGCTGCCATCGGTCACACTGTGGCCAGCTCTGCAGACATGCTGAAGCACACTACATTTGCAAGTCCTCAATGACATTTTCTCAATTGCTTCTGTGAAACTGTTTGGATGATACACCTAAACTGATTAGGTCACCATTATGGACATTAACATACTCGAGTGTTTGAAAAGGACAGTGGCAGGGCCCCTTTGGATGCTAATGACAAAAGACATGTTAGAAAGAATAATGTTGCTCATAAATTTTTTTTGCACAATCAAGCTGTTTCTAACAATTAATTTCCCATTTACCAAAGCTTACTCTTATGAATTGTGTTTACTAGTTTACTAAGCAGCCAAATAAAAGCAAATGCACACATAATTTTGAGGGTAGAGAGAAGGTGATGAATGGATTATTATGCCTGTATTTTCACTTGCAAGGATGGAGAAGCTGTGTCTTACTATACCCCCTTGCCCTTTATTTCATTGCAGTTGCATTTAGCAACCAATTGCGGTTTTAATGAAAAAATACTATATTAATACAGAAATAATTTGATCTATTTTGTGTTTATAACTCTACATAATTTAGTATCATCTCTGTTTACTGTAAGGGTTAGCAAAAAGTTGGGTACTGTGGCAAAGCCTTCTGTCATTTTAAAGGCGCTTAAGGAAAATTTTTATCAGCAGGTTTTTTGGGAGTGTAGTAAACAGCTGCTTTCTTGAGAATATGGAGGGTTTCAGTTGCCCAGTTACTATCTGTAGAGAGATGACACTAGCAGAGTCCCTGCTAGTAGAAAACTACAGTCTGGCTGAAACCAGTATTTTGTTTGCTGCTCCTCAGAAGCTGGTTGTTATGGGGAAAAGTGATGCTCCAGTTGGCAGGCTGAGTTGATAGAGTAATGCACACATGAGAGTTTCCTAGAGAGCACTTTGGCTGGGGTTACGTTTTTGCTGAGCTCAGGGAATATGGTATGCTCGGTTCTGCTCAAACAGCTTCTGTAACTGACACTAAGTAGTGGAGAAGTACTAGAGAAGGGGTAGAAAAAAAGACTACAGAAAGACTTTGGGTGGGAAAGAAAAGAATATTTATGAGGAAGACAAGGAAAAAACCCATGAGGCTATCTAAAAAAAAAAATTACCGATGGGTTTCAGGAGAAGGTCAATAGATGAATGGCAGTAGCTACATGCTGTTCATAGACAGATATCCAGATGCTGAGGTTTGTCCCTTTGCTCAGCGTCCACTAAGTGCATTACTCCATTAATGATCTGTATTACCTTTGTATTTCTTTTATTGTCAGCATCATTGAATCATATTGTTAGTAAGCAATTTACAACACAGGAGTTATGTGGCAAATATTATCCCTTCTTCAGTAGCTGATATCCTAATTACTATAAGTAGGACATGAGTGGACAGGGCAGCTAAACTGGGCTGGAAATGGGATGGAAGTGCAGCCTGAAGCCTGTGTTTAATAAAGATCAATTTCAGGAGTGGGAAGGAGTTTTAATGCTCCAGTCTAGGGAGAAAGTGTCTTATGCAGAAGTCAGGAGGGGATCTCAGAAGACAAAGCATCTGTATATCCCAAGCCTAAGAGGAAAGGCAGAAGCCTAGCACAGGTTCAGACAAAGGTCAGGGTGCCAGGGATTTTAAATCTGAGGTGAGGAGACAGGAACAGGAGCAGGCAGTACAGGTGGGGACAGATACTTGGGCAGATATGATAGAAACGGTACCAAGAACTACAGACTGGATTGCAGCAGGCAGGAACCCAAGTTAGGAATCAAGGAGCAGAACAAGACTCACAGACAGCCTACAAGTTGCTGAGAGTCTTTTCTATAGCCTCCTGAGTCCATTCAGAGGCTTTATTTGGGGCAGGATTCAAGTATGGATGCTGCCTCTGAGGTAGTCACCTTGATCCCCTTTATAACCAGCAGAGAAAAATATGCAGCTGACAGGTGCAATTCATCTCTTCCTAAAGCAGATGTTTAAAGTAAGACTGATGAATTGCACCCCAGAAGTGTCTATTTCTTTCCATTAATTATGACGAGGGGCTATAGTAACTGGCTGAGATATATGCTTTTGTTATAAATGTTGGATATCTAATGTTGGATGAGTCCTACAGCCTCAGGTGTCCTAGTCATTCCACTGCTCCACCGCTCTGCCCTGTTCAGTTACGGCCCTGATCCATTAAGCAATTAAATATGTACGTAGGTTTTTGAGAATGGATGTGATTAAATGTTCTGGGGGATTGTAGGCAAGCTGCAGATGAGTGAATGTTTCAGTGTGTGAAATGTGGATCTTGAATTAACTACTTCGTTTGTATTCCGGGAGTCTGCCAGTGGTGGTGTAAAAATCTTCATCTGCCCTGTACTTCAAGCTGCGTCCTGTCCCTAATGAAACATACTGTCCCTGTATCAATACACGAGTGTGCGAGCACACGCTCGCCTTTCAGGTAGCAATCCAGCAAAATTTAATCACCCAGATGTTTGGAAAAAGTCACCAGAGGGCTAGAAGAATATCCAAATGAAATTAATCTCTGAACTTCAGTGAATATTTAGGTGTATTTGATGATTTTTTTTCCCTAATTGTATTAGAAACCATGAGGTAAAGTAGTTTAATCCAAGTGTTAGGCTGCACCAGATCTCCAGCTGATGGGATGCAGCTCATAAGGAGAGCTCCTTAGGAGTTAAAGCAGCTGTCACACAGAAAGAAGGAATACACAAATAGGGTTAAAAACACAATGTTAAAATATTTCTGTTGTAGAACCCTGCGCATATAATTAATCAGATTTTCCTAGTGGATTGATGTCATCCACTTTGAAATCAGCAAGGATTTTGATATGGTCTCCCATCTTTGTATCACAACTGGGACATAACGGTCTACATGGGTAGATTATTAGGCGAGGGAAACTTGGCCGGATTGCTGGTCAAAGTGTATAGGTTCACCATCCATGCTCCACCTTGGGTCACTGGTCACAAGCGAAGTTTCTAAGGGATCTGTCCCAAGACTGTTCCTGTTTAATATTGTCAGCAGCTTGGAGGAGAGGACAGAAGGTACCCTCTTCGAGTTTGCGTATGACACCATTTGGAGATGTAGTGGCTGTTCATGAGGGCAGGGCTGCCATTCGGATGGACCTGGCAAGCTAGATGAATGTGCTTACAGGAACCTCATGATATTCAACAAGGACAAACACAAAATCCTGCATGTGGGAATGACTAGCCATCAGTGTGGGCAGGACTGACTGACTGAGTAGCAACTCTTCTGGAAACTTCTGGTGGACGGTAGACTAGACATGAGTCCCACCTGGCTGTGATGAGGGTTCACAGTGCACTTCACTGTGAAAACAGGACTGTATGCACTAGGTCAAGGGCAGTGCTTAACTGCCTCACCTTGGCACTTGTTGGAGCATTTCTGGAGCACTGCATCCATTTTTGGGCCCCTCAGTACCGGAAAGATGTTGGTCAACTGGAGCAAGCTCAGCAAAAAGCCACCAAGATGGACGGGGGCTCAAGCACTTTCCCTGTGAAAGGAGGCTGAGGGACCTGAGCTTGTTCAGCGTGTTCAAGAGTGGACGCTTCAGGGGACCTTAGATATTACCAAGAGGACAGAGCCAGAGTCTTTACTGAAGTGCATAGTGGGAGAATAAGAGACATGATATAAGGAGAACACTTCCATTATGAGCATAATAATTTAGGACTGGGGCAGGACAGCCAGAGAGGTTGTGGTACCTATGTCCTTGTAGACTTTTATAAGTAGACAATGTCCCGAGCGACTTGGTCTAAATTTTGTGTTAACCCTGCTCTGAGCAGGGAGACTAAAGACCTCCTGGCATCCCTTCCAACCTGAGTGATGCTGTGAGAAGTGAAGGTGCCTTTATCTGTGCTGGTTATGAGCACTGACATAAGGAAATGATTGCCTAACAAAAAAGGGATTAGGTGCAATATTGCATTAGGGATAGGACACAGTCCTTTAGCTGTGATGAAGATGAAGCCAGGTGTGATGGGTTGCAGAAACAGCCTGCACAAGCCTAGAAGTGAATGGAACTGGCTTAAAATGCAGGACTGCAAGAAAACATCAGATCTCTTGAAGAGGGCTCCCTGCCATTTTTTCCATGTTTCATATTTCAGAGTGGCAGTTGAGACTGTCACTGTTTATTTAATACTAACGATGTTATTTCAGATTATGTTATACACAATAGATGCACCTTTTAGGGCATCATTTAATATTTTAATAATTGTTTAGCTTATATAAAAGGCCTAGTGTTGAATGTTGATTTTAACTTGGCTTTATCAGGCTATAGGTCTCTGAAAATTTTACTGGAAAATGTAAAAGCACAATTAAACTGATGCTGTGAGTAAAAAAACCCCAATAATTCATAATTTCACACTCTGTAAATATGGGGGTTTTGGCCATCACCATTATACACACTTCTGCAATGTAGTATGTCATGGTAACATAATAAACATACATATTACTTTGAAGTTTTTATACTCTTTTTGAGGTATACAACACCTTTTAAAATTTTATTTATAACTGGAATATAGCATGCAAACAATGTAAAGCTTTCAAAGCTGGATTCATTGCAAGTATTAAAATGCACTCATAATTATGCTTTTCACCATCCACTTGAGGTGACCTGATATTTGGCACTTTTGGGGTGGAAAGGTTCCTGTTCAGTTCATGGAACATTTTCAGCTATAGTGGTCTTAGTATGTAGCAACAGTTTTATGTAGACATAGGCACGTAATACTTATAGAAATACTGGAATGGAGTACCATGAAAATTAATATTCTGCTTTTTCCCTGCAGACATCTTGAATAAGAGGCTTTATATTATTTTTACAGAAACTTGATATGAACCTATATATATATATTAAATATCACATTCACTTTATTTGCAGTATGTTTTAGCACAATGCCAACTTCTTACACACAATACAATATTTATTTTATGCGAAGTGTAGTTATGATAATTTACATTTTTAGTACACCATGTGTATTTAAAATATCCATACTGCACAAGATCTTATTACAGCAATATACATGGTATATAGTACTGGGTTTTTTCTGTAAAAAAATATAATCTCAGCAAACTCCTGGCAAGATTGTCTGCTTTTTTTCCCCTAAAATCAGTTTTGTATTATGCATTTTGCTGCCTAATTTTAAAGTAAAGGGATTTTAAAGTGTTCTGTACAGGCTTAGTTTTGTTTCCAGTGAAGTGGATGGTAAGAATTTGCCACAGCTGTTGTGCTTATGCTTGGCAAAACCACGAGTGCGTGAACATTAATTTCTACTTGTTTCATTACAGTAGCACATCAAGGTCGCTCCTGAAACCAGCCCCCTTTCTGATGGCCTCTGTTCAAATACCTGGGAAGAATTAGTCCCAACTCAAATTGCTTATGGCATCGGCAGAGTAGACAGGGGAAGACAATCGCATTCTGCCTGCTTAGATCCCAGCGTGGACCCCCGTGTCGCTTCCTAGTGTTGTGTCTTCACCATAAGCATTGCCAAATAAGAGATTATTCACAGAATATCACTGACTTCAGGTAATACTTTATCCTGTATCTAGCTATTGCGCATTTTACACATTTCTACATTTCAAACTCTACAGGAATCAAGAGAAGATATTAACATCTCTTAAAGGATCTAGCATTTAGAACATCCAGGCATGCTAAAGCTTATGTCTTAAGCCTGAAGACTTGGTGTTGTTTTCTTGCACAGCACTGGGACCTGTCATGATACTTTTGGAAAGGTGGAATAGCCTTTCTTTCCTGCTAGTTTTGTAAGGCTGTGAAATACAGGTTCCCACACTTGTATGTGCAGCAGAAATTAACATCAGCATCTCAGGCTGATGGCAGTTTCTGTTTACAATGGCTAAAATAACCAGGCTAATGAAACCAACAGGACTATGGGAATAGAAGCAGTATGATGAGAATTAAGAAATGTTTCTGTGGTTAGCTGATTTTAATGGCTTTCTGATGCAGATTTTTGGAATGTAAATTTTTGGCTTCAAAAAGTGAAAAATACACAGCAAAACCTTAAATTATTTGATCCTTGGGAGAGGAAACATTTTTTATTCTTCATACACTGTGTCTAGCAGAGCAGCTCCTGTGTGTCAAGGTAAAAGAACCAATCATCACCACCACCAATAATAATAACAACAGTAACTTTAGATTTATATAATTTAGTTATTATCACCTGGCTTCATCTCAGCTGTTTGGTCTGTGCATACAATTATATATCATTTTCTCTTTTTACACATCAGCACATAATTGTGCTGACTTTTTGTAGACAAGATTTTCCTCTACCCTTTAACAGCCTCGTAAAGCCTCCCTTACACTCTGCATTTCACAAAACAGTTACTGTGTTATGATGTTTTTCTAAAAATAAAAATAGTTTAGCAAATTCTAGGTAAAATTTTAGCTTCCTCCATAATTGCATGCCTCTCATCTTCCCTCCCTATCAATCTCTGGAATGTCAAGCTTCAGTTCTTGTTGCTGACTCCATTTCCAGGTCTCACAACAAGTGATAAAGGGAAATCAGATATTTTTTCACCATTGATTCCTGGCTTCTTTTTTTTTTAACACTACCACTATTAGGAAAACACTTGGAAACTGATTATCCTGCCTTAGTTTCTGAGTGTTTATCATTTCATGGAAGTCATGATCAGAAAGGTGGCCATAAAGAAATGAGAAAGGGAGGTTGTTTGGTCAAGTTTGTAATTTTAGATTAATAGATTCAAAGTATATATTCTTCAGGGTAAACTGCAGTAGGGGCTATGGGGAAGCAATTTGCTCCTCTCTCTCCAAAACATCAATGTCCAAGTTTTCTGCTTCTCCTGTCAATAATCTCTCCCTTGGAAGAGGATTGAGTCAAAGGAAGCTAAAAGGAAAAGCAGTTTTCTCAGTAGCAGAGTATTTATCTTCCCTTTGAAAAGAAAGACAGTGGTATAATTTTTGACCCCTTTCATATTGGCAACTGTCCTGCATATTAATTGCCTATTTTGCAAACAAATGATGCTGAAGCATCAAAAAAAATTGCTCAATATTTGTTCAGTGCCTTAAAGATGGATTGGTAAATGTTGCTTTGTTTTTAAAAATGTGATTCTACCGAAAGGAAATAATGAAAAAGGGCTTGACACGGATTCTGCTTAAAAAAGTGCATATATCTGAACATTCAAATAGTTGAGAGACATATTTCTAGAATCTCATCCTCAATCTTCTCCTGAAGTTTGAGGAATTCTCAAATTCTTGTCATTCCTCTAAGGTTTTTCTTGGGTTTTTTCCACGCTTTTTTATTTTGATTTTTTCTTTCCCCCAGCACAACATCAAATACTTTTTCTATGTTGCCATAAATATGAACTTCATTATTTCTCCTTTTATAAAGTAACCCTTTGGATTTGTTTTCCATTTTATATTGTTTTTCAATTGTCTTTGGTAACAAAAATAGGAAATATCAGTAGAAATCCAAGTAGTCCTGTTCTCTATTAATGTGTCTGTTATGTCTGATCTGTTATTTCAAAGACAACTTCAAAATGGACATCATGCAGTGTAGATTAATGATTACTCCCTCTGTACTTTGTGTGCTGTTGTCATCCAGAAAGAGAAAAACTGCCAAAAGTAGGGGAAAGTGGGGATTTCATTGGCAAGACTTCCTTTTTCAGCGCAGTTCCAGCACCGCTGACCCATCCCATGCTCCCTATCTAGAAGTGTTCTTGCTGATTCTTTTAAACAAATGGGAATTCCAAACAGAAGCAAATCATTTCCATATTGTCAGCAGACAAAATGAATCTTTCCATTACATTTTATGTTTATTTTGGGGTCTGAAAGGGCTTTCATTGCAGTTGTTGTCATTGTTTTTAATCTACTAGGAGATAAATTTACTTTAGAACTTTTACATTAATCCCAATTCTGAATGCCTGAACTCATACTTAATTTGAGAATATCATACATAGATAATTAAATTTTGTTTTGAGTTCTTTGGAAGTAAACTTATTATTGATGATGCCATTAGTGCCAGGAGATATGCATTTCCTGTGAAGGGCTGTAATAACCCATTGGGATTTTTTCTTTTTTTGCAGTCTCTGCATGATAAATTAATAATTCAGATAATTTGTTTATAAACTAGGCTGTAGGGGGACATTGCTGAACACTACAAATAAGTTTCTGATGTAGTTATAAAATTATTTCCTATGCTATTTATCATTTCTTAAACCAGACACTGTTGATGAATATTCAACATCTGCATAAAGCACAGGAAAACCTTTTTAATCAGCACTAATACTGAAGCGTGAATTTTCTAATCAGCATAACTGGTGTGTGGTGTGGGAACCTATAGGGCTGGCAAATTTTTCAGATTAGGGAGTGTTAATGGGTGGAAGAGGGACAGACGCTGTCAGCCAGGCAAAGCTCTCATTCATTTTTAGCACTTCTCTGGCTTCCAGAAATGAAATCAAGCCACAGGGAAAGGAATTGGCTTGTATAGCACAGACTACCAGCCACACTGGCCCCGGGCTCCCTTTAGATAGCAGGCGTGTGTCAGCTTCTGTTTCAATGGGATTTGACCCAAACAAACCAGCTTCTTTATCATTCATGGATTTGCAGTTTAACAAAATGGTGTGTAGTGTGGGGCAACTCGGTGGATTTAAATGCATGACCCAACAATGAAATCCAAGTTGTTCATGGTTCTCTTGAACTATACCTCATCCACTCATGCACTTGTTTTCATGGACCATAATTATGCAATTAGATTTGATGTAATTTCACACTGCATTTTCTCTGTTAGGCATAAGTGCTCATCTTGTCAGGCTACAAAGTAGCTGGTGCTCATGGTGAACTGGGAGAGGGTATGAGGAACCTCTTTCTCTTTGTTTCACCTGAGTTAACTGGATGATGTTAAAGACACTTTTTTCATTCTGTCATTTTTTTTGCTTATAGACAGAACTACACTGTCACTATAGTTTTTTCTTCTGTTGACTTCAGAAGGCAGCTTCTGTAGCAAAGACAAAGCTTCAGGATACCACAGCTCTGCTGCCTCTGTTCCCATAGGACCCAGGATCTTCCCTGTCTAACCAGTGACCGGAGCAGTGGTACTGAAATTACAGCACTGCAGATTAAGCTCTCTGCCCCAGCCCTTTGCTGGGGACTCCCACTTCCATGTTGGGGTGCAGAATGGAAAGCATGTCCATGCTCCAAGAGCTGTTTTCACAATCTTGAGAAACTTAAGGTGCTCCTGGAGGTGGATCTGTACTGGTATTGGACTGCAGGCTGAAGCACAGATACACTACTCATGCAGCCACTGCCAACAGTCAGGAATCAGCCTGCAGGAGAGGACTGGGGCAAGACAGGAAGGAATGGAAAACTCCTTTATCAGAGCTGGTCTACCAGAACCCTTAGAAAACCATGTTACAAATATGGCAAATCTGCTTGCTGAGCCTATACAATGCCTCCTACACATCTAACCTCTAACTGTAGATTGTGGTCATCATAACACAGTCTGACCTTGTATTTATTTTTATTTTTATGTGAAGGCAAGAAATAGGTCATCTGGAGCACCACCAGCTACACCTGCTAAAAGCCATTCTGAGCTTAGTCCAAATCTAATATAAGCAGGTACAACTCAATTAAAGTCACACTTGCTTACACCTGTAGTGAATTTGATACTGGGTATACACATTGACTTTTACTAAATGTGTTGTCTGAGATGATTAAGCACTAGCTCAGTCTGTAGCAAACCTTTGAAACCTATTCAAGTTAGATGATTTATGATAATTTTCATTGCAATTGTTCTTTTCTGTGCTTGTCTGTAGTGTCTGCAATACACTCAGCATCTTCCTGGTTAACCTGCTTCCATAAAAGCTCTACCTGTGCTGCTGTGTTAAGTGCTTGAGAGGCAGAAGCTTTATACAAGGTAGCAAAAGCACCAGTGGCAGGACAGTTTCAGCAGCAAGAAGCTGAGTGCGGGCTGCAGAAGCTGTTGTAGAAGCAAATTAAATGCTCAGATGGTTAAACCAAGTTCCATGTTGTCATGGCTGGCTGTTGACAATTCTACTTGAACAGATTTCAAGTTGTACCTGGTGTGCCTTCAAGAGCAGCCATCACTGCAGTGATGGCAGCGTAGACATCTCAGGGAGGAAGCAAATAAATTCACAGATCATGAGGTTAATTTCTAGCAAATTCTTCTGTTTTATCAACATGATATGTATAATATGATTCTGGAGTTTCATGTTGTTTCATGTATGGTTACTTGGTTATTTTGTGACAAGAAACATATAAAATGCCTAATTATGTTAATTATACAGCTCTTACATAATCACATTAACTGCTTATGAAATTACTATATCGTAATATCACTTTAAAGGTATGGCAATTTAAGAGTGGTCTATAAATTGCACACACTGCTGCCTGTATTAATCGTACTTCATATAGAAATGCATTTTATTTCACTGGAAAACAGACTAACAAAGTCAGAAACATCATAACAAATTGGAAAGACATGTTAAATTATCATCTAACCTGTTCTTTAATACAATCCGCTTTGTTAATAAGGGTGAAAAAATAACAGCAGGAAAAATAGAACTGCTGGTCCCTTTAATCCTACCTGCAAACCACTTTCAGACTGTCAAAGTATTGGCAGAAACACAAGTCTGGTCTATCTTCAGCACTGCTTATCCTGCCTGTAGACACAAGGATGTTAGAATGGTGTTAGAATGGAAAAAACTATTTGAAATAAAAGGATTTGGTATAGGAAGAGCTTGGTTCTGTTGCTGGTATTTTTTGGTGAAGTGCTTTGCCTACACTAGACATGAAGCCCAGGTAGACAAAACCAGCACTAGGTGAAACTTTTCTATTTTGATCCCCTGAGTCTGCTGGTGCACTCTTAAATATGAACTCTGGATGTTTCAATAGCAGATTATCCATGTATTTACACCATTCACCTTGTAGTCATAGGATCTAATCCTTTACAAATTTTTTATTTTGGGGGTTTTGTTTGTTTGTTTGTTTGGTTTTGTGTGGGGTTTTTTGGTTTGGTTTTTTTTTTTGCATTTTATTGATAGCTGTGCTTGAAAAATAATGGAAATTGCCAGATAAAAAAGAATTGTTTAGCTGAGGGGATATGTCAGTGAGCTGAGAATTAAAATGCAGTCAAATCTTAGAAACCACACCAAATATTTATGACCATCTCTATTAATGTTGCTTAATGCAACTGTTAAGGCTTTCACAAAAAAGCATAGTTCCCCACTTGTTTTATACTTAGGCAAATATCTTTTATCTTGCAGACATTTTGAAGAATAAATCCATATATGATAACAGTCCAACCAATATACTGAAAATAATATAAACAGGCCTATTATTTTGTTGATTATTTCTCTATATTCTGTCTTTACAATGCTGAAACATTATATTCTGAATTACCAAGAAATGCCATATAAAATATCAAGCTTTTCCAACACAGTAAGCTTCTTGTAATGATCTCTTATTTTCTAGGAGATATTTGTCTACCTCCTAAAATTTCCATGTAACAACACATTTGGCAGTTTCTGTTCAGCAGAAGAAGCAGATTATGATGGCAGGACAAGGCTAACAGATACTGGCAGAGCTTTGTGGGTAAGTTTATAGCTCTTCTTCCGACTTCCAATTACTAAAATATCACTTTACGTGATGATTCCAGGGTTCATATTTTCTGTTTAATAGCTACACAATAACCTAAATAAAAACTATACCTACTTGGAGATAATATCTTAATAAAACTTTGGAATCACTCCATACATGGTATTGTTAAACAGTGAAATAGTCTATACTCTTCTCCCATGACTGTGTTGCGGTTAGGCCCTGTGAGTGCTCCTTGGAGCCAGTATCTACACAGCATTTCCTCCGTATGTCCACCTTGAGCACATAATTATAGTTCTGGCCTCTCTCACTCTTTTAATCTTCTGTTCTTCTCAAATGTTCTTCTTTACATGTCATGAATTCATCAGTGCGAGAGTTTTTTCCATTCTTTTTTTTTATGAATTAGCTTTAATAGCTTGGGAGTTTAAGCTCAGGATTTGCTTTGCAATCAATAAGAAATAGCAAACTGGTTATTGAAGTAATAATTGTTCCTCAATAGCCATGACAAGAATAATCCATTTAGCAAGTCCTAGCATTTGGCTTGTTTATCCTCTCAAAATCACAGAAGGGTAAGGGCACCAGCCAGCTAACAGAGGTGTGAATAATGACTGCGGCTAATGAGACATACCATAAAAACAGGACTTTTCCAAATAGTTAGCTGTTATTATCCAATCAGAATACAGAGGATTTTTTCGGTATTGGAACATTTCATAAGCATAAGCTATCAGTCAGTGAGGGCACAGTATTCCTCTCTTCTGACTGCCTGAGACAATCCTTTCAGGGCTGTTCCATATGTTCTTTTTCTCAGTTTATAGGCAGTATACAGTGGGTCTATTTTTTCCCCCAGAAATTAGCTGTGTTTTCACAATTTGGAAATGTTTCTAGAAAATTATTACTCAGATAGACACTGATCTATATTGCATTTTGAATAAAGAATGATTTTTTGAGTTAGCATTATTGCGGGTTTTTATGATATAGTTGTTCTGCACTTCTTTCACAGCAAGAATCTAATAATATAATGTGTGTTCTGAAGAACACATTAAAATGACATTATGCGATCAGGATGCCAATTATAGTATGACTAAAGACTAGCTATCAAGCTACAGAAAGTCAGTAATTGTGCTGATATAAACATAATGTTTATATGTCTTGAGTAGAAAAGAATGAATCCCATTTTACTACTTACATACGATTATTGACAAAACACTTAGGGATACATTTTCAAAGTGTTGTATGGGTTTTTACCTGCATGGCTCCCATTTAAGTCAATAAGAGTCACATAGTTAAAACCCCATGCAACATTTTGAAAAATTACCACAGAGAAGCCTCTCTTTTATTGCTCAGCTGCACAAATCATTTTATTCTCTAGTAGGTCTTCCACATAGCAAGCTAGTAGTGTTGGTTGTCAGTAGTCTTATAAAAAAAACCCCATCTATAGGCTTAAAAATACGGTGGTCTATTTATATGCAGATTAAAAAAAAAAAACCAACAAAAAAACAACGGCTTGTATTGCTATTGTTCCTTTCATTGGGTTATAGCCCAGTGCTTTAAAGCTATTAGTTAATTATGCCTCACATCACTCCTCCAGGTAGGTACACTAGTAGCTGCCACCTTCGGTGGCTCACCCGAGGAGACAAGGTGAGTCAGTGGAAGAACAAAGAACTGAGCAGCCCAGCTCCAGGTCCTTGTTCCCTTGTTCCAGCTACGAAATGCTCCCAACCCACAAAGATTCAGCATTCAATAGTATGTAATGCTTATGAAATGCTAACATTAATTGGAAATGGCACCGAAGTGACCTCACTTCAGTCTACTGAGGTCTGATATTCCTTCTTTTCACTCATTAATTCATTAATTAGTTTAAAAGGGCTAATGGAAAACAAAAATATTCCATTTGCCAGGGTAGATCACTGCTGAATATTTATATTATTTTTTATTATTCATATAGAATCATAAGTGCTTAACAGATAAGTCATTGTGGGGGTTTTTGGTTGCTGAGATAAACATAATCCAGAATTTTTAGAGCACATCAGTTTAAAGGACTGATGGGATCTTCACTATGGTTTGACTTCACGAGGCTAAAGAAGCTCCAAGAAAAGAATTTTTTGATCAGCTTAGTAGATTGACAGCCATCACAACTCAAACACCTTCATTATGCATTGGTGACCTCAGCAACTTGCAGCAACAGTGGAATGGTATCATATGAAATCTTTATGCTTATTTTTGCTCTCTCTCAGGCAAAGGCAGAGATTTGAACATGCTCTTCATTTAAATATAGAAGCACATGATTAAACTAGTGATCAATATTAGTACATATACATAGAAACAGTAATTAACAATAAGTAACAGTAAATGCTTCAGAAATTGAATTTTAAATTTATCGTTAGCTAAGATATTAAATTCATCAGTCTGAAATTTTGTTTTTAAAGCTTTTTGGTGGGACACATGCATCTATTATATTATACCATTAATAAGAATGTTTTAGATTCATTTCAGCTCTCCAAAAACATAGCCTTCCCTGGACCAAAAAGAATTAGCTTTATCTGGCACATAACAGTTTATTCTTCTGAACTAAGATGTATGCAGGTTTCCATAAACTGTGTCTGACCTATTTATTAATAGAAATGTTAGCCACACCCGGGTTTCCTTACAATAGATAGTATAAGTTAGTGCATAATAAAAACCATAATGATTCAGAGTTTTCACAAAATAAAACTAGAATTCATTAAGATTCCCTTACCGTTCTGATATATTTCATTTAATAGCAACAGACATTTTTCTTATTTCACTGAGGTATTATTACCATGCTCTAAGACAAAAATTGTTTTTCCTAGTTGATTGTACCCTTGTGCCTTTGTTACTTGTATTTCTATCGACATTGAGTGCATTATCCATTGTTAAATGATTGATAAAAATTGTTAAATAAGGCAAACACTATATTCAGTGTAGTGTAATGAGGCCTATCAAGCAGGAGGAATACTTCTCATCATGATATTAAAATTAAATGTAGCATTTTAAAAATTCTTGACATAAATAAAGAAGTTATTTATCTGGACCAGTGCTTTTTCTGTAAGCCCAGTGTTCTGTAGAAGTCATTGCCAAAGCACATATTTTATTCTGCCGAATACTTTCATTTTCTTCTTCTAAAACACATTTTGAACTTGCAGTCATTAACCCTAACACAGTCCACAGCTAGTAGGCATAAGGCATGCAGTGCCTGTAACAATCAGGTTACGAGGCAGTGATGGAATCAATATCAGATCCAGTTGTCTTTGGTTCCTTTTCCTGGTGACAGGCTGGTCAAGCAGAGCCGAATCCCTTGAAACAAATTTCTATTAAGCCTCAAAAGCAGACGGTTGGACTAGTATCTAAATACTTGCCTACTCTAATTACACAGCAAATATAAGATCTATGTGTAAATACCGTTGACTGCTTTTTTTTATTTTAAATCCGTTTTTGATCTTTTTAATGATGTTGCCTTAATCTTTTGAAATTGATCTGAAATACCAAATCTTCTGTCATACCTTATTGAGACTGTGACAGAGATTCACCCGATAGTTTTTCACAGAAACTTTCATTTTAATGCAATTGGCAATGTTTCCTGTTTTGTTAAATAATTTTCTCTGTTTTATTAGTTTTTATGTTATTAAAAATAATCCTTCAAATGTTGATGTACGAGCACAGACCAGCAGTTACTTTCCTGAAGTGCTAGTCTTACAGAGGTGCTTATTTATTTCACATCTCCTGCTTGCTTCTCTGTTCCTGTTCATATGAATGCATAATCCAGTGAAGATAAGACACTTACCCAAAAGAAATGGCAACAAACTAAAATGAAAACTGTATTACATCTTCTGCTGCCAAAGGCGAATCTATATTCACAATTCCAAACCAGCCAAGGACACCCAGGCGACATAGCTGCAAGTAGGTAATATAGCATGTCCCAAAAGGAGCTTGCCGTGTCAAAAGCAAGAGTTCTTCCCTTCTTTGCGTATGTAAATGACTTGCCTAATCTTATCTAACGACCTCCAAATCTGTGATGTATTTAACTTCACTGAAACTTTATGAAACATGCATCCTATAATTCAACTAAGGTTCAGTGAGATTAATTGGTTTAGGAAAGGCCACATAGGAAGATGATGGTAGAGAGAGTAACCGATCATAAATCCTTTAATTAACAAGGTATAATAATATATATATTCTCTGTTCCTAATTGCATATACACAGCAGGCCTGCAATCTAATTTTCTTTTTTGGTTCTGTGGAGAGCTGTTTTTTTAGACCTTAACAAAAGCCATTTAATGTAAAAAACCCTAAGACAGCAGTGATGTTTAGCTGCTTTCAGGGTTTTGCTGCAAAGGATTCACATTTTTTCAGGAATGAAGATTTTGAGCTTAAATCTGTAGTGCTTTTATGAATCTGGACTTCAATGATTTAAGAATTTAAGTTCAATTTTCAAAGTAGGAAGAAAAAAATCCTGTAAGAGTCTAAGCCTTTTTTGGCTTTCAGCAAAGTTTAATACCACATTCACAAACAGCAGCAGCATTTTCAATGTTAGTAATACCACATTCAAAACCAACATCATCAGTTTTGATGTTATGTTATTATCTTGCAGGTAGAAGACAACATTTTTGGGGGAGCAGGGAATCCAGCTCTAGGTAACGAGGAAATGTTAATCTCTGCTTGAAACCTAGGACTCACAGCTCTGAACCCCCCGCAAGTGTGATACACATGTTCTTAAGAAAAAATCTCCAGAACCCCACAACGCAAGGATGGTCAGTTCTATTTTCAATAGTGGTGGTTGTCTGGTGGCATATTTAAATTTAGAGAAATAATTTAGGGAAGTGGGAGTATGACAGAAATATAAACCTCGTTTTTCTCAGGTGAGTGTCATAGTTATGCTTACCCAAGCCAATGCTTTTTCTAACGCAATTAATATTTTATTCTGTTTATACTTCAGCAGGACGAAATTAAAGTTCCATTTTTGCATTTCTTACCCTTCCACATAGACTCATCTTGGTGGCTCAGCATTTTTCAAGGGGTTGTAGGTTCGTAATCCTGCAGAAGACAGAATTAGATGAAATCTTCCTCCTCTTGAAAGAATTCTAGAGTAGATTTCTACATTCACAACACCTTGTTTTAAATAAATTTTGTATTGTTTTGAATTCGCATTTGCTAATTTATTTTCCTGTAAAAAGACTGATTCTTAATGTTTGGCAAACATGAAAATACATTGTTGAAGCAAGTTTTGTATTTGATGCTTCTCTGCTAGTAGTTAAATTTACAAAATCTTTGCACATTTATTTGAGCAAATTTACTGCTAATATGTATTTATGTTAATTTAATAGACATTCCATTGTGTTAGTATATGGTGGTTGCTCTAGTTTTTAGTTTGGTTCAACTGGATGAATATCATGTCTTTATACTTGATTTCTTCAAAAACACTATTCTTTTAATGAAGCACAAATATCGTTCACATTTTTTAATTGGAGTAAAACGATTAACTGGCTTCTAAATAAGAAATGCATAAATTTTTCTAACAAGCTTGCATTTCAGTTTGCTACATTAAACCACCTGTAACCCTCAGTCACTAAAGCACTCTTGTCTAGGCGCCTTTTGTCACGTGGAAGACCTCTGCAATGAGGATATACACACGTTAAGAGACTCAGTGATTATTTGTTGGTTAATACACACAGCAAAGAGCTAGGCAGTACATGTGACTGGGCTAAGGTGTAGTATACTCACCCTCTCTCCTCCTTTCCTCAAGATATGTGACAAGTACCTGGAGGTCCATCAGGTAGAGAAGCAGAGGCTTCCTGGTTTTATTTGCTTTTTGTCTTAGGGTTTTTTACCTTTCCATGTCAGTATTTTTTCTTCTTGAATCCTTGAGCTGCTATCACCATCTCAAGAGTTTCAATTCTTTCTACATTTTTACTTTTTTTATCTTTTATAGTTTTAGCTCATGGATGTTCTAACACCTTAAACAACAATTTTCTCAGATAAACGAAGAGAGTCACAGAGTTGTGCTGCATCAAACTAAGCCTTGCATCACAGACAGCTGAACCCTTGCGTCAAGGGTTACAGGCTTACCTAGAGAGGGGGACTGAACTGCTTCCTTTTTGCAGTGGGATTTTAGAATTAGTAGACCTCATCCTCCTGAACCTGTTTTTTAACAATAGTCTGGAGAAAGAAAACAAATCTTTATAATTTTTCAACTCCCAGCCAGTTTCTCACCTTTCAGTGTGCTAGTAATTGAACCAATTTGACTGAAATGAAGGAAGTATTCTCTGTGCAGGTGTGAAAGCTTCTGTGGCTGCTGGCAGCTGGTTTTCATTTCAACGTACTCTGGGTCCAGCCTAGTGATTTCCTAGTGATTACCACCAATTGAGAATTTATCAGTCCATACCTCAAGACTGAATCTATATCTGATATAACTGTATTGCTTGAACAGATTGTCTTACACGGCATGTCCAGTACTGGTCAAAATACATTAAATAATGTTTTAATTTGAGAGTCCTATTTATAATTTAAAATACACTTTCTTAAAAATTATAAATACATTTTCAGCCAGTCTTGTGATGCTCTAGTGCAGGACATACTGAATCACACTGGGATGGCAGCAGTGACAGTGCCCTCTTGCTACCATTAGCACAACAGTCTGTTGTATTAAACATGTTGTGAGAACTCTGAGGCTATACTCGTACTTGTAAATTAAAGATATTGGGAGCATACTTTGGCACCGAATTGATGAAGAAAGTTAATTATCCCTACTATTACACTCTCTAAGCTTTTAAAACAGGGTGGCTGCATTCAAACTGCCTCTTGTGAAGAGTCTGTTAATAGTTCTAGCTCCCGAGTTTTCAAAAGCCAAGTTCTAGCCGGCCAGGGCCAATTGCACAGGTTAACAGTATGGATGATCAAGTTTCAGTGCCCAGGAATGTTTCATTTAATAGTGAAATGTTGCCTTATTGGATCAAGGCCTGAAAGCGGCCTGGGAAACATATAGTTTGTGAAACGCATAGGGGATTGCACACATACTGCGTGGCACCAAATCGCCCAAATCCTTGGGTGCTTTCAGGCAGCAGATGAAAGGACATTTCAAAGGTTTTATAAACTTTGCATTTATGCATATTCAAGGAAAATGCAGGGTTAGGTACATTCTGGGTAGGTATACATTCACAGTAAGGATTTTCATTGGAGTTACTCTCATTTAGTTTAAGCCCTGTAAATGGACTTATACAAATGAGCTTTAACTTTGAGTAAACATCCTCACTGCCCATATGTTTGTTCAGTGGCACTCTTCTAGGAAACAGCCCTGGATTTTTTTTCCCCAATGCTAATCAAGAGCAGTAGAAGGCTCATAAATTCAGGAATAAAACATGATAGGAATGGCACCAGTAACTTCTGGTACTGGTAATCTGCAGCATACAAATATGTTCTGACCAGTGCACATGGCAGTAGCCATTCAGCGGAGCTTTTGGGATAGGCTAGGTGAGGTCAAAGTAAACTTTTCTTTGAGCCTGATATTGAGTGCATACATAATCTTAGTAGTAAGCATGGACACAAATGTCAGTCTTGCCCAAGATAAATGATTCAGTCCTTTAGTCTTTGAAATGCCACTGTTGTTTTAAAAACAAGTTTAGACTTTTAAGCCAGTGAGATATTTTCAAAATTTTTATGTAAGAACTGTATACAACCAAAAAATACGACATAATTCAGTGTTGTCTAAGGAACAAATAACAGTATAATAAACTTCTTAGAAAAGTAAATTCATAAAGGAAAGATTATTTTTGTTCAAGAGCAGAATTACATGTGTACACAAAATACTGGGACATATGACATAACAGTCATCTAAAGAAGGAATGTGCCTAATACGGAAGTCATTGAACTACATGAAAAATAGCAGCTTAGAATTGTAAGATATTGAAGTACAGGTTACAAAATCTTTGGATCTTTCAAAATACAATAGATACACAACTGGAATGCAGATGCCATAACATGAGTGTCTGGCCTGTGTTAGATGTCACCTGTACATATGAAAGAATAGATTTGTCTCCAGCTGAGAAAGGAGAATGGGATCAGCACAACTCATCCGCCATGGTTTTCTAACAACACACCCATTTTTCAGAAGAAATTCCAAGATTGCTGTAGATTAAACCAACATTGTACAAACAATCTTATGGTGTTGTCATTGCCTTTCACATCTGTAACCCTACTCAGGTGCATGGCTGTAAAAATGCCCTCTGTTAGAGGGTAGGCAGTACTCCTGCAGGCTGTTGCATGGACAGAGTACAGCTTAGTGGATCCAAAGGGCTCCTGAATGAGCAAGAGGTACAAGAACCTTCAGAGCTGAGCAAACAGCAGGCACTTGCTGAGCTAATGGCATGTAAGCATCCTCACAAAATTCTCTTTGTAGTTCAAAGGATGAGAACAGAAGTGATATAACTATACGATGCTTAGAAGAAACACATTCTTCTGAAAGCTTATTCATTTATGTTCTCATACTGTGACTTGCTAGCTAAATAATTACTTTTGTCACTATTTTTAAATTGCGTTTGTTAAATACATTTAGAGAAATCATCTGTTAAGCAAAATGTGCTAAAAATGATGCACTCTTATTGCAGCTGTGGTCATGAGCTACAGACCATTGAAAGGAGCTGTCAGCTGCCTTTTCTTGGAGGTCCCCATTTAGTATAAATTTCCAGCAACTATGCATAAGCCAAAGTATCTGTTTGTTCATCTGTTATTATCTGCTCTGATTTATTTGGGTGGCACTGGCTTATGTGTGAAATGCAAATAGACTCAGGGTGCCAGAGGTAGCCTGTTGTTCGAATATCATTGCCTTTTATTTTCTTCTTCAGGAGAAAAAAAAAAAAAAAAAAAAAAAAAAAAAAAAAAAAAAAAAAGAAATTAAAATCCTCTTTTCCTTCACAGAATATGAACCTCTCTGAAAGGACTCCTGACGATAGAAACTTAGAGTGGTTCTCCTGCTGAACTGTCAATTTCTGTCAGGATTGCCAAAGCAGAAATTGAGTTTTGCAAAGTGCTTTTATTCCAGCATTGTGTTTTGTTTGGGCACTTGAACTGTTGGAACTTTTACTTCTACAAGGCATAACTTGTACAAGATTCAAGAACCTATATATGCAATAAAACATGTCTGACCAAAGATCCAGGAAAAATTTAAAAAACTCAGTGTATGTGTACCAAGAATATCGATAGATATTTGCTTGAAGTGTACTGCACCTGTGCTCTTTTAAGCAAAGTTGTTACATTATTAATACTAAGTTAAATTTAGGAGTGAGAAGAATGATGCCATGCTGACAGGAGTTGAAGTACTCAGAGTGCGGTGGCTTCATCTGGTTTTACCAGCACAGATCTTGAAAGCTATCAGTCATCTGCAGCAGAGTCAGCCTAGCAAAGGGACCTGCCGTGTCAAAACTGTTGAATATATGGCCGCCTTCAAACCTTGTGGCAGATATCAAAGATGTAGTCAGGACTGAAAGAATACGGTGTATGACTTCCCTAGCCCTGCTGTACGCTAGTATCAGATTTGCGTAGTTGCATGTTTTCCTTCCAAGCCATGTTGACTTCAGTTTCAAGGATTAAGACAAACTTTTTTTTTTAAATGTTCTGTTAAGAAAGCAGTGGGTTTTGCCATAAAGTTACACTTGTTTTCTGTAGATTTTTATTTAGCACAAGCAGAACTGACTTTGAAATAAAATCCAACAGGTTTCGCAGTTGATTTTGATTTAATGGACGTCTTTGGTGGAGGGCCTCAGGGTAGGCTGGCTCTAGCTATTTATCTTTATACTGGGTAGTTTATATATTTTAAGAAAGTGACAAATGGCAGCTTTAAAAAAACTCATTATGGTAATTGATTATTATAGGAAAACCTCGGAAACTTTATGAAAGAGAGCCATATTCTCTAAGTGTCTTAGCTTTAAACCAGACTTGTAATTAGAAGAATCCATAAACATTTATCACATTAAGAGAGGTTCGGTCAGTAAGTTTAGAATAAAACTCTGGAGTCACTTTATTGTCCTGTGTTAAAATCACATACTTTAGTGATTTTCCCTTACCACAAAGAGATTAATTTACCTAGCTGAATAGAGGACCACACACACTCTCAGAACCCCTCTAAGCTCAGTTCTACAAGAAATTTGCTGTGCATGCCTCTAGGAAGGGTGACTGGACTCTTGGACTAATACATTTCTGAGCTCTGTAATCAAGCCATATTTTCACAGTAGATTTTGTTCTAGAATTCAAGCTGTCTGTTGTCCCTTCATTCTTTTTGGCCTCTCCATCTATCTGAAACTCTGGGTGTCCCCCACAGGAAACTCACTGATCTCACATTTCCCTCCTTGTCTCACCGCCCTTATTTTACCTGTAGTTCTTGTGACCAAGTTCTTAGAGATTCTGAGAGAGTCCTGGATCCATATGTAAGACAACCTTTAGCTTATATTTCATTCGAGACTTTATGGTTGAGCAACTGCTTTATTTAAGTTAACAAACAAAACATTTTGTTAAATTGTAGCTAATGTGGCTAGGAGTTTATTTAGCTTTCGTCAATGTCATAAATCTCTCAAACATAAAAAAATGGGACCAACGTTTGCAATCGCTACCTAATGTTACATTACCAATGCATCTGGAAGACAGAGACAATTCTGGTCTGGTTTTAGCAGAGACAATTAGCATTCTCAGGACTCTTTCACTATTTTCTGAAATGCTGACTATGAAAAATTATCTCTTTGATTTCAAGTGTAGGAAAGTTCTAACTCATGTCCAAAGTTGAGCGGTAGTCACTGTCCCTGTGTACAGAAAAGTAAATATTCTGCAGCTGATTCTTTAAGAAATTTTTGTTCCTGATTTAGGCCTGCATTATGTGGCTCAGGTTGATTTCTAGTTCAACCAAGGGAGTATACATTTTGTGTTCCTTATAAGAAAGAAAAGAATGGGTTGCTCAGGAGAAACCATAACAGCGTAAAAGGCAGAAAATACTTGCAAAGCCATACATGTTACTATGGTACATATAAGAATTTTCAGTCCAGACAACTTATTTTGGAGTATGGCTCCTCAAGCATAATCTGCCATGGTATTTCTTTTCTTTTAACCAGCTTTCATTGTGGTAAGCCTCAATGTTTTTGGTGTTTTCTCTTACAGCATCAAATCCTGCAGTCAAAGGAGCGTATAAGAATCCTATCTTTTATTTCTGAAAAGTAAGTTACTAGCCTATGAAGTTGGCGTGAAAAGATTGACCTTGCCACTTTAGTTATTTGTAATGCTCAGAACTGAGAATGCAAATGAAAGAACTATAAAAACTGCTGTCTTAAAACTTTTATTTTTAATAAAATCATACTTTTTAGAAGTTTCATGACATTTCAACATATGAAGCTGACAATGGCATAATTTCTCTTTCTTTAAATATATTTTATTGCTTCAGATAATGTTCTACATATAAATTTACATATGTCTGTAACAAGAGCGAACCACAATCTGAGAAACAAAGTGAAGTTTTCAAAAGCAAGGAGTTTTTGACTCTTCTAGGCACAGCTTATAAAAACAAACCCATAATAATTACATCTATTCTTTCCCCACAGCCAGCTACATCTTTTTACCATTAAAGTTTTTCTTTTTCCAAGTTTGCTTCAGTCTGTAAACCCCTCTTTAAACATGAAATAAAAATCATTGTTCCTTTGGCAACTATATAGTTTCTTTGTTGAAAGCTGCTTAATTCAAATATTCTATTCACAAAGATATGTTACTTGGCAGCTTGATGTATACAGTAAAAGTGAATGATATCTCTTAATAGCAGAGAAGAAAATTCTTGTTCTTTGTGTTTCCCCATAATAGAGCTTTTTCAAGTTAGCCAGTGCTTCAGATTGATAAACGTCAGGTAAACAATGAAACATATAAAGGTCTAACCCTCTGAGTTCTTTTGTCCATATAGTCTGTGTGAAAAGAGCACATTGGCATGTGGCAGGATCAGGCCATAAGATTTCAAAGTGTGAGGCAAATGGTGCAACTGAGCTGCTTCAGTGCTCATATGTAGCATTGCTTCAGCAGATGGACGTTGTCTTTCTCTGGTTTTATTTTGCTTAATTAGCTGCTTTGAAGTTCTACCTGAAACCAAAATGCACTCTACTAAAACTCTGACATGAGGCAGATAACTTGCAACTATAGTTGAACAGGGTGTTAATGCACAGGAAAAATGCTGCCTGAAATATATAGACTGTCTCTATAAATGTTTTGCCATACAATGTAACAAATTCACTTTTTTTTTCTTATCCAGGTTTTGTTTTGTGTATGTATGCAAGATTTGTAACTAAATGCAAATATTTATTACTGAAGAAATGGTGGAGTAGATAGAACAAAATAGAGATCACCAAGTTTTTCCTGTAATCTAAAACTCTGTTGCTGCTTCTTTGCATTTTTTTTCTAGGAACTGTTGGCAACAAGGTACTGAAATGAATTTGGCTTACTTGAATCTCACATCTAATTGTATGTCTAACTTCCTGATCAGCAACAAATACTACATGAGTTTTAGAAGCACTATGCTACTTAAAATTTAAAATTCTGCTATTTTTTTTCCAAGTGAAGCTGGAATTGTTAGATCTTGCATTCCTTTTATATCTAAACTCTAAAAACTATTGCTACTCACAAGAACTTCAGACCACATCTCACCCTATGTAGACATAACACTACAATTCCAGGAAAGCTTGCCAGACTTGCCTATTCAGGAAAGAGTTAAACCTGAATAAAGAGTGGAAGCAAGCCTTTCACCATCCTCTTCTCATATCTTGTAGGAAAGTGTCTGTAGGGAAGATGTAGTGTATTCCTGCAAGTCCTCAGATTTGACTGGGTGGGAGCCCAGACTGGCGAGCGCCTTGCATTCATTGGCATAAGTGAAAAGAAAGCCCCACAGGCCCGACTTTTGGCATGGGATTCCTCTCGCCTATCACCAGAACAATTAGCAGTTAGGTATCTAAAATGGAGCTAGTCTCCCTTTGCTTCCTTAAGGGAGAGTATTTCACTCCGCAGAGCAGCTGGCCTGACCAGTCTTCAGACATGATGCCTTCTATATAAACAGAAGGCCTACACGTCTGAGCTGCCACACGTCGTCTTCTCACCGGGGCCCATACATTTCTGTGCCAGTTATATTGACTGTGTACTTCAGAGAAAAAAAGGGAGTAGTTCCAATTCACTCTACGAGCTGAACAGGGATGGCAGCCCAGGGATTGCAACAGGGCTGCTGTGCCAGCGCCTTTCCTGATTACAGAGCCATGTTAGCATGGAGATGCCTTTTGCCTTTCTCCTAATGTAAACTGGCAGCAAAGCCAGCCAGAATTCAATCCTAATTTAGTGCAATTTCTTGTGCATATATTTGCCTGTACTAAATGGCAATATTTTATGCTTAAAGGACAGAATTTTCTCTCATTAACCCCGCGGAGGTCAGTGGGATGTACAGAAACTCTAGTAAGCATTCATTTTGTGTCATTCACATACAGCAGTTTCATCAGGCATTTCCAAGATGCAAAACACTGTCACATGGAAATGCATTCACCAATATGAGTTTTTACAGTATAAAATGTTTATTAGGAAAACATATGCCTCATGGTACATATGTTCCCATGTTTTAATGCACATTTTATAGGGATTTTTCTTTTTAACCTGTTACTTTACTCTTTTGTTTTTAGAAGTTGATTCATTGTTATTAAACAAAATCAAAGAGGTGAAGAAAACGACATGTGGCAGCTCTTTTTGTTGCTATCATCTTGTTTTATTGTTTTAATGCCTCAGAAGGTGGCTATTGTACTTTTATTGAGCAAGGAATAGAATCCTTTCAAAATCCAGGTGTTGACCACATGTTTATCAGACTTTCCATAAACAACAAAGAGTTTTTCTTCCCATATCTGCTTTCTTTGTGAAAATCCATCTGAGCCTTGCAAATATGTTAATCCAGGTCTGTAAAATCTTCAAGCTCTTGATTTGATTCATGCATGCTAGCAAGGGTCAAACTGAGGGGAAATAGTAAAGCAGCATTTCCTCTGAGGTGATTGTATTGCTTACGCCTTTGTATATTGCTACCAGCATAGAATGGTGGCAGGTTTTCGCTGCTGAGGATTAAAACTAATTTAGTGTTTCTAAACTAAACATACCGAGGATGCAAAGTTCAGACCCAAATTGCAGCTTTATCAAATTAGGTGTGCAGATACAGTGATTGGAATTTGCTTCAAATACAAAAAGCATTTGGATCTAGCTTTTTCAATTGTTCTCATATTTGTTAGGCACTGACTTTTGAGTGTACTGTGAGGCTGAAAATGAGCCATATTTTTAAAACAGCCCTCTAATTTTGTATCTCTTCTTATCACATTCCTGCTTGCCAAGGTAATAAACTCCAGGTGAAAATAATGGATTTTGGATACCCAGCAGCAGTTTCCTGCTCCTGGGAATCTCCATTTCTGTAAAATATTAGTTTGTAGTTGTATTTATTTAATTGGTAATCCTTATATAAATATACATAATATACATTGAAAAAACAGAATGCTGAAACAGAACACAGATTTTTAAGGTATGGTATAAAAGAACAAGCATAGGTCTTGAACTTGCAGAACCCCCACGAAAGTTTATAATAATAAGAATCATTATTTAATATATTATTGTCCTTTCTAGAGCTCCCAAACAGGTACAGTAAAATAAAAAGGAAGAAAGGACACCTTCCCTCAAGTGACTGTAAGAGAAGGGGATGAAGCTTTGAAAGAGTAAAGCTATAACAAGAAAGCTATGTAGTTATTTGCTGTTTATTAGATATGCTGGCAAACTAAAACCTTTATTAAAAAGTAGCATCTTTCTTTCTTTCATTAATAAAATTCTTGGTTTTGAAGGACTTGGTAAAAATCAGTTAGTTGTAGAGCACCTACTTACCTGAAGGTTGCAAGATCAGGCAAATCTGGGGTGAATTTCTCTACATGATATTTAGTGCTTCATCACATGTGAATGTGAGAGAAATTTATACTACTTTATCTAATTAGCACAGCAAACCTTTCAAACACCGTTAAAATTTAATTAGGCTTCCTACTTGTTAATTTAGAGTAATATTAGTTTATTTTTCTCTTACAATTAATTTCTAAAATTATTTTTCCTTAGCTCTCAGTGTTTATTTCAGCAAAGAGTTCAAGAGGATTAAGGTTTCAAAACTAGTGCCTTAAGGTATTTAGAAGTATGGGTATTTTTAAAAATAAAATCACTTTATGCTGATAGGTCAGATTAGATATTTTTAAAAGTTCATTGTCTATGTAACCATTTGATCACACCAGTCTTGAGATTTTGTTACAGATTACTGTTTCCTTGGCTTGATAATGGAATAAATAAATATATTTAAAATTTATAACACAATTGCTTTTCTTTTAAAACACGCCGTCATTCAATAGCCAAGCTTATCAGCAGACTGGAGAGCATAGTGGACAATTGCGCTGATCTTGAAACAGACAGACGTGTTCCCAAGAATGTAAAAATGGAGTGATTAGTGGGTTTATTGTCTTGATGATTTCGTTCTTTGGACTTTTTGGGGTAGGGTCATTTCACAGGGCATATTTAGACTCTGTAATCTAAACCTTTGCTGTTTAAAGACAGTTTCTCTAAAAGATAGCTATAGAAATTTCCTTGTCAGTACTGGCAACACTGAATAACTGAGGAGGAAAATTTTCCTATTTCTTGTGATTTGGACTTAAGCTCCAAGTTAATTGTGAACACAGGAGCCTTTGGACTAAAAGGTAGAGATAATGTTCTGTTATCTACGGTGACATGTCCTTTCTTCTGCAAAAAAGTACTATTTTCTATAAACAGGCAACAGGCACATGGCCTGTTGGATCAGGTTACGTCAGGTTATGTTGTGTTACATGATATGACATGCCCTGCAGTGACCCGAGGCAATGTCATCTTGCGTTACCTTGGTAAGGAAATACTGTTCTTTATTAAGCAAGTGAAGAGAAGGCTAATCATCTCTAGTCATGAGGAATTTCTGTGCTCTCTGTAGGCAGAAGCAGTTAATGGCAAGTAGTCTGTTCTGATTTTCTTTCGGCTAATTCTAGGGAGTCTAAACCCCACATGAATCATGTCTTACTATTATTTACTAGTTGGCATGTGCTTTACTTTACAAATCTAATTTAATATGTTGCAGAGTACACACAGAAAAGAAATTCCTGTAGTGCTACAAAGAAGTGTAGTACTCAGAGAGCGAATAGACAATAGCACCTATTTGGTTACGGAAATGAGAAATTTTGCAAAAGGGATATTAAGTAATCTTCTTAGATGGAAATGCTTAGTGTTGGAAGCCTAACTATTTATACACTTTTATGCATAGACTGGTCATTATTACTCTTCTACAGTTCTTTTAAGCTTCTTGCTTAAATAGTACATTATGAAAATGAGACATTGCAACTGCAAAGTATGATAAAACTGAGTCTACAGTGTGACCCTACCCGTGACTCTATCAGGATAGGTACTCTCAATAAGTAAGTCTTGAGTTATTGCATTATGGGATATTATCAAAGGAACCCATTGTACTTGGTCATTCAGTGTAATGATCTTTAATATTATTTCCTATTGATACATTCGGCATGTAAATTCACTTTTAAAAGATTTGCACAAAGAAAGTGAACACTATTACACAGGTACAGCTATCTACAGATTTTACAGTAAATTACTGGTGCGTGGTATAGAATGTAACCTCTTGGTTATATTCTGCAGTAAAAGGAATGGGTTAGAGAGGTTTTTATGCAAATTAGTAATGCTCTGTGTTGGAAGCCTAATTGTACTTTTTATTGTTGGACAAGTCAATACTGCTTTAATACACATTTTATAAGCTTCTTGCTAAAATTGTATATGAAAGGGATTAGTTCCCATAGATGAAAGGCATAATCTTAACAATGAGGCCACGTAAGCAGAATGGTTGAAGTACTGATAAAGGATTTGTTAGCTCCAACATAGAATAAGTCTTATTAGTCTTATTAGTCACCACTATTTCACCCACTACAGTTCATTGTACAAGTCACGTATACTCAGTTATGGAATGAACAACAGCTACTGTAACTGTATTCTGGCCAGACACAATAAACAGAAATGTGTGAAGTACCTTGTGATAAACCAGAAACAACATAAATTCATTTTTCTTTAGTTATTCTTGGGCTGAGAAAAGAAAAAAAAATTAAAAATGAGCTGTTTTATAAAAATGACTAGATAGCATATCATGAAGGAGGCTGGAAAAGAAGGTCAAGGTTCAGGTTTGGCTTGCTGTCTCACTTGATCTAAATCTTCCCACATGCTCAACAGTGCTCATTATCGCAAATAATAAAATTCAGATGTTGAAGAACAAGAGTTCAGTTCATCAGAGGAAAATCTGAAGAAAATTATCTTCAAAATGCAGGTTTCAAGTTAGAAAAAAAATGTCCGTTGTTGTGCATGTTTTCCTGGACAATCCTTGCTTTTTTAGTTGAAATCCATAAAAAAAGATTTGCTTTTTTTTTTTTTTCCTTTTCTCTAGTTGCAACAACAGTGGTGAAAAAGGCACTGAAGAAAAATGGAAGTACATGATTCAACCTTTAACTAAGGGCTTCCAAGAAAAAGGAAGCCAGTCCTATAAAATGGAAAAATTGAGAGTTTGTTTTTTTTTTAAAAAAAAAAAAAAGATACTTAACAAAGGTTTCTTGGTATTCGCAAGCTTTAAAGAATTCATCAAAATATATAGGAATGACTGAATGATGAGAGCACACAGAATAGAGACCAGAGCAAAGTGCAACTACAAATCTGATGAGATTTGTGTGGTCTTCAGTTATGTTATTCTTTTTCCCCCATATGCTGGATCATGCAATACTAATGGGAGGGTGAACAGACCCTTAATCTTCATCCCCTCCACCAAAGACATTCCTAAAGAAATGCATTAATTTTTTTTTTTTATTTCTAGTAAACCCAAAGTACAGATTGTATACATGGTACTATCCCTGCAGTGTTTTTAGTTATTGCAACTCTTTTCGAAGTGATCTTGTGCTGGAGAAAGTATTAGCTGCCCATATCTAGAATACTTTGGAGGGGCTTTTTCTTTAAACCATGCTAACTGATCTCTCCCAGTACTGTCCTATGGGCACTGTAGTTGTCGGATGTATATTTCACACATTATAGCCTGTGTAGTCACACCTTTTAGATGAAATGAGCATCTACTCTATTTCTAGGGATGCTGTTACTCAGCACTTGCACGTTCGTAGGTAATATACCTGTTCATTTGGTCTTTCTTTTTCTCCTGGAAAGTGTCCTATCTATAAGTCTCTGGTACAAATTAATATTTACCATCAATCTTTTTCTTCATTTGCCTTGCCTACAAAGGTGGCTTAGATAGACAGGCATCCTTCTGTCCTGTCCTGTCTTTATAATTTCCTCATGATGACCTTTCTTTAATTTTTTTTTTTATTTATTCTTTCTGGTTTGATTTAGCTCTTGGTCTAGACTTCTGAAGAAAATCTGCTTTTCCCTGAACCTGAACAGACTCACACTCATACAGTCCCAATGCTACTGAAAATGGAAGGCATACAGTGGTTATTTGCGATAATAACGCTTGCAGTTCGAGACTCAAATGAAGCATTTCAGAGCAGCAATTGCAGTATGTTGTGCAATATGAGCTTTTGGCAAACCAGAGAATAAGGCGGTATCAAATTGTCAGAGAAATTGAAGACATTCTCCACTCTTCTTAACAATATAGATAAGGCAGTCAGCAAAGCAGATATTTATGGGAATGAGGGGGAAGAGGACAAAAGGGAAGATCAGCAGAGTTTGCTTAAGCCCTGTGCCTCTTGCTCAGTGCAAAAAAGTCATTCATTTTATCTAACTTTAGCAGTTTAAAAGACAGGCATCCAGGTTAAGCAAATCATACAGGTTTCCACTGCAGTCAATGAGGAGAGTTAGGGACTTCCAGAGCTAATTTATTCCATCCTAAGATACGCTTGATTATTCTCTGAAGGTGTCTATTTCTTTTCATTGACTAGCGAGGGAGCTTAGTTTTTTAGCTTAAACAACTAACTTGTTAACAACTAACATTTCGTGTTAGCTGAGATGAATTCCCACTCTCAAGAGTTTTGGATAGTGAGGACTTCACCTTGTCCAGTATTTATTTATTCCATTTTTTTCTATGCATCTTTTAATTTCCCATTCAATTCCTTTCAACAGAAAATCAAATTCTATCCTCTTTTTCTCACTGAGATGGTTTTCATGTATCTTATTTAAGATGTAAGAGGTTTTACATTCAGTGTCCCTATTCTGGTTACAGTATATAGGAGGGCGGTAAGGCATTTTCCAGATCAAGTCAGAGTTGCCTAGGAGTAGCAGAATGGATCTTCAGATTTAGTTTCATCTTCTTGTTTACATGAGGAGGTCAGTTTTTAAGGGACAAATTGCTAAATCCTTGTGGTTTACAGGTGCCTGGACTAAGCCCCTTAACACTAGTCTTGTTAAATAGTTATGCTTCCTCGATATTTAGTGGAGAGAAATAGACATATTTAGAAAGCAATTCAAGTCTTACATAGAAGGAACATTTGTTCTCCAAGTTCTGTTTCTAAAAGACTTTATATTAGTAGGATTTTTTGGGTTGGGCAACACTTGGAGAGAATAGATGGAAGCATTATATATTATTTTGTTTTTCATGCTGTAAACTTTCATGGCAGGACTTACTGGAAATTTGTTCATCGTGTGCTTTTTGAAATACTCCATTCAGCTGCTTTGCTGATGGCACTGATTTTGAAATATTTGTAGCAAGAAACTTACTTAAGATAAAGTGGTGCCTCAAAAGAGTTGGCTTTTCATTTAGACAACATTAACAAGACAAATAAAATTATATTTAGAAAGGCTGAAATTGCTAAATATTGAAACTTGTATAATTGTTTCAGTATTCTAAAGCATGCTAAAATTTATGCATCCTGAAATAGCCTCCAGAAGTCCCACAACAGTGTTTAACTCGGCTACTTGTCAGTCTTGTCAGTGTTCAACATTTTATTTGACTATCTGCCATTTTTTTTATAGATATAGCAGACTGGTAATAATTATATTATTAATTCCTCCTGTGACTAGGTGTAGTAATAAAGCCTTTTGCTGATACTTCTTTTTCAAACAAATGATGCTTTCTATTGGTTTATTTTGCTTTCTCCCGGTTCTTACAGCAGCTTTTAGTTGAAACTCTCGTATTATAAAAGGGTTTCTGAAGGTATTGGAAAATGGCTTATTTTTCTGATTACAGAAAAAACTTCATTGGAGGAAGCGACTATGCTGGTCTTGAAATTCTTCATCTTACAAACGCACAGAACTTACTAAACATCAGGCAGATTTGGGAGGAAGAAGCCCCCCAGTCACAGAGCATGCTATTGACCCCATGCCAGAGAAACAGCTATAGGTAGCTACCAAGTCCCTCCACTCTTGTGATGTGTGTATACACCACAGTCCCCAGAGATGGTGATGTAAGGTCTTCCTTTGGTCCTCCTCGCTTACATAGTTTAAAAATCCTGCTTTGATGGCTTTGCCTTTAGTGAAAGGTCAGTGATTGTGCCCTTGTTTGACATAATTGATGGTGTTGTTAATTAGAATTATACTGTACTTAAAATAGCCTGTGCTTCTAAGTTCTGTAGTGGAACAGCTACCTCCTGCAGAGTTTCTGAGATCTAAGGAAGGGTAGCTTTCTCAAGCACTGTTTACAGGCTCCTTTAGTGTGCTTCTAGCATCTACAATCTGTAGAAGAAAGACTCCCTCCTGTGGAACAAATAAAATCCACAGGAGAAATGCTGTGGGTTTCCTGAATCCTCATTTGTCTGTAAGAATTTGGTAAGGTTGCGGCCATCTTTAGGTGTGAAGCCATTAAGTTCCATCACATATGTTCTAGGTCTACAAACATGGGCCCATGTTATTAGTGTGTTACTTCACTTATAAGATGGTATAGCTTTAATGACATCGGGAGTAATACCTAAAACCTCAAAATTTAATTAAGTCTGTTTAATACACATACCAAGTGATACCTTTAAACATCCCTGAGTATTCTAAGCAGGAAAACCAAGAGTATTCCTGAAACAATATTTTTTGAGTAACCACAGCTGAAAGAACCCCACTGTTAACTTGCAAAAGAACTGGCTAGATTCCTTTACATTGTGAAAGATATTGGTGTTATTATGGACAGCAGCAAATTCACATATAGGGTATAACAGTTCCCACAGTTCCTTACCACACACATCCTCCCCCACACACACACCTTTTATTTAAAAACTGCTAGCAAAACCAAATGTCTAATGTATGAAAGATTTCATAAACACTCTATCTATCCCCCCCCAAAAAAAACAACCAAGGAAAACAAAAATGTTTTTGGAAGAGTGATATTTGGAGAATGTGTCTGATTTGCCAAAATTAAAGGAGGCTACTTGTCAATTTTTTTAATTTTTATTTTTTTTTCCAGTGGAAGACAAATAAAATGTCACCCAAGGATAGTCATTTCTGTAATATAGCATTTTTTGTTTATGTCTTCTGTGAAAGGAATATAGATTTTAGATTATGTTGGTATAAACTGTGGCTGACAGGACAATAACTTAGATCCTTTCCTTTAAGGATAACAGACTTTAAAATGAAATTACTGTATCTTCTGGTATGTATAAAATTCATTACTAGCTATTGTAGTTTCAATACCATTTTAGCTTCAGAATCACAGATATCTTCATGCATAAAATGTATTAATTTAGGAATGAAAAAAAAAAATACACTAGAAAGCAGAGACTTCTTTCAGTTCTTTCCTTCCAAGCAGGCTGCTTACTTAACCTAGTACAAGAAGATAGTGTGAGTTTCATTGACTTGTTTAAAAAAAGCAGTTAATCAAAGAATAATGGATAGGATGTCTTCATCTGACAACATCTGTTGATCTGAAACAGGAGAATAGCCAGTGTGACAGTGAAGGTGTTCTCTACCTTTTTTCCCAGGCTGAAAAAAACTGGGGCATAGAGCTGTACAACCCATAACAATGTGCATGTCTTTATATGATGTTGTTCACCAGAGACTTGTCAATAGACTGAGCCATATTGGTTCTGGCAGTCTTTCTATTGGGACAATATTTGCCTTGAAGTACTATCTTTTCTCTTTTTCAATGTCAGCCTGAAGGCTCTTAGACAGCATATGTTCATTTCATGTCTTAGAGATATTGCTTCTGGTATTGCAAATGCATTACCACATTGAGCTTTTTTGTAAAACAGATGGTACATATTAAGGTCTCAGTTTCTTAGACAATTTCTGCAACAATTGTACTGCATTCTTCACGTTGACAAAAACATCATCAGCATCATGCAGTGAGGCACTAGATTATGTCAGAATGGTAAATGAACGCCCACAGCAGAAAGAGTTATGAAGGTGAAGCAACTCCCTTAGAGAAATAAAGAAGGGTGATAGTTATATTTGGTAGATATTCAGTTAAAACTTAACGCCCTGATCCTGCAAAGCGATTTCTTTGGGTGGAACCTAGCTTGCACGGAGTTTTGCTGATGTGAAAGAATCACATTTGGAATAGATGCTATCTTTTGTAAGCCTGGGTCCTTAGACACACTGGAGGATGTGATTTGGGTGAGCACAAGAGACAAGCCATAAAGTGGTCACTGAGGGATTATGAGAATGACAGTGAAGCAGAGGTTCAGCAGGCTGTAGTACAGAACTGGGCCAAATTACAAGACCATCTAGGACAGGCTGTCAAAAATCTGTGTGCGCATTGAAGAAGCAATGAACAAGAATTAAATTAGTCACACTCTCCCAGAGAGAGTGTAGAAGGTACTCACTGGCAACATGAAGGTGCCTTTAGGCAAAAGTAGAGTGATTGCTCCGACTGTGATTACGGTAGAAAAGAGACAGGGAATGTTCCATTGACATCAGTAGCCTACTTTGGGGTAATGTGTCTTTATCTCCCACTGCAGCATCAGCCTTGTTGAGAAGGCGCTATCTCAGTGCTGGTTTTCTTTGTCCTAATTTCAAGCACCAGATCAAATATGGAAGCGTGGGAAGTGGGACTTGGGTAAAAATAACAATTCTGGGTCAGAAGTGAGGTTAGCTGGTATGACTGGATGTCAAGATACACTCAGAAAGGTCTGAGTTTGCCCTATGGTTATTGTTCTGCTGGGAAGGTAACCGAAAATACAAGACTGCTTTACCATGCTCCTGCCATAAAGAATAGGAATGTTGGTTCTTCACATGAGCAGATCACCTTCATATGAAACGTACATGACATCCTTCTACGTGTGAGGTTTGAAGAACATCGGACCAAACAAAAGAGGGCAAAAGCAGTATCTGAGCACCAGATTCTAATGAGACATTAGTGTAGAGGGTATGTAGCATATACGTGTGTATACCTTAAGCAGCTAACCAAAGTTTCAGAAACGGTTGGTCTGCCTCATTCAACTTGAAAATGCAGTTCATTTTAAAAACTCATAAGGCAATCATGTCGTAGCAGTTAGATAGAAGAGTCTTACATCCCACAGTGCTGTTTGGCCCATTATCCTTTATAGGAACAATAAGTGAACCTGAAACACTGCAGACAGTGAGCACCGTTTTGTGAGTGATAGTGCTGTTCTAAGGTTGTATTTGCTGACAATCAGCAAATCTGTGAGTAACTCAGAGCGTCAGGTTCTAAGCCAGCTTTGTATTTGCTTCTATAAAGTGATGGCATTAGCTGTGGCTCATAAAAATTGTACATGGGATTAGGCTAGTATTTCCAGTGTTCTATTGAACTGTCAAACTAATTTGTGTCAGGAATTTACCATTTTCTTTACTTCATCAACACCTGGTCTCCTTCTTGGTTTGTTTTTCCTATGTTACTCCAGTCATCTGAACTTTCTTCCTTTGTTGCACTTCTACTAGTCAAAGAGATATGGGACCTCAGATTTCACACTTGGTATTTTCTTATTGTAAACTTTTTACCATCACGTATTGAAATAGTAATTTTTAATCAAAACTCCCCAAATGGAAAGTGTAGCCAAGTCCTGAAAAGAAGATGGACTCAGATGACTGCATGTTGTATTAAATGAATTAACAAATAAAAGAATTCAAGGCATAGTTAAAAAAACCCTATATTTCTAAAAGCCAAAGAATATATGATTTTACGCACGGTGTTATTTGATTTGATCATAATCTGCTTTTTCAGAAGTAAGAACTTGTGTTTTCTGTGTTAGTGGGAACAGTTGAGTCCAGTGAAGGAGTGAGGAAGAGAGTTGATATTTTGCTGCTTCCTTCCCTCTGGGCTCTATTTTATCTAAATAGGTAGGGTCAAATTCTTAGCCTATTTCATATATTACCAGGCTGAATTACTTGTTCAATTCATTGTCAAAAACATTTGGAAACTATTGATTATTCCGATGGCCCAGAATGAAGTAGCTTAAAATTGCCTGATTCTAAAAACAGGTGAGAGTCAAATCAGTCAGCTGTTCTGAAGATGTCTTACATCAGCAAGTATTGTGAGGGCTTTTGGTTAGTCTTTTTTCTTGAAGACTAAACAAATATTTTCTCCACAGACTTAAAACACATCCCTAAAATCTTCTGAGTGTGATTTCACTAAAGATCATAAATGTAGATTCCCAAATCCTGAATCAGAGAGAATCTAAAACAGGAGCTCTGATGCTTCCCAGTAATTACACAGGGATCTGGATAGCAGCATTTAGCTCTAGGTAGAAGTTTTAAAAGACAGCATATCTTCTTTGCAAAGTTGCTTGGACTCCAAGAAAGTGCTGAACAAATACAAATATTTTAATTGCTTAAAAAAGAGTGTTATTCACACCAAATTAAAATCTGCTGAACACAAAGAACAAAATTGAGACACACATCCACCTTATCCTGTAGTTGAAAGTGAGCTATCTTGTAGATTTTGACATTTAGTACAGGGTTTGCAAAGATTTTCAGTTTACTAGGCAGATGAGTTTCCCTGAACTCACTGTGTTCCAAATTAATGATGGCACCTTATTTTCCTAGTTCTTATGGCCATTAGGGAAATGGATAATTCATTCTAAAGATGTGCATGGATTGAGGTACCCGTGTTTGTGATCAGTTTTTACGAACAGGAAAGAAATGTCCACTTTATGTAAACAGCTGCTGAAGCAGAATTTATATTTAGTTCTTCCCATTTAATTTTAGCCTCATTGATTCACTCTTATGCTACAGCTGCACAGATCCCAAGGAAAAACTGTACAGCAGACATAATATTCAGCAAGAAGGGCAATGTACTTATTTTTGAGCTGAAAATTAATAGTTATTTTTTCTAATGACACTCTGGCTTAAAAATACATACAGAGAAGTAAGACGAAAACCACCTCTGATGTTTGTAGAAGTCTCACAAGCAGCAGTTTAAGGACTGTGTTCAATAGTTAAATTAACAAGCAAGCCATTCTGGCAAATTTCCAGTTTTCAGAAATTAAAGGCATTTTTAGTACTGATAAACCCTTTGTCTTTCAGCAATTCAGTGCATGCGCTGTGTCGATATTTTCTGATAATACTGTACAAAGTTTATTTTTCTATCATTGTGCTTCAGCTAAACATGGGCATGAGGTGAATTCTTGTGTAAAGAAAACAAAGGATATTTTTTTTGGAAACCAAAAGAAATTCCTCACATATCACTTGGCCCTATGAGCAGAAGGTGTGAAGGAAGGGGCTGAAATGCTAGAGACATCAAATGCTTTAAAGGCTAGCACTTGAGTGTTTAAAAAATAGACTGTCAGCTGAAATGTTTCAGTGTGAGAGAGAGAGAAGGAGAGGCTCAAAGGTGTTTAAAAGGGCTGCTGGCAAGACTTGTATCAGGAGCAGTAATAGTGAGAAATTCATCGGTGCTGATGATGGAGGGGGCAGTATCAGAGATGATTGAGGCGCTGAAGGTGCTGGCACTGGAGCTGCAAATGGTGACATCGGTGGTTGTGGGAGGGGTGGAGGTGACAGCTTTGTTAACAGCCTTGTGTCTGATGAAGTGAATGCTTCTCTCAGAGTACACCCTTCACCTTTACGTTAAAAATAGCGTTTGGTAAGCTATTTAAACGGATTTGGGGGATTCTAGTTCTCCTTTGCCATATGGGTGGCTGCTGACATTAGTTCTGGCACTTCTCTTCCCTCCTGAACTGACACAATACAAAGCAAATCACGGTAGCCACCCCCTTTAGTTCAGTTGTGATGGAACTTTGTCAGAAAATAAGCGAGAATTTCTAAATTAGACATACCTTCAGGAAATAAAAAAAGATGCAAAATATGAGGTTTGAATTGGATGTTGGGTACTGAATATGGGACCTGGGTTCTTCCTCTTCTTCTCACTGTTATTGTTGTCATCAGTTTGTTTCTTTTTACTCACTGAATAAGCATTGGCCACGTTTGAAAAATCTGCCAGCCTTGCTGCTTACTAAGGTTTTCTACTGTTTAAGTAAAAATGTATCTGCATGGTAGTAGGACTCCTTAAGGGAGTGCAGACTGCTTAACTAGTCTCTTCACAGTCACTCTTCAGGTTACAGATTGCTTCGGTGTTAACTCAAAAATGGCAGTGCTCAGATAAAGCAGTGCACTTCAGCTCATCCCGGAGGTCATCTCAAAGCATGTGGAGGAAAAGATCATCAGCAACAGCCGACGTGGATTCACCAAGGGAAAATCATGTCTGACCAACCTGATAGCCTCCCATGAATGGATTACTGGCTGAGTAGACAAAGGGAGAGTGGTGGATATTGTCTACCTTGACTTCAGCAAGGCTTTTAGCACTGTCTTCCAAGACATCCTTGTACATAAACTCAGGAGGTGTGGGTTAGATCAGTGGACAGTGAGATGGACTGAGAACTGGCTGAATGGCAGAGCTCGGAGAGTTATGACCAGCAGCACAGAGTCCAGCTGGAGGCCTGTAGCCAGCGGTGTGCCCCAGGGGTCAGAAATGGGTCCAGTCCCACTCAGCTTATTCATCAATGACCTGGATGAGGGGACAGAGGCACCCTCAGCAAGTCTGCTGATGATACAGAACCGGGAGGAGCGGCTGATCCCCCAGAATGTCGCAGCACTCTCCAAACTATCAAGCTGCGACAAAGTCTTTTACCATCACATACCAGCACATTCTTCATGCCAGTCCCTGTGCTGCCTTCTCCTTGTCTCATCCAGGGACCACTCTCTCTTCTCTTGCTTCTTCCTCTCTTTACTTCTTCCTCGGCTGCTCTCCATCGCCTCTCAACCACTTAACAAAACCAGCCATGGCTGCACCTTATCTACATCGGCCAACAGGATACCCCTGAAGCCAGCCCACAGTCGTATATTATCAATGCTAATTAACCCAGCTTCATTCCTCTACACCCAGGAGGCCGCGCTGCCATTCAGTGAGACCTGGGCAGGCTGGAGAGTTGGGCAGGGAGGAACCTCATGGAGTTCAACAAAGGCAAGCGTAGGGTCCTGCACCTGGGGAGGGACAACCTCATGCACCGGTATGGCCTGGGGCTGATTTGTTGGAAGGAAGCTCTGTGGAGGAGGAATTGGGAGTTCTGGGGGACAGCACGTTGCCCATGAGCCAGCAGTGTGCCCTGGTGGCTAAGAAGGCCAATGGGATCCTGGGGTACATGAGGAGAAGTGTGGTCAGCAGGTGGAGGGAGGTTGTCCTTCCCCTCTACTCTGCCCTCATGAGGCCATATCTGGAGCACTGTGTCCAGTTCTGAGCTCCCCGGTTCAAGAGAGACAGAGAACTACTGGAAAGAGTCCTGGGGAGGGTTATGAAGATGATGAGAGGACTAGAACATCCCTCTTATGAGGAAAGGCTGAAAGAGCTCGGCCTGTTTAGCTTGGAGAAGAGAAGATTGAGAGAGGATCTTATCAATGTGCGCAAATATCTTAGAGGCAAGCAGCAAGAGGATAGGGCCAGGCTCTTTTCAGTATTGCCCTGTGACAAGATAAGAGGCCATGGGCACAAACTGCAACACAAGAAGTTCCAAAGTTCCTTCTGAATATGAAGAAGAACGTCTCTACTTTGAGGGTAACAAGGCACTGGAACAGAATGCCCAGAGAGGTTGTGGAGTCCCCTTCTCTGGAGACATTCAAAACCTACCTAGATGTGATCCTGTGCAACCTGGTCTAGGTGAACCTGCTTTAGCAGGGGTTGGACTAGATGTTCACCAGAGGTCCCCTCCAAACCTAACCATTTTGTGATTCAAGAAAGCTTTCCCTTCCCTTCCCTACCAAAGCAAGGGTAAAGAATCTGGTTTCTAGAGTTTTTAGTTTTTAGATTATAATAGTGTGCTCACGGGTACTAATAAACACCTAAACTTGACAGAAGTTTTGCTGTGGTGACAGAAGTTTGTTCCCATTTACGAAACACTGCAATTCACTTCAGAATTATTTTCTTAACTTTTCTGCTGTTTAGCAGGGGATGTTGAGGAATATTATGTTTAGTCACTAATAGGTTTCTTCTTCCTCTGTCGCAAATCTTTGACAAATGAGACAAAGTGCTATGCCTTCAGGACATTTCCCAGAACATTATAAAAGCTAAATCCCAGAGCTACTGTTTTAGCAATGAGTGCTGGTAGTGTAACTGCAACAGTGTTTAAGTACAATGCCATGCCATTTGTTAACAAATATTTTTTAATGCCTGTGCACTTTTGCTACACTTTAAAATGTGTTTTTGAAAAACAAAACCAAAGCAAAGCTACATAGCAAACCTATAAATGTTCTTTTTACAGGTTTATCTGCTTTTGTCGCTATTCATCAAGTAAATACATGAACAGTGTTAATATGCTTTGTATTTCAAAACACAAATGTGAGGAGTTCCCCCTGTGATTTTCTTTCAGACAGCTTCTCCATTTCTTTAGCAGTCCTCCAATATATGTGTGTGTGACACTGGAGTTTCGAGAGCTGCAGTGAATGGCACCATTTCAGAGGTTTGTTGGCAAACAAAAGTCTGAAAATATTTATAGCTAGTAGCATTCCAGCCACTGAGTAAATAGTTGACTAGTCTTTTCAGCTTCTGGCCAAATAGTAAATGTTAAAATTGCTTCCAATGGGGCACAGGTATTCATAGCAGACACATGTCTTGGTCTTGATTCAATTCTCTGCAGAGTCCAAGGAGCTGTTTTTAATTCTTGTATGAATTTATAGCCTTTCTGCTTGGACTTCGGATTGGCTCAGCACTCAAAGCCAACTGAACATAGAATCAGGAAGGCATCTTATTTTCAATAAAAACTTTTTTTTTTTTTCCTTAATTTACTAACACAGCAACTGAGCATTTCAACTTATGGAATTTTCTGAGCTCTTTTAACAGGATTTCTCTAGCCTGCTCCCCAGAAGTATATGGATATGCAGTATATTTAGACTATTCATGCTTTTTATCCTACTGCTTTTCTTTTTTTTTTTCCTGTCTTTTTTTTTCTTTTTGATCAGTGTTGTAATATGTGGAATACAGGTTACAAATTACCATCTTTGAACCAAAATGCAGGATGATGTTTGAGAATACTGTGCTCACTGACATGTCAGAAATTTAAGTGTGTGCAGAGTGTCTACCAAAATTTACATGATTAGCCAAGATTTCTGGAGTGCATAGCAGTTCTCTAAGCTGTCGTTACTGAAAGTTTGTCTAAGGTGGGCTCTTTTTCCTTTACAGCAATGGTTTAGCTATATGAATGCAAATCACTACCCTGTGAGGGCTGAAATGGGTGCCTGGCAGATTGTAAGTCACACGGCACTGTAAATCATGTCTACCTTATAGCAGCAAGGGCTGCAACTGAAGAAGCAGCACTGCCTTTTGACCTCTTCCCCCGAGAATTATAAAAAACAAACCAAACCAGAGCAACATGATGGGAAGGTGGCTTTTCCCATTATGACTACTTTTGGGAAGGGGAATTTGTGGGAAGGATTTGTTTAGGTTCATTTCATGATACCATACGGTGGGTGCCTAAAGGAAGACTGGAAAGAAAAGGTTGCTTTCTGCAGCCCTTCTGTGTCCTGTTTGCAAAAGGGTGCTATGAACACCAGGGTCTTGCAGCTTACTTTCTTTCTGACCTCTGAAGTGGTCTTTGCTCCAGCTGGTCACAGGTGGAGCTCAAACTCACAAAGTAACTTAACTGCCTAACTGCCTCATACTGCAAAACTGCTGACGCAGCAATTGTAATGGTATGCGTTCCAGCTACCAAAATCTCACCCACAGCTGTCCCCTCTCTTCTCACACCATTTTTTGTGGTGGATGGAATGAAAACTGGGGGGGAGGGAAGCAAGACAGAAAAAAATTTGTAGTTCAGAAAAGTAAGGAGAAGGAAAAGAGCTTTGGATACCTGAGGTTGTCTTTTGGAATTTGATGCCTTCTGGGGAACATGAGGAAGAGCATAGGTAAGAAAAAACAATGGGGACACCATCAATGTACCAGAAAGTTGACTGACAAAAAGGAAAGATGAGGTTCAGCCATGTGTGATTAAGTACATTTCCTGCCTTATTATTTTTGTAGCATTTGGGTCTGTACTTTTTTCAGTCTTTGCTGACTGACTTTTTAATCACCTCATGCTGAATTCAGAGGAAGTAACCAGCAACACCCAAGGCATTTGGACAATTAGCAGTGAATAACAGGATATTCCACTACGTGCAAGCTTCCTGTGCTGCTTCAGATCCCTCCTAATGCTCTTCTTTTCCCTGGCTGGTGGTGTTCCCACTTGTGCCTGATCGCTGCTTTTTGGCTGCTCCTTCAGACCACAGACCCCTACATGTTGCATGTCCTGTTTTGCTCAGAAAAGCTCATTACCATGAATACCAATTTAATGCAGCCAATTCTAAACATTTCTGAGCAAACTACCTAAAAATCCTCATGTAAACATTGTATAAGTCATTCACTAATAGATCCCTAAGGCCCATATCCTCCCTTTGCATGTAAAAAAAAGTCACACTGTGCATGTCTAGGAGGTGGGGGGAGTGCAGAGGGGGAGGTGCCTCTCAGAAGACCTGCAGCTTTTAGGCTATTTCCAAGCCATCATGCGGGCCCTTTGGCAGAAAGGCCAGAGTCATACTGTGGTGGCTGGGGGTGTTGCCAACAGCTCTCACAGAAGAGGTCTTAGAAACAACAGAGGTCCTGCCTGCACATCTTTGCCCATATATGTCTGAAGTATCTGCTAAGCCGTGGTTTATCACAGCTGGTTTACAGAGTATTTCCAAATCCTCTTCACAGTAGCAGAGTTTCTGACATATTTCAAAAAGTGCAGCTCCTCGAGAATAGTATAATACCCTGGACCAGGTCTCTCAGCAGCTTCAGAGAATGTATTTTTTGACCCACTTGTATTCAGGAACGCAAGTCCTTACCTATCCTCTGCACAGGCTTCAGGTCTGCCTTTATCCACTCTTTCTTTAGTGTCAATTCCGTTGTGAGCAGGCTGGCAGAAAACTGGAAGGTTACCGAACACAAAGGGAAAGAGGCCAATTACAAGTGACCTGGAGGGAGCAAAGTACGTGTACAACCAAAGGGTTTTGGTGGAACGGCTGGCGGGGGAGTGAAGGGTAGTTTTGTGCTAAAACTCTAAAGGCTTCTGTCAAAGGGGAAAAAATTTACATTATGGAATTTAACCAGACACACCTCGCTCATTAGACTGTGCACATGTTTATTTTTATCTTATTATTCAGTTGCAGGAGACGTGAAGCTGAGATGGAAGGTTTTCCAGGTGTAGATCTGGTTCAGAAGTCTTTCAGATAGAACCTACAGCTTAAAATGTACCAGTGAAAGAAAGCCTTCAGGTTTGACATCATTATATCCATTCTGTACCCTAAAACTTGGAAGGAAAAAAAAAAGAAAAAAAAGAAACGGTAGCTGTAAGCACAACATTTTTAAAATACATTGTGCCATCTATCAAGGCACGTTTCAGTGCATTATTAGTGAAAATAGAAGCATACATAAGCCAAATGCGGTCAGCCAGTGATTAGTGAATTTTCAGTGTCATTTAGAATATTAAAACTTTTAACTTGCAAAAGATTTTCAGCAATTCATATACATGTGTTCACAGTTCTATTAAAAAACATATATTGCATGCTATCTTCACACTATTTTGTAGTTCTTTCTGATAGGAAAAATAAATGCTATTCAGCCTTTGAAAGCCAGTAGGGTACTCGATCAGTTACAAAACTACAATAGCCATAAAAATTGTGATGTGACTCCCTCACGTGAGTTTCCTACATTTGCAAAGCAATCTCAGGGGGCCAGGCCACCTCAGCCGCGGCTCTGCATGACAGCATTTGGTGCCAGGCTTCCTCACCAGCTGCTTTTGTAGAGCCATGGAGAGGGAGGTCTTTTAGAAGCTTTGATCCCTTTCCTCAGTGCTTTCACCTTCACATCAGGTATCTCAGAGCGTGGGCTCTGCACTCATAACTCCAAGGGAACCATGACAACTTTGAAGGTCTCGGTGAATGTGCGTTAATATTATAAAAGACAGCTCTCCCTCGCTCCTGAGGGTCCTGTTGGTTCTGCTGAATTCCACTTTGCCGTTGGAAAGATTCTACTGGGATTCCTTGTCTCCTGGAATGACTGTATGGATACATGAATAAAACAGGGTTCAATATCAGAGTCTGCATAAGAAGTGTCTCTCCTTTCATGCTGGATGGCAGAAAGCCTAAGTAAGCTATCAGGAATCTGCACCGGGATATCACTGTGGATTTAGCCAGACCTCAGCCTGGAATCTGCAATGTGTCTTCTCCCCCTGCAGAAACCCCAACACAGGTCAAGCAACACCTTGCCCTTCCCTGAGCTCTGCTCTGCTGGCAGCCAGTCATCACAGAACAGAACATGAGGCAACTGCATGTCCAGCCTTCTGCGGAGCGAGCAGGGAAGAAAAGACCACAGTTTTATGCAGATCCATACCCCAGCTCAGAGGGACCTGAGCAACTTTTAACTGGAGGAAAGGGGGAAGTGGTCAGTCAATACTTCCTAATTGCCTAGACAAATGCTTTAGCAGGTTTTCCCTAGGTAGCTGTGGATCTGTTTTCTCACATTGTTTGTCAGCTCCCTGCAGGTAACTTCACAGGTGTCAGATGCTCCTACTACTAGAAAAAAAATCCATCTTGATCTGGACTCATAGTGCAGTTTCCAAAGCAACTTACTAGTCTTGTTAGTCTGGACTTCTAGCATCCATCTGAATGTAAGAGCAAACTGCTAGGTTTTCCAGCTTCTCCTGTGGAATTCATCGGCAGTGAACACTCTCAGCGTTCACTAAGCAGTCCTTTCGGAGGAAGACTGCTAAGGAGAACAGCTGTTGTCAGGCAAAGTAAAATGGCCATCAGCTACAGGCAGAGCAACTAGTTTCATGGAAATTGTGATGCATTCTGTGGCACCTTAGAAAAATGGCACATTACACAGCCATGGGGTCACACAGAAATCTATTGCATTCTGAGGTTAAGCAGGCTGTTCACAGCAACAGAGCTGTTGCGTCTAACTGCATGGTTATTTTGTTCATTAATTCCCTTTAAATGAGTAGCATCATGATATTTAGCAGTATCATGATACTTCTTTTGATTGCAAGATGGTGAAAAATTCAAATAGTATTGGCCATCACTGTCCACTGAATCCCCAGATAATCAGGGGAGATCGACAAGATTCTCCTAAGACTGATTTAGAGCAGGAAAATAATTTTAGATGCTCTGACTTGTTCTCAGCAGAGCTTATCTATCAACACTGAGTATTGAGGAGTCTATGGAGATTAGGCCTTGTAAGACAAACTCAGCTTTTGTGCATTCTTTTGCTTCCAGGTGGTTATTTCAGAATAATGATGGTCCAAGGGAAGAACAGAAAGGGTATTGAGAGAAGAACATTTGCGAAAGTGTAAACTGGACAAACACCATGCAGCTCCAGATTCTCAGCATGGTTTCACTGATAGATTATCATCGTAAATATCTGTTCTGCGCCTTTGAACATACAGGTGTATAACAGATGCAAAAGAACAGATTCCGTTTAAAAGTCAATTTGTACATGTGCAAAGTATACCTTCTGCAAGGTACAAGGCAGATGAAGATGTCCAGAATGCTGAAGCTGTGGTATTATTTCATTACATATTCTTCCTCTCTCTTCCCCCACGTCTCTCAGAACAGTTATTCGTAATTAGTGTCCGAAAACTTATTTCAAGAACTGACAAACTTTTACTCATTTCTGAGTGTTTAATAGTATTTGTTTTCTTCTTTTTCTTCAACATAAAGATGAGTCTATTCCTTTTTGGAAAAATGTGATAGTCATTCCCTGATTGTTAGGAAGATGAGATATTCAGTGAACTGCTCTTTCACAGTATGACAATGCAGTATTATTTTCTCATTCTGGCCAGAAATAGTTATTTTCTTAGGGAGAGGGCACCTTTTAGACTGCCCCATCATGCGTATAGACAGCGCTTTTATAGTTGCATTAAGCTAACCTACATTTTAATGCACAGTCTTCAGTGTGAAATTAATTTTTTTTGTAATCTCTATTCACACAAGCCTTTTTCTAGAACCCTTTTACATAATTTGATATAATTTGAAGTGACTAACAATGACTGATAATTGTAGGGGTAAAATGTACCCCTAAAGAAAAGAACTTTCATAGGTGAAGGTTAGGATCCTATATCCAGCTGTGTTGGCCAAATTGATATTAGTTTAATAACCTGTAAACTGTGCTAGAAAAATGTAATTGTCCTGCATTACAAGGGTACTCCTTTAACCGCACAGTTTATTCAAATGTATAATCTAAATAATTGAGTACCTATGCATACAATAGAACGTTGCTTCATATGCAAACACCATTTAATAGACAGTTATATCCAAACAGATGGATAAAAAAGATGCCTGAATTTAATTGGTTTGCTTATGATTATTCCACAGATACAAATTTACTTAAACAATAAGTCTAGACAAGGTAGGATTTATTGTCAGACAAAATTCAGTTTGGTAAAGTGAAGCTGAGGGATTTATGAGGCACTTAGTGGGACTGTTTTTTAATCTACTTCTCACCTTGCTGTTTAATAAGGGCAATATGAGAAAAGGAGCAGACTTATATCTTCTGATCCACAATTTATTTACTACTTTTAAGGGGATACAAAAAATGTTAACAGTCTGTATCATAAAGTTATGCTATATAAGTGTGCATGTGGATACAGACATCTACATAACTGAATTGTAGATATTTAACAAAAAAGTTGAGTAGAAAATAGTAATAGTGCACCTATACAAGATAGCTGTTTCAAAAGCTCTGGGTACCTAGAAAGTCACGTGAATTGGTATTAGGCACAATTTTAGCATTTCTCCAGGAACTCCCTGCTTGCAGGAAAGCCCTCGAAGTCAACAGTGCTCTGCATGAGCACAGGAGAAAGCTCACATTCAAAGCATTCAATACTACAAGTAGTGTTCAAATGGTATCTAAATCTACACTTACAACTGGACCTCTGGACATCCATCTCTGAAGACTGTGACTGCATAAGGTCATGGACCATGCTAAATTCTAAGTCTATTTTACCGTTTCTGAGGCAAAGCCTTAGGAGAAGTCTTGAACCAGTCAAATAAGAAGCACTATATAAAGAAACTGCAGTGAAATTTCAGCTCTATGGTATTTTGCTATTTCAGAGTTATGCAGTGTATGAACACGCCCATGGAATTACATATGTACATATATGTATATGTATAATATATGCATATTATGAATTGATATCATACATAAACTCAACACAGATACTTCATTGACAAAGAAATATAAAGAGCTTTTGCTTAAGTCTAATCTTCTGAGACACTGAACTTTGCTGGTGTCAGAAGAGTTTCACTATTAATCCCAAAATGATTGGCTACTGTAGTATCTAGAAGTCATCTTGAGCCAGAATTCAGACTGCCTTCACTGGTGCCTAATTTACCCATTACTAATGTAATGTTTTAGTTCAAGGGAGAATGAGCAATTCAGACTACTTGGCATGTAGGGCTATTACATTCTAGTTCCCTAAAGTGAAAGGAGGGAAGCAATGCCAGTGCCTAATTTAGGCACCTATGCTATGTGATTTGAATACAGCTTTCAATCACTTGCAAATAATTTGCATTTATTGCCATTTTGGTCAAATGTCCAGATGATGTTCTGTTAATAATTCCTCTTGTATCTCCTATTGCTTATAATACAGTGAAGTCATAAGAGCCTGTCTCAGTAAATCCATTTTTGACAGTTTGTCTTTCCTTTTTTTCCCCTTTATCCCCTTTCTTTTTAATTCAGAAAAGCTGTAGGTTTTTGTTGTTTTTTTTTTTTTTAATAAACTCTTTCAGCAAATTGAAATAAGGTATTGCAACTGAATACTGCCAACTTTGTAATAAGATTTAGTAGCTTTCCAGAGAGCTACTTGCAGTTCTAATAATAATTTTCCTTAAGTGTTGCGCTTTAGAAAATGTCTTCTTTGTTACTGAAGTTGCCATATGTACATATGGACATTTTTTTCTGAAAATATTCCTGGGATTTTATTACCATTAATCTTTTCTGAGGGTGTATATAATTTATCTCACAAGCCATCAGAATTCCCAGAGGGTAAATTACTCTAGAGGTCTCTGTGCCCTCATACTGTATCAAATTGACCTGCTTCTTGTTTGCCATTTTTGTGTACTACATTGCTTATTTAACAAGAAACAGAATGATTGTGATTCTGAGAAGGTCCTTTGATAGTAGTTTTGACACTCTGCCTGAATAATGACCCTCATTATGGAGCCCATGACAGGCTCTGAAAGTACTGATTTATGAATACATCACAGGTTCAGCATTAGAGCTCCCCCTACTCACGCCTGATATAGGACGAGATATAGATACAGCCTCTTGAAATACAGTGAAGATGAGATAATTGCGTGATTATGACCATTCCGATAACCTCTTTTTCTGATTTAACAAAGCGCTGTCAGTTAATTTTGATTGTCTCCCAAGTTATTAGAAGCCTTTGACAAAATGTTTGTTAGGAAAATCTATTTCATGTAGGGTTGCCAGCCATGTTTTAAAGGACAGTGAGACAGAAGTTACACGTCTTTTTTTCTAGAAATGCTTTTCTATAGCAAACACTCATTAACAGTTGATATGATAATAGACTGTTAGGAGAAAGCTTAGCTAAGAGCTAGAAGTCTGTGTCCTTGCTAAAACAAATTACAAGAGACTTTGTAAACACATTTTTGTGAGGATTCTTGTTGATTTATTGTTTCCTCCATAGCAGTTATTTAAATAAATGTAGCTAATTTAGTTCATTTGCTGCACTGTATAATTTTGTTCTTTGTGTGATGGGGTTATATGTAAAAGCCTGAAGGAATCACATCCCCATTAATCTTTTTACAAGTGCAATAAATAAATAAAGAGACATGGTTTAATTTTGCTAGTTAGAGTTTGAAAGGCAGTGGTAGCAAACTGATTTCTTCCTGTTCTCACTGTTCTCCATGTCCTTCTCTTGAAGACATAGTAAATGTTCTTACTTAACGGGGTAATTCTTTGGTAGGAATGTATGTACAGGGACAACTAAAATTATCCATGAAGGTGTGTATTTGAATCCACACCTAGAAGTGTTTTTTTCCACCAAATGCTCATTCTGCAATATGTTGGTTCCCGCCTGCCCCTGAACACAGTAGAGGTTCCTGCTGGGACGGGAAGGCTGCTGCAGTGCTGAGGGCTCTGGTGCTTGCACGGGATGTCACCGCGCCATGGAAGGAACTTCCCCGAGGCTGAGTGAGTCTGTCACCTCAGGCACAGAGTTAGATATCAGCAAACTTGGCAGCAGCAGAGGGAGGTCCACTTGAGGATGTGCCTGGGAAGAAGGGGTAGAAGCAGTACAGCACGGATGTGTGATGTGGCATGTGGCACAGAGGTGTCCTCTCCCCAGTAACCTCAACTGGGCCACCCTTTACTTAAGTAGGGCCTGTTCATTTGCATATAGGGATGCTAAACCAGAACTTCAGGAGAAGAAGTGACTGATTTGAGTGTGATGAATTGAAAATGCAGGCCAGCCTGAGTCAGCTGCACTGGCATTCTGAGTCAATCCTAAAAATGTAAAGATTCAGTGGTGGTTAATGATACTTGGATGAGTACAAAACCACACACAGGTGCAGGGGCTGACAAACTTATACACCTGAACTGGAAACGGATGAGGCTACCTGAATGTGAGCTGCCTCGAGCTTTGTGTTTTCTAAAAGTGCCAAAAGTCAGTTGCATCTGACAATCAGTGCATGATAAACAACGGTGTAGGAACAGCATGCTATGCCATGAAATCGGGTCATCTGTGCTAACAGCAGCGATTGCCACCTGTATGTAGAGTACCTGATAAGTCTGTAGTAATCTCCTGTGGGGTTTTGTTCTTTGTTCACTCTGTCCTTTCTATTCATGAGAAATTCTGGAAAAGGATATTTATTTGGAAGGTGGTTTTATATTAACTGCTAATTAAATAAAATTCAATTATGATGCCCATCTGTGTAATTTACGAGATTCCAGCATGATTGTGAAAACTGTAATCAAGAAGATCTAGTTTTTTTATTGTTGATTGCCTCTTTTAAGGCCATAAGAATCACAACTATTTTGGTAAACTTGGTCTGTTTTAAAGCAGAGGCTTAATATATTGGTATCCGGCTGGCATTGTTCAAGAAGTCTAGTGATTAATCCTATTGAAATTTGTTTCTGCATGCTTCGTAAAGTAAGTCTGTTCCTTTTTTTGAAAACTTTGAATATCCTTTTCAAAAATAGCAAAGATAATTGTTGACTTTGTTGCTTCCCTGCTTGGTAAAGCTCATACCAGAGTATTGTAGTTCTATAAAACTATTTCAGAGCATAACAAAACCTTCTAGACTTTAATAACTATACATGACTGATCTGTCCTCTCTGGCAAGGTTAACTGGTTCTCCCAAGGAGTTAAGTGGCATATAAACTATTGTTCACACCATTTGTGCTAACAGCCTAGCATGACCTCAAATACTGTAGTGGTCATACAAGGTATCCTGTACAATACATTTATCAACAAAGGTAAAAGGACTACAGGGGCAGTTCTGACTTTAAGTGTATTAGGGATCTATAAGGATAAATGCCTAACCTCACTCCACAGCAAAAAGTAATTACTGAACCATTGTTTCTATGGTGTTAATATTTTTCCATGGTTCTTAAGAAATATAAGCTATTTAGTTCTTAGGTTGACATCTGTACAGCATTATATTTTATACAATGCATCCAGACTAAAGTGTAGAGCAATCATAGAACTGTGAGATCATTTTACTTTTACAAGAAATCATCAACAGAAATAAAGCATAGAGAAGGGAACAAATTTAATTCAGTAGTTATTTTTTAATAGATTTAAATGGTCTAATTAACAGTAGCCTGAGCAGCAAAATTTTAGGGCTTTATTTTAAAATTGCATGCACCATTTACAGTGTGTATAATCTTGCATACTTATTCACACTTAATTTTTTTTCCATACATTAGCTGACTTCTAGTCCTTGGACTCCCACCCACTTCATAAATGAGTGCCTTACCTGAAAAGAAGGTAAGATCTGCTCAAGTAAAGAATGAACACCCTTGTACTTTTTAAGATAAATGAATTCATGACAGAAGAAAACAAATTTGTCAAATTTCTCCATTTGGAAATAACATTCCAGAACCCTGCCTAAAGGTAGCCCTGATATTGGCATTTATGATTTTCAGGGTATTTGAAAGCAGTAATTATTCTTACAGTCTTGAATAATGAATAATTATCAGAACAATCACTGTCACATGGCAGAGATATTTACAAAGGTCATAGTCCCACACTCCTTAATTCAGGAATATGTCCACTGAAGCAGATAAAAAAAATTATAATAAAAATTAAAAGAGGAGCCTGGCTAATAAGAACCTGGAGTCAAATTGCTCTATCCTCTTTTAAGTCTATGGGAAATCAAAGCAACTGTTAATAGCTAAGGAATATGGTCAAGGTTTTCCACTATCTTATTTCCAGGAGGGGCTAATACCACATACTTGAGAAGGAGGTTCAAGAAGCTCCTAACAGACGATTATGACTTGAGTCCCTGAAGGGAAGCTTTGGTCTCAACAGCAGTTGGTTTTTGCACTACAGTCATACACAGAGTTTTCCATTTTCCACTGTTTTACCCATTGTAGTATTACTGCGGAGTGTTTCTTTGTTCACCTAAATGATCTGAATCCTGCACATCTCTAAAAATGCTGCAGGACATGAAGTCCCGTGGATTATTTTTGGAAAATAGGCATTTTATTTATTGTTTTTAAATATATGGCTTGTTCATTTCACAGAGTTCCCCTCTTACTACTCGTATAACTAAATGGACTTGCTGCTTTTTCCTTGCATATATACATATATGTATGCACAACATTTCCCTCATTTACTCATCTTTCTCCTTAGCTGTGTAAACCAGGTCTTTTCACTCCCTCCGCCCACAGAATCTGTTCTGTCTTTTCTCAGGATTCTGCATCATGTGTCAGCTGGCCCCTCCTGGGAATGGGTATGGTGGGAAATAACAACTCCCCCCGAAAGAAAAAAAATGTTATTGCTACGTATTTCTGGGGTTTTTTTTCATGCCAATAAAAACATTTTGCTTTTTACCACATGTATATCATAGCGTTGACATCTGCCCTCAAGGTGAGGTGTCCTTTTGCTGCACTTCTGAGTATATCAAACATTTCAAATTATTGCCAGTTTCTCTCACTTAAGCAGGATCCTTCCCTTATATGTTTCCTATCTAACTGACAATAATGCAAACTTATGAGGGCCAGATTTTTAGCCAGGCCTCCCATTTTTGAGTCCACCACCTTGAAGGCACAACATAGCTCATTTGGACATGGAACATCTGGAGTGCAGCAGTCATCATTTGCTCTGTTCTTTATGCCAGTATGGCCACGTGCCATTATGAGAAGGACATGAATTTAAACTGTCAGAAGGAGATAGACCCGTGCTGGGTTTGTGTTATTTTCCCATAATGAACCTGGCATTTGTTTCTTTTTTTTTTCCAGTGACTACTTTCTTTCTAAGAGCTCATAAGAAGTATTTGCAAAATCAGAAATATATTCTGCATTACACAGTGGAAACAATCTTGTCTAGTATTACAATATATGTAGTATATTGTCCGTAAGACAGACCATGATTTTGCTTAGATGAGAAGGACCGTCTTACACAATGGAGTTACTCACCTATATGAAATGGTTTTTTGACCAGCAACCTACAGAACTCCATTAGACAGGAACATGCAAGGCAACCGTAAAATCATGGTGTACAATGGAGGTTGATATTATCCAATATAATTCTTCATTAGGAAGCAAAACAGACCATAAAAATACTCATGTGTATGATCAAAGGCCACCTACATTATTAATTATCAAAAAATACTGCTAGGATGATGAATATATTAAAAAACTTTATGAATTAAAATCTAGTCTTTTTCTAGGGACTCTATTGGTGGGCTTTTTTTTTTTAGGCATATCATAAGCTATTCCTTATTCTTCTACGAATTCAAAAGCAATTGAAATTGGACCCTACTTTCAATGGCACTGTATGATCCCCACTTCAATTCTTCATATAAAGTCCTGCCTTTCTTTTGTCTGTCCTCACATTTGAGCTAGGGCTTGCTGCCACACAGAAGGTTTGTTACCCATATGCTAAATTCTAGAACATATTTGCTCAGCATCAGTTCTCAATTCCTTAGAATTTCTTTTATTTGGCCTGTTCCTTGGCCTTTTGGATGCCTCTGGTGCTAACTTTGCTGTTGGCTGCGAAATTGCCTCTAGGGCTGCTGTAGGGTCAGACAGTTTATGGTCTGTTTTTTCTTCATAGCTGCCATTGATGGAGAGCTGTTCTTACCTTAGAGAGAGGTGTGATTAAAAAGCCAGGTACTGAAGTTTCTAAATTTTCCCAATATGCCTCTGGAACCCCCATAACCATGTGTTGAAGAAATGCCACAGCATTCATTAAATAGATGGGGAAATTCTTCTAAGAATTTTCTTTTCCTGAACCAAACAACACAAACATCTTCAAAAGATTCTTCAGAAAAAAATTACACAATACTGTTTTTATCATTTATTCTCTGCATAACTTTCTCCATGTACACATTATTGTTATTGACAGCAATTCTAAAGCCCTTTAAAAAAAGAAATTAAATACTGAATCAATAAAGATTAGCTATTTACTGTAGATTATTACTTTATCATTCTCATAATTACAATAAAGGTTGCTGATGGAAATTCTATTTATGTGAATCATTTTATACTTGTTATTTATTATTATTAATGTTACCATTATTATCTTCTTACCCTTCAGTTCACAAGATGTATCTTCTCAGTGAATTTTAATTTCAATATCTTGCTATTATACTGTACATAATCCTATCAAAGACTGTCCTTCATGCAACATTTTCAGTGATATATTATCACAGAGACCATTAATGAATGAGCTTCATATCTTACTAATACTGTTTTAGATACTATTTTTATTAATTTTCTAAGCTGTAATTCTTCATACAGCACCTATGTCTGTCTTCTATTAAAGTTGTGTTTTTGATTTTAACATGAGGATTTCAAAGGGAGGCATTAACTTTGTCTTTAAAAATACATTTCAGTTCATAGATTCTAAATGATGATATTATCGTGTCTGTGCTTTGTTCTTTCAGACTTTTTTTATAAATTCATTTTCATATTTTTCCCTAGTTTTTGCAAGCACTTTCCTGTTAATAAACAAAATTAATTTTTTACAAATGTTGTTTCTTATGAAATTCCGTAAGGATGGAAAAAAACCCCATATAATCAAAGCAATTGTAGTTTTTCTTCTAAGATATGGATTATTGTAATGAAAGAAAGATAAATATTTATCAGTTTCTAAGCATATGTTACAAGTGAAAACAATAACTTAACACTACATACTGTAAGTTTCTATTAACTAATTTTTCAGATAAATGCCAAATTTATTTATAAGGGACTCGTCTTATGACCAATTTGCTCATCTTGCTGTTTCTTTATTCTTACAGTTTGCTGTTCAGATTACTAGAAGAAATGCCATTACATATCCTGAGTATGTTATTCAGCTCTTCAAATATTTTAAATATGTCTTCAGTGCACTGCACTCTCAAAGTTGAAAAATGACATTGGTTTAGAATCTCTGTTTAAGGGCAAAACATCCCTATTGGCATTTTGAGTACTGGTTTGGCTCATACTGTTTAATCTTTTTTGCTTATATTAAAGCATTGTGATGGTATAGAATTAGTGGCTGATATTAGAAGGTCTTTAAAGCTGCAGTATGTATAGCAAATGTAAATAAGTCTTACAGACTTTCCAAGGATTATTAAATATACATGTACTCTGCAGTTTAGATTAATAGCTGAGGAATGATGCATTGTTACGGTAACATAAACCTATGATATATTTGGCATATAGGGTGCCATCCTGCATAAACAAAACATAGCCCTGTGACTGCTTTGTAAAGATATACATCATTAATCTTTGTACTGTATGTATTATCTTTACCTAATTTTTAAGTGAAACACATTTTTTCCAACAAATTAAAAATCTGTGGTCAAATAGTAAGTTGCTTGTGTGGCATACTACAGATAATTGTCTAAAAGTTCATTTGCATAACAACATACAAATGTGAAAAATCTAGGAATAGACATCATTAAAAAGATTGTGTACAACTTATTTTACCAAAGCTTTTTCCTATTATGTCTCAATGTACATGAACATGAACAATTTTTTGCCTGTTATAGCAGCCTCATGGTTGTGTGAGATTCCTTTTTTTAGCATTTGACTTTTTCCAAGGGGCACTTCTACAACCTCACAGGTTTAAATGTTTCTATTGATTTTTATGTCTGGATTTATTGTGCACATTAAAGCATCAGAGTAGAGCAGCTCATCTGATATCTTAGGCAAAGCAACATGATTTACAAAAGACAAAGGATTTTACTTCATCTAACATGTAAAAGAGAAGGTGTACACCGATGGACCAGCTCATCGTGGTACTTAAGCACATGCCTAAATCTAAGCATAAACAGTGTTTAAAGTGTTTAAAGCACATCAAGTGCTTGAGTCCTGGATGGACTGAGGCTTTACTTTGGCTTACGTTATTTTGGAATCCATTTTTTTAAGCACTTAGTTTTCAGAATTTTCGGTTTGGCTAGACATACATAATGGATTTTTTTCTCCTCACAGTATACGTAGCTCTAGTCTTTGTGCCTTAGTATAACTGACTTAACTGAGACTTGTAATGCTGATGGGATAGGGGCATTGCATCTTCATTAAGATAGTGACTTGGCAAAGCATTGAAATCTGTGTGGGGTTGGTTGTTTTTTTTTTCATGAAACTATAGAAAATCAATGCTGCAGAAGTTAACAGGGTTAAACATTCTTAAAGTTAAACATATGCTTACATGTTTTCCTGGAGTGGGGCCAAGGGTACCAGTTCAGCAAAACATTTAAGTGCATGCTTACATCCCTTTGATGTTAATGGGATTTAAGCTTGAAGATTTACATATATGCTACAGCGATTTGCTGAATAAAGGTACAGCGATGACTTGAGGCCTCTGACTGGAGCATTCACTGTGGACCCATCTCCTGGTGATTTCCAGCAGATGTGGGGGGAATCTGAGTCCCTAGAGACATTCGGAGAGTTCACATTTTATTTCTCTGTAAGTGATCACTGTGGTTGTGGGTTGAGAAACATGAGACTGCTTGGCTCACTGGAAAGAAGCCTGATGGTGTGTCCTGGAGATGATAGCTATCATGGCTGGGCTGCGGCTCTGGCTCCGTGGCAGCTGGCAGAAGGATGCTGGCTCTGTTATCCAGGCTGAGATCTGTGGGGCTGCGCTCCATGTGCTGGGTGGGACCCAAGGATCTGATTTCATGTGCAAACAGGCGGTATCATTCCAGATCCAATACACTGTCCCTGTCTTTGCTGTCTCAAAGTTAAGTTACTAATCTGATAATCTGGTTTTCCTCTCTGGTCATTGGGGGTTCATCCTGTCCTAAACCAGTTGTCAAGAGTGGAATTTATCTCCCTCTGGAAGTACCAACTTCCCTCAATGGACTGCAAAGAAAGTCTAAATTAGACACATGCATGTTAGACAGCTAAATTCAGTTGACGTAAATCGTACCCTCAGTAACTAACCTTATCTCTGGAATCCAATTTAAGTGTTATACTTTTTTTTTTTTTTTCTTCAGGATACCATTAAAATTACATTTGAGTGTCCACAAGGAGCTTCGTAACAAACATTACAGAGATTATCATCTACTCTGAATATACAGTGCTCATACACTCTGAATATACAGTAGTTACAGTATCTGAAACATGTTTCTGTTGGGGTCCCACATGAACAATTACTCTGGACAATATTTAGTAAATACGTCATTTTTCAGCAAAAGACTTCTTTCATTTTCTTTTTTCCTTTTTTTTAGAAATCTTGGAGTGTTGGTCTGAGAAAAACAGCAGCTTTCTTTTCTGTGCTTATGGAGTAAAATTATATCTGTCAGAGATGAAAATACCATAATTATGTCTTCTTATAATTTATTCATTGCTTTATGGATCTAAAGCCTTCCAAGGAATGGCACAAAACCACAGAAAATTCTTGAATGCAGCATTTAGCAACTTGTTTTCTGATGTAGCTGACAGATTCAGATAAACACTTTCAGTTACCGAATACATAGGTGGCATTTGTTCCCTTTTCCACGGGTGACAGTGGGCTTTTCTGAAAGTGGGAAACATTTAAATTGCAACAGCAGTCACTATAAATTGGGTGAAGCTTTGCCAGTTAAACAGCGGGCCCTACAATAGTCTGCAATGTGAATATCCAGTATGGCAGTACTTTAAAATTGGACATGGTCCTTATGGGTCCCTTCCAATTTAAGATATTCTATGGTTAGTATTAGTATTAATATTGCCTTTGGCGGTATCTTTACTGTATCTGACCTCAGAGTACTCCCAAGATAATCCCAAACATTCATATCTCCCTTCACATGCATTATTTTTTCTTTTCACTGCCCTTCTTTTAACCATTATTTCCTGAACTAATATTCCATTCTTCCAGAGAAAGCAGCTGCTCATGGTTTGGATGGGTGTACTCTACACTGGGCAAAAAGCTGGCTGGATGGTGGTGGTATGGTAGTGAATGGAGTCACATCCAGCTGGCAGCTGGTCACAAGTGGTGCTCCCCAGGGCTCAGTGTTGGGGCCAGTTCTGTTTGATACCTTTATCAATGATCTGGACAAGGGGATTGAGTGCACCCTCAGTAAGTTTGCAGATGACACCTAAGGGGGGGGGCATTGTTGATCTGCTTGATGGTAGGAAGGCTCTGCAGAAGGATCTGGACAGGCTGCATCGATGGGACAGGGCCAGCTGTATGAGGTTCAACCAGGCTTAGTGCCAGGCCCTGCACTTGGGTCACACCAACCCCACACAGCGCTACAGGCTTGGGGCAGAGCGGCTGGAAAGGGTCTGGTGGGAAAGGGCCTGGGGGTGCTGATTGACAGCCAGCTGAACATGAGCCAGCAGGGTGCCCAGGTGGCCAGGAAGGCCAACAGCATCCGGGCTTGTATCAGGAACAATGTGGCCAGCAGGACAGGGGCAGTGATTGCCCCCCTGTACTGGGCACTGGTGAGGCCGCACCTTGAATACTGGGTCCAGTTTTGGGCCTCTCACTACAAAAGGGACATTGAGGTGCTGCAGTGTGTCCAGAGACGGGCAACGGGGCTGGGGAAGGGTCTGGAGCACAAGTCTTGTGAGGAGCAGCTGAGGGAACTGGGGTTGTTTAGTCTGGAGAGGAGGGTGCTCAGGGGGGACTTTATCATTCCCTGCAGCTACCTGACAGGAGGCTGCAGGCAGGTGGGGGTAGGCCTCTTCTCCCAGATAACAAGTGACAAGACAAGAGGAAATGGCCTTAAGTTGCGTCAGGGGAGGTTTAGATTGGATATTGGGAAAACTTTCTTCACCAAAAGGGTGGTCAAGCACTGGAACAGGCTGCCCAGGGAGGTGGTAGAGTTACCATCCTTGGAAGTGTTTAAAAAACATGTAGATGTGGTGCTTAGGGACATGTTCTAGTGGTGGACTTGGCAGTTTTGGGTTAGTGGTTGGATCTGATGACCTTAAAGGCCTTTTCCAACCTAAGTGATTCTATGATACTATGACCGGACTGTATGATTGTTTGGCAGGGGGAAGATTGACAAAAAGTGACATTTAAGCATTAAACCGTTGCTGAGATTCTTCTTGTCACCTTTTTAGTTCACAGTGTATGAGCTTGTTTGGTTCTGTTTGTGTATGTTTTGCAATTTCCATAATAGACTTTTTTTGCTGTATTAAACTCTCTCTTCCATGAGGAAAACAGAATAAGTATCAGCTTCCTTCCCATTATATCAAGCCAAAAAAGGAGGACTGCCATTTCATGGGTGTGTTAGCCTATAGTCAAAATTATTTTAGGAGATACTCAGCTTTCAATATAATTTACAGTTTAGAGAGAGAGCTTGCTGAGCCCGAGCAGCTGACTGAAAAAGTTACACCCCTTAGGAAAGACACACACATGCACGTTATACAGTCAGATTTCAGTTTACAGAGCACAGTAATAGAGTGACTGAGGAAACACCATAGCTCCCATTCGGACCCTGGCCTGCGAAGACAAAGAGTTACTGAGCAGATGAAAAGGAGAAGGGTGTAGCTGTTATCAAAATCAAGATCACAAGATAACTTGGTACTGTGGAACGGTAACGGTAGATACAGAGCAGAGGTTCCTCAGGCTCAAGGGCTCCACAGCTTCTGTTTTGTTGTTTGCTGCCTGAACACCAAAGGACCAAATATCCCTTTACAGCTTGATCCTGCTCCAGTTGTAGGCAGCAAACCCCCTGTTGCCTTAAGCAGGACCAGATCTTTATAACTAGTACCTTTTATGTATCTGAGAGAACAGTGTCCTCCATGTCATTTCTGTTCAATGTGTTTTATAACTTCAGCTCTTTGCCTTCACATTTTGTGCTGCGTGAAATTCAATTGTGCCAGGTGTTTCAGTGGTGCTTTACTGATGTGGTCTTCCCCTTGAAATTAATGTCTTTATAATCACACACATTTATAGATTAAAGAGGTATTTGATGAAGTACAATGGATTAAGTTCACTTCTGGCTTTAATGTCATATTCTTACCTTAAGTACAAATATTTTATATTGTCTTTCCTTATGTCAGTGGTTTTTAATGTGCCCGTAAAATGATTTGTTCTATGAGTTGCAAACTCATATTTGTTTTCAGTTAACTCTACTTGTATATCCCTCAGGAGCAGAATTACGGTCATGGAAGCTGATGCAGTGAATTTGGTGGTTTATAAGTAGGAAATACTTAGATTTTGGGGCATGTGCAGCCTTTCATGTACAAAGTTCTCATTTTAATATACCTCAGGCTACTGGCTTTACGATTTACAGTTAATTAGGATTCTGATTTGGGTTGAAAATTCCAATACCTATATGCTTTTATACATGCATTTCAGATCATGCTGGCTGAAGCAAATAACTGTGACTGTAGTCAATAAATGAATGTATACCACAAGGGAGCAGCCCTTCCCCCCACCCTCCTCTGACAACCTGTAAGAAAATCCTACTGTGTTCCCAGTTCACAGCAATATCATTCTGACATCACTTTGTGATAGCTAGAAGATTTCCTTGCCTATCATTTAACAAAATCCGAATACCATTTTCTTATTCTTAACAAAGTCTCAAAATCCCTAATGTATCCCATATTTGCTCTGCCTGTATTTCATGCTCAAATTGAACTCTTTAGATAACTGAGTTCTAATCTGCACACGTATATGTGACTTTTATTAGCATTAGTCAGCACTGCATCAGTGTGTGGAAGGGTAAGTAAGGTAACTTCCAAAATACTAATACTGGAAAGAAACTAAGAAAACATACAAGTTGGGAATTCAGTGTCAGAACTACACAGTGTTTTTCTTACATATTGGGATTTATAATAATGCTCATATATACCAAAAAAGGGTAATTTCATGACAGTCAACTACAGCTTTTAAAATACTCATCTTTTAAATAGCTTTTTATTTTCCCTTTATTGACTTGTCCCCACAAAAAGCTTTCCTACAGTCTCTTCTCTATTAGTTTTGCCATTTTAATTTGTTAAAGAACCGAAATCTTTTTGGTATGTAATTTATGTGGCAAAAAAAATCCCGATTAGCTTCCAACATTATTCTCAGAACTTCTCAGTAGAGTAGGTGAACTTAATTTTGAAGCTGGTCATTAAGATGTTCGGAACTTGAACCAGGCTGGGGCCATGCAGTTTGAACATGGTAAAGCAGGGATGCAGTTAAGATGCAAAGCCAAGATGCATCCCAGAGGGTTCTCTATGATGCTCATATGGCTGCAGAAGGAATGGGAAAGGCAGGAAAAGCAATGTTTGCTGCTGGGAGAGGCACTTGTCATCTCTCAGATCCCTTTCCCCATGGAGGTGACAGCTAAAGAGGTTTCCCAGTTGAGCAAAGACAACAGAGCTTTAGTTATTTTTGTAGTACAATCACCTTGCTGCCATAAGTAACTGCATACTTACTTATTCCTAGAACCCAGCCTTGAAAAATCTCTTGATGACAGTCATGATTTATCATGGCAGAGAATTTACACTGGCAGGGTAATATATTTGGCACAGTATACAGTAAACATACTCTTTTGATCCTGGCAGAACATTCTTGCTTAAGTTCTTCATTGATAGTAGCAGTATAATTCTAAAATCTACAAAAGTGGTAATATAACTGTTGCCATAGAGGCAGGAGAAAACATATTTTGCAAAGGAAAAAAATGGGAGATGACAGGGTTCAGTGGGAATGCTGATATTTTAAAAACCAAACAAGGATATTTAGGGCCTTGCACCTTTATTTTATGCACTCATTTTCAGCTGTTAAATGTGGATAAATGCTTCTAATATGAAAACTTTCATGATGGCATGCCTTACTACAGTATAAAGAGTCCACTCTGGTTTATAAGATGATAGAAAATCAGTAAAAATCAGTCCAGTTTATAGCAATTTATGCCTGTTGATTATTGTCTAGTAACAGTATGATGACAATATGTAAATACTCCTGCCAAGGTTAGGCTCCTGCTGTGCTATATTCCATATAAACACCTAGGAAAAGCCCATTCATGCCCTACAAAAATATCTGCTCAGACCGTAAACTTTTAAAAATGGAGTGACTCTAATGAGTAAGCTAAATGTAGGCATACGTTTCTGCAGAATTACAGACTTAATAAACAAGAGAGACAAAATACAGAAAAGCTAACAAGACAACTGAAGGAGATTGCCCAGGGTCACCGGTCAGCTTGGTAACAGAGATGGCAGTAGAGTTAATACAGAATTCCTTCCTGTGTCCCCACTAGCAAATCATGTCATAGTATGCCTGCAAAATCCAATCAAATAGATACACACTAACTCTATAAATAGCTGAATCAGAGCCACCTCCTACCCATACACTATCTTGTTACTTTAGTAAACAAGTACCTTTACAGAAGCCAAGAGAGCTGCATCTGCTTCTTTCAAGTCTGACTATGGCTAGCAGTGTGTTGAGGCAAGTGTGAGAGACAGAAACAAAAGGAAACAAAATATATTGCTCAAGTTTAAGTTCCTTTTGAAAGTCAATTCAGTTTGAATAAAAAGTACTTTGGAAATAATCTGCTTTTTAATGGCAGAGAAAAACTACAATAAAACCCAAAGTAAAAATGGTTAAAGACAGGGCCTGAATTTAGGAAAGGGAGTACAGCTACTGTTTACAGCACAAGTCATCAGTCCAGGATTTTATCCCTGCCTTTGCCACTGAGTTATTGTGTGTTGGCAAGCACATAATTTACTCTATGTGAGTTAAGCATTATTCTGTGCATGTTAAAAAAAAAATAAAATTGAGGCATATAGAAGTTGAGCACATTTCAAAATGATGTTTCTAAGTCAGATTGCTTCCATTTTTGACCGCGCGTCTTGAACTACCTGTTGTTCAATATTCAGAACTCTGGTGTTCCAGCAGTGGCTTCTCAAGATTAACTCTTAAATTTAATGTGCCTCCATTTACTCAAAAACTGATGTGGAAAAGATGCTGCAAGTCTGGACTGCCAAGGTACAGATTTTGGGTCACCTGCTTTGAGTAGTTTTTCCATTCTCCAACTAGGTTTAAAAGAAAATATCTGCTGAAAATGAAGGTGGAAATTAAAAAAGCTTTGAGCTTAAAAAGCGGGCAAATAATTGCATGCAGAAATGGTCTGCCTGCTTTGCCACCAAGTGATTAATACAGGATGTACCATGGACCAAATGGCTTTCGCAGTGCCCTGTGTGCTCTTACTGGAAGAAGTAGTGACCATCTCTCAATATTTAAGACCCTGTCCCTTTTAGTTTATGTGTGTACAACTGAGGATAGGATTCAGAGAGATGTGTAAAATTCCTCAGAAAAAATGTGTTTTAAAAGTGCCTATTCTTCTCCATTAACTATAAAATCCTGGGGTCACTTCCTCAGATATGGACATCAGCCCTTCATATCTTTAAATTAAGTCAAGGAAACTCCACCACAAAGGACAGGGTCATTTGTAGATTCAGAGCACTACAAATCCTTATATTCTTACCTAGGCCTGCTGAGAATACCCTTAAAACTCATTGAAATGTCTTTTTAAATTTTTTTTTTTTCATCATATGCAACAAAGCTGGCAGCATCGAGGCCAGGAAGTGAACCAGAAAGAGCTGCTAGGCAGATGTGCAGGGAGCTGGGGGTTCCCAGGGGCAGATGTGCAGGGCCTGGCCATGCTGGGACTGCACCACCAAGACTCCCAGGAGGAGAAACTTGGCCAGCTTGACCAGCATGGATTTCAGTGGCAATTGGGCACAAAAACTGCTGGGGGCAGGGGGGGAGCTGGTGCCGCTGGGACAGTAGTTTTGCAGCTCACAGTGTAAATGCTGGCATGTTTGGGTACTACGCTTTATTGATACACATTTAATCCTACAGCAGCACCAAATTTACTTGCATATATGAGAAAATGCATAGACAATTGCCACTGTAGTAGACTCTCCATCACCTGGAGCTTTTCCTTGGATGGCAGGATTTGAAAGATCGCTAGTTATGCTCACCAGCAGTCTGCTGGAGACCATGCTCTAACCCAGGTGGCAGAACAAGTACGTCACACATCTAAATACCTCTGTTCTTGCCCATAGGATTAACGGAGATATGTGCAAGGTAGTTTAAGCAAATACAGTGGGCTGTGAGTCGGGGTCAGCATGGAGCAGACACTAAGCTCCTTCTGCCATTGCTGGGAAGATGAGCAAAATGCACACAGCACAGGGCAGGGATGCTTCAGGTTGACACCATGAACCCAGCTAAGAGCAGTGCCTGGAGCCCCAGATCTCATCAGTGCCATCACACACGGTCAGGTCTTGTAATTCCTCCCACAATTGTATCAAACTGAGACATCCTTAAGATTTCCTACATCTGTGGCCTCTTCTAGGATTCATGTCTCTGGTAATGAGAAGAGTTCTATTCTCCAGCCTAAATGTGGTTTTGACCAGTTTATAGCTAATTCTTTCAGTAATAAAAATAAAATAAAGTTACCTAGGAACACAGCAACATGTGTAGATACACACTAGCCTATGGTCATCTTGTTTAAACTTGATTCTCAACTACTAGCCAAGTGAACTCTAATAGGCCTAATTTTGTGCTGATTTATGCTACATGAAGTGCCCTTAGGATACAACGCGGAAGTAATTTTGGCCATGAAATTCATCAGGAAGGTCAAACTCTCTGGATTTGGTTAACTTTCTGAAACACAGTAAATAGCTACCCCGTTTCTTTTTTCTCCTGAAAAGCTTTCAGCTGTCCCTACTGGCAGATTTTAAAAGGTCAACAGCCCTGCTAACACCGTCTCACACATCAAGTAAGTGATTATAATTATTTTGATACCATCAATAAGAGCAGTTTAACTAACTGTACTCTTTTAATGAATTACATATGTTTGGAATATCAGTGCCTTACGGATACACTATCAACTCTGATACTGTAAGCATAACATTTTGGTGATGTGTTGCTAAAATAATTATTAAGATTCTGTAAAACAAAAAAAACTCAAACAAAGTATGAATTTACAACACGGATAACGTGTGCAGTATATGCTCCTGCCTTTGGGAGAAACACGATAGCCTCACAGGAAGTATGAGATGCAACTATCATATTTTATCCATTTATTGTATAGAAGCAAACCGGAGTAATGTGTTTTAATCTACCAGTTTCAGGGATAAGCGATCAGGGCAATGCAAACTGTTTGCCAGAGGTGACTAAACTTTTTCACAATATGCTTTTTTTTTTTTTTTGTCAAAAATGTAAAATTTTTGTCCAAGTAAATTTAACAAACAAGCCATATTTTTCCACATTATTTTCCATAGAAGATTTACCATAAATGTTATTAAAATAAAATTGAATTCTGTGTTAGACATCTAATTGTCTTTGTGAACACAGAGTAGCAGTGGCAGAATCAGGATTTTTATTGGATTTAGAGTTTGCCAGGTTTACAGTCTTTGAATCTACTGTAATTTTATAAAGAAAACTGGTCAAAGATGAGAACTGTTGAGTTCTTAATTCCTTGTGACTGTGAACAACATCTGGCCAACAGACCTGACTATGCCAGTTGTGCAAGAAATTCAGCTTCTTTTTGGAGCTGTGCTTCATCCTTCTGAAAGGCACTGGAATTTCACCACTTCTGTTTTTCTGAGAGTAGAAGATGCATGGGGTAGAAACCTCATTGTCTACAAGAGTTTTGGAATATGTTTGATAATAATTTATATGCCATAATGACATAAAGAACGAGAAGGAAGAATACCAGTATAAGCTGATGCATTCCTCCAAAGCAAAACACATGTTGTCCATTCTAGTTGTTTAGAAGCAAAACTGTACTACTGTTTTCCTGTAAGTTCAAGGAAACTTATGAGACTTCAGTTGCTTTTATGAATGTGAAGTAAACTTATACGGTACTTTTTTTCCCCAGCACAAAACTGATTAATTAATTAATCCTTGCTTGCTTTAAAATCAATGTTGCTAAGGTACCTCCATTGAAGATTTTTTACAAGCTGATATATTGATGTGTGCAGTCAAATTTTCAAGGAGATTCTCAAAAAAACTTACAGTTGTGCCTACACAATTTCACATCTGCTTTTCTGAGTATTATCAATTCCATGAGTAATTAACAGGCCTTTGAAAGCTCACATGAAGATGTTCAACAACACAGGAGACAGGAGAAGCAATACCAGACATGAGTCATTTCTGTGGGAAGTAAGGTCAGAATTGGGTGGTTAACAGATGCTAATATATGATGTGAAAACTTACAGATATCTTATGATGTGTATATATGTAGAGATATATGCATTGCCCGTAATTCAGAAATTATCTTGAGATGGCTTATTGTATAAAATGCATCGTTTGAATATATGAGACCTTATTTGAAGCTGTTACAGTCAATAGAAAGAGTTGGCTTTTGTTCAAACTCTTAAACTATAGAAAAGTCTGTGGGAACTCAGAACAGCTGCAAATTCACATTGACCCACTGTCATATTATCACAGTTATTTAACTGATAATGGTCTTTTCCATAAAACAATTTCTTTGAAGAAACAATGGCTTGTTTTACTGTGATCTTTTCTCCCTGTATACAATTATTGTTAACCAAGTGTTTCTTTTATACTAAGGCTTGTATGGAAAACTGCTTTTCATAAACTGCTATCCCTTATGCATTTGAAAGTCCATTGAGTACATGATGTCTGGAGCCTTTGATCAAGGAATTGAGCGCATCTCCTTTAAATGACAAAAGTTAGCCAATTAACTTCATGTCATGTCTTCAGCAGTAGCTGCTTACATCATGTTTTTATATGGAGCAGAGTGTTACCAATAACTTGTCACAGAAATAGGAGACTGCCTAACAAAGCACTTTTGTCACAAAGTGAGAGCTAAGCATCTACAACCAAAACCTGAGTGTGGCTAACAGATATTAACACAACTAAATGAACAGCCTTGTGTTAAAGTTTAGGTCTTCTTTAAGTTACCCTTGCAGTCATTTTCACATCTCGATAAAAGGGAACGATAATTGGAGAGCAATTCTCAAGACGTGGTTTGTTTATCATGAAAGACTGCTATTCCAACTACTAATCTTTCTGTCCTAGGAAGTGTCTTATTCTCTTTTCTGTGTTGGAAGGCTGCCTAACAAATGTATTTTCCAAGACAATGAAGGAAACAGACCTCTATTCTTTCTTATCAATTTAATCTCTTTCATTCAGCTGACAATGTCCTCTTGTAGGCTAGGTCTCTTTCCACATGAATTGCTAAGTGACAAGTTACTTTTGCTTTTTCCTTGGTTTTTTTGCACCAGAATCCTAAAATGGAATAAAAAGGATTATTGGTATACACATTATTTTTAACCTTAAAAATACAATAAAGAGACAAAGTATTCAGTGCTCTATTATTGTAAAACTTGCATATATTGTTATTGCAGTAATAATTATTCCTGGCTTTTTTTCATTCAATATTTTTCACATTTCTTTTTAAATAAAAACTTACTTAGAGCAGAGTACAGAGAAATCTGGTTTCTGTTGGTTTCTTTGTAACTTCTGAACACTAATTAAGTCAGAAAATTTAAGATTTTGTCACTGAGCTGAATTAATTACAAATCATATACCTCTTTCTGTTTCTGTTTCCCCTTTCATAAGTTACTTAATATTTTGTAAAAAGGTGTTTTTTTAAACCACAATCTTGATGCACGAAAAAGTTGTCAATGTTAAAATACTGTCCAGATAAACCACCTTGGAAACATAAAAATTTGCTGTCTAACTACTGAAAATAAAATGTGGATAAGAATTCTTCATTCTACCTCTTTAACAACCTTACTCTTTTCATCACTAGGAAATGTGAGAAAGAAAACTTGGGGAAAAAAAAAAAAAACCCTAAACCCCCAAAAAAACCCCAAACCAACTATTGCAAGCAACCAACATTTAACATTAGTATAAAAAGACACAAAATTTAAATCCTATTACATAGAAAATATTTAATTATTTTCATAAAGCAAGGCATTTTTCCCCTCTCTGCCCACCAGCCCCCAAAACAAATCCTGATTAAACAAAATGCATAACTTCCATTCTGTGGCAGTGGAAGCTTTTTCTATGTTTTTGAAGTTAATTCAGAAATTACCTGCAGTGAAAAAGACACACCTTCCTCCAACTATAGACACAAAGACTCAGGACAGTCAGCAATTTTGACATTTTTTGTTAGAAATCTTTCCCTGAAAAAGAAATGGTACACTTTAATGCTTACAGAGTGCTTGATGTGCCAGCTTCCTGCACTCCTGGCTGTGTGTTAAGGTGACATTTTGTCTCCTAGACAGTGTGATAACCCTGCAGAGGCACAAGTGCTGAGAAGAACTCACTGAGACTGTCCACACACAGAAGCACTACTTTCTCTGCAGAGATATTTACCTCTGTTATTGTCAGTCCTGGCTGAGACCAGACTTCCAGCAAGTGCCTCTTGCTCTGAGCCTTGGAAAATGGCTGAGGAGAAATGGGGTAGGAGTGGGGTCCTGCAGTGGTTAGGCTGGAATGGGAACCACATTGTCAGTCACTATGAATTCGGCTGATCTAAGTTGCTACCCACAGAAAGGGTCAACTGAATGAAAAGAGGCCAATGAACTGCATACGTGTCCTGTAAATCCTTTTTTTTTTTTTTAGATTGCAATGAGGTATAGGTAATATGCATATAAGAGGTATGATGGTCACCACAGTGAGCTGCTTTGCCTGAGAACCAAGCAACTAACAGAAAGAAATAATGATGCCAAACAGTTGCAGTCCCAGAAGGGAGAGCAGGACTTGTGGATGAGGAGGGAACCCAGGCTGTAACCGTCATGAGTAATATATATTAAAAAAAAAAAACAAAAAAAAAACCCAAAAAAATCACCCCCCCCCAAAAAAAAAACCAGCCAAACAAAAAACATTCAACATTCCCTTTTCTTTCCCTGCCCTGTGTTAAAACCTTTCATGCAGAATACTCTTTCCCTTGCATCAAGATAAAAAAGCTCTGTCCTACACGTACCGGTTACACAACAAAAATGTTTTGATTAAGATGAGAATAAAAAAGTGAAATAGCATAGCATCGTCTTCCAGCAAATGCATGAGGACGGGACGAGCTGCGATCAGCCTCGACCACAGCCTGGGCTCCCCATTTCACTTGATTCTGTTAGGTAACACCAGAAAGCACACAGAGTTCCTATTTACATAAATTAGCTAGCAGTCTGTTGTGAGAAAAGTGAGAAAAGATGAGTAAGGCATTGTGGAGGCTTCCCAACCGATAATTCTGTTTTAATTTTGTATCACAACTTTTCAACAATTTTTTTGGGGGAAAAACAGATTAGAGTAGAGAAGAGAGAAGTCATTTGCTCTCACTTGCCATTTGCTTGCATCAAGACTCTGGGGCATTGCTTGCCTTTTGATTCAGCTGTTCCCTTGGCGCAGGAATACTCTTGAACAAATAGGAAATATAATGAGAAACATGCTTCCTCATGGTATTTCCAATTGGAAATAGCACAAGGAAAAAAATGCTTTATCACTTTATTCCCAAACAGAAATAATCTAAGAAAGCTTGTTCCTCACAACATTCCCCGATTCCTTAAATAGGTGGACACATGTTGGGGGAGCCTTTTTGGTGGGCTTCACTGATGTGGGAAGGAACCGAGCCGTCCTGGTAGCTCACTGTTCCTCTGGAGAAGTAGGTGGTACACCTAAGAAACAACATGAATTCCCATCTAAGACAAATCATACAAAGTGAAATAAGTCTCATGACCCAAGGTCTCAGGGGCTCTACTTCAGAAAATTGTTGTGGTGCCAGCAGATGGAGTGTATTAGAGGCTAGAGCTGAAGAGTCAGAGAGGTAGATTTCCTGCAGCCAGTGTGTCTAAAGCGATGAGTATTGCTGAAAATCAGGGTTGATACTTTTCTCACAAAAGCTTTATTCAGTGTAACTATTGATCTGCTTGGTATAAGAGAAAAGCAGCAGGCTCATAGTATCATAAGGAAAGGAAATGTCTCAAATATATATATTGAAGGTATGCACCAATACAAACCAGCAGGAAAAATCATATCAACCACGTTCATTATTGGAATTAAATTGATGAAAGCACTTGGGAGTCACTCTCGTTTGGGAAGCTATCTGATACTATCCCATTGACTTTGAAACAGGTTATTTTTGTTTTGCTACCGATGTTGTGGAACTGGTTTAGGATCTACATTTTTGAAAATACTGATCTACCGATTGGCTTTATTTGTATCCATTTGCGTTTCTCTTGTCACTGCTTCAACAAAGTCACGATAAAAAGCACCTGGCAGTAAATGTTTGGGGAGGTGTTTGTATACATTCTGCTGGGCAAATCCATTAGGTCTGTTTCCACTGTTTATCCTAAATAATAAGTTTTGCTTGTTCCCACCATTATTTTGAACCCCACCTTTCACTATCTCCCAATTGCCCTGGGACATAGTAGAAATTAAGGAAATTGAGAGGAAGCTGCATGTTTCTCTCTTGTTTGATGGGCCCTTGTAGAACTTAGGGCAGCTCAAAACCCACTTTAGCTCCTTCCACTGCCACAATGCAGACATGGCACAGTTAGGCTCTATCAGACCTCCAGTGTGTTGTCCTGGTAACATATCCTTTCCTTAGGTCACAAGGTTTGTCTTGCTGTCCTTAGCAAAATTAGATTATTTGTTATTAATTAATTGATTGCATTATTTAACCTTCGTATTGTTGTTATTCAAACCTATGCTGCCCAAACTCTTTACATGTATCTTCATTACTACCTTCCAACTTCAGACATATTAAGTTGTCCTTTAACTCAGAAATTTCTAAAAGTCACATCAAGGTTTCTTGGATTCAACATTTAAAAACTAAACAATGCCAAGTTACTGTGAAATCAAGGAGGCCCCAAATCTCTCAGTGAAATCATAAAAATGTCATGCCTATGTATTAAAAGCACACAGAAAGAATGCTCTATAAAACAAATATGTGACAAAACTCTTTATTTAACCTTTTGCATGGATTTAAGAAATTTTGCAGCACTGATTTTGACCAAGAAAGATGGAACAATAAGCTGGGGGAAATAACTTTGTGATAGTAAATGTCTTCTTGTTTGTCAAGGGTTCTGATAAATACCACGCATAATTTTATAAAATTATCAAAATTAGAAATTGCCTATTTAATTTCTTTCCTCCGTGTGAACATACATACAAACTCCACAAAAAATGTAAGCTTCCTCCCTTATTCTTACGTTTCACAGAACTGGTTTCTGTCCCATGGCATTGCCTATTTAAACATGGCTGGAGAGGCAAAGCGCTGCAGGTGCTTTTGGTGGAAAGTTCATGGCCAGGGGTGTCTGCTCTGCTCTAGCTAATCTGTATCATCAGATAACTCTAGAGGGGCTTTATAGTGTGGGTGGCTGGTCAATGAAGGCTTTTTGTAACAGAATCACTTTGCTGGAATGAGTTTGCATTAGCAGCTCCCGCATCACCATGTATTTCATCACCACACCAGTAAAAGAAAGAAGAGGACGTTTCAGGGTTGCTTTAGAGCAGAGGGCTTCGGCAAAACAGAAAGAGGAGTGAAATAAATGAAATTGCTATCTGCTCTGGCCAGTGCTCGTCCATGTAAGATCCTTGGGGATGCTTGTCAGTTGTATGTTAAAGCCTGTCCCTGTTGAACCTTTTGCACCAAGCAAGATGCCTCTGAGTCAGAAGTGCCGGCAGCCCCGCTCAGACATAGCAGGAAAGAAAGGCTGTGTGATTTTTTATCTTGCAATGCTAATGGGTTCCTGCCTTTCAAGCATCTCTGATACACTTTTTAAACAAAATTTCCAGAAAAACTTCTAGAGAAACAGCTTGCCTGCCTAAAGCTCAATTTCTCAGTATCCTGTGTTTGCAAACTGTGCAAACCAAAAGTTTTCTAAAGAATAGCCCTCTTGTAACATGCACTGCGAGTATCAACCAGGCTCTTTTAAAGTCTCAGCAGCCTCACTAGCAGGATGCCCAGCCCTGCTGAACGATCTTCCAGAGCACACAGATGTTTTCAGCTACGCAGATTTATAAGGTTTTGAAAAGCTTATTAGAAGAAGTTAAATAAATGTTACATTTTTACAATCTAGTATGTAATCATACACAAGTGCATTACAATAAACTTGTCCCCCTCCACACCCAATTTCATCATTGGAATGGAAATTGTGGTGTTAGCGCTAGGAGAGAGGGTTGCATCTGCATGCACCAAGAGGAAGAGTTCACATAATGGTTTGTAAGGCATATCAAATTTATTCTGTGAGGTAGATAAAGGTCTTTTAAAGGTCTTACTCCACTTGTGGAATGAATTTCTTATCATGTATAAATTCTGTGTAAAACATTTCTTTTTCCAGGATGTGGTTTGTTTTCTGAAAGGGGAGAGAGAAGCTAAATATTTCCACTCCTGTATAATAGAAAATCCTCTGATTTCAACAAGATCACACCCTGAGCGGTTAGTTAATATTGGAAACCTAAAAAGGTACACTGTTCTGAAAGATCATTTCATTCCAGCAAAGCTTTTCTACCCAGAAACTGAGCGAATAATTTTGCAGGAAAAGAATAGCCAAAGAATAATGGCAATTTTTAGAGGAATGTAAGTGTAATTTTTGGAAGCAAACTTGAAATAAACATTAAAATGTTATAAATCATATTTAAAAAAAAAAAAAACAAAAAACCACAAACAACCCAACACTCAGAAGCTGTTTTGTATTTGTCCATAATCACATCTCCTTTGCTGAAGAATTAAATATTTTTAATTAAATTTCATAGAATAAGCTTATGGAACACAGCAAAGAACACATTTAATTTTTTCCAAGAAAAAGTAAACCAGATAATCTGATAAAACAGCATCAAACTGCTTCCAAGGACAGCTTAGGACATTAGAGTGATTCAGTAATACAAGCCCAAAACACCATGATGTCATGAAGAGGGTTTCCACTGGCTTCAGCAGGCTTCCAGGTGGGCCCACAGTGATTGATGAAACTGCTGACAGGCTTGCTGCTCTATGCCATCACCCATCCTCCCAATGTGAGCTGCATCCCTCACTTTGGGAAGTTCTCCTATGTGTGACCCCCCCTCTATATATGTCCAGAAGGACAAAAAGGTGCTGAAGAAGCCATTCCTAAGTGGTGCGAATGCAGGGAGCACCCCCTCTGTTCTGAGGAAGGGTCTGGGCGTAGCAGAAGCAATTGCTATAAGGCATTTTGTTGGTCGTGGTGTGAAATGAAGGCTGATTCCTAAGGCTTCAGACCTGACTATTTTTAAGTAATTAAATTAGGCAGTTGAACTCTTCACAACCATTAGGAGACACATCCTGCTCTTTGGTTTGTGAGAGTTATTTTCTTCGTGCATGTTCAAGTCCTTCAAGTAGCTGTATATATCATTCTACATTTCCCCTTTTTAAGACAGCAATATCACTGTTCCACACTATTAAAAATGCCACGTTCTACTGCAGGCCAGCAAGTAAAATAATTCTTGCATATAGTTTTCAACATTTTTAAATTGAATTCGGACTATTTGGGAGATAAGGTCACACAGTTATTGTTATCACTATTATTTTTGTTACTTTTTCATATTTATGATGTTCTTTAGCAAAATGTTCCGTTTCAGCCTTCTCTGGTTGAAGAGACATGGCCACAAGTTGTGAGATCACTACTATATTTAGGAATGCACCTGGGTTTGTCATCGACACTGAGCTATTAGCAGATGGCAAAGCAATTGCATGATGACGTGGCCTTGGCAACTTGGGACTTTACCCCCTTCCAACTGGACTATAACAACATCATCTATCTGGCATGAAAATTCCAATCTTTAGGAAATTACAGTTAGCACAGAGCACCAGCAATAGAAATTTTCATCAAAACGGGGATGCTTTGTGTGGCAGCCTTGTCCTCTGATTATCATGCTATTTATCCATTGAGTATTGCATAAAGTTAAGATTTCATGCTTATTTGCCAGGCTTAATTTGAGGGCTGTAGAACCTGAAAGAGATTATCTATATTTCAGGATCTGAACCACTTTCAAATACTTCTCTCCCCAGGTATGAATACCGTGTTATGAAAATAAGCCTTTTTTGTTTGTGGCAGAGTGATATTTTAGCGCTAATCAAGACCATTTCAGATACTTCCAGTCCAGGTGAAAGACACGGGTTTTCAACCTTCACTAATAGACCTACACACCATAAATGTGCCTCCCTATGAGTTGTCCAGCATCCCTAAAAATGCAGAAGAAACCTTTTATGACAGTTCTTAGCAATGCTGCTTTAGGCATTATCGGATGGTTCACACAAATCTGAAGAGAATTGGGCACAACAGGGCTATCCATAGAGCTAGTTCAAACACCAGAAACAGGGTGGCCATGTTAATTTTTTCTGCCTGGGCTAATCAGCCCTGCCAAGGCATCCGTGCATTAGCCTGTATGGAGCACCACACTGACATGACTCCTGGACCCTGCTCTGTGTGCAGCGAGTCGTTCAGAGCCAGGTTGGATTTCCCTCCATTCCATGCCTTGTGCGATGCCAACATACCCACTGGTGCCTTCACATCAGTTTAGTAAGTAGAATTACCTCGGTGTGACTTCCCCCTTGTCCTTACCATACCTGTTCAAGGTAAAAAGAGATCATATGCACACATGATGTCAGCAAATTAGAACACCAAAACTCAAAAAGGATCACTTATCCCTAGTAAATTGGCACACTCAGAATCCCCAAAACCTGGCAAATTGGTAACTTACATTTGATTGGGATGCAAGCTTTCCATTTCATGAAAACTTCTTCAGATCCTCAATAACTGTCTGTTCTAGAAGAGAGTGTATAGCAAGGAAAAGGGCTATTATGAACAAAAATACTTTAATTTCCTAGGAAATAAAAATGATAAAAGCTGCATAGCTCATATGAAAAGGTTTTAGTTCACTGTTGATCTTACTTGTAGTTACAATGAAGTAGGAAGCTATGACAAGAAGAAAAGTCAAAATTGTTCAGACAACCTTGAAATCAGTTGTGCATAGTTGAAATATATTGTACATATTGTTGAAGCATCTGTATCTTCCTTTAAGTAATTCCTACATAAGAATTTTGCAGTTTCCCTTGCAAAAGGACTCACAAAAAAATTCTCATCTTGGTCTAGCAAGAAGTTTCCACTCTTTCTTTATCAAAACAAGTACATAGTATACACTTGCATTGTGATTGATCTGACCAGATGAAATACTCCCCTCCTATGTAATCTTTACAAAATCTGCTTACTAAGCTGATTAAATTACCACCTTTTTCAATTTTTTTTTCCTCTCCAGTTCCTCACTGGAATTGCCAGAAGAGGAGGTGAAGCCAACTTATGGCTTGCTTTGTTCTTGACTCTTGCCTTTTCCCTCAGCTGTGAATTTTTCTTGTCCTCATAGGAAGTTTAAAGTTGTGGTTATTTCTTTTTTTATGTCTTAGGTTAGGTTTATAAGCATGAAGTTCCCATAATTTCCTAATTTCCTCTGCTTTTTGTATTTTTTATCAGTATGACATTAGTTTGATTTCTGTAGTTATTGCTAGATGCCCTTGACTTGGCATGATTTGGAAAAATTGCTTTACCATTTATCATTTGATCTGATGGAGTTTTTAAACCAGAACTGAATGTATGGAAGACTGCTGATAATCTCATCTTCCACTTACAGAACAGTTTTGTGTGCCTCTCCCTCAGTAACCATGCTAAAGGCCAGTTTAGGCAGCCCTGATTAACTCCACTCACTCCTGGTGTGGTGAACTGGATGGGGAATGGATGACCCAGAATGAAAATCACCTAGCAAAAAGGAAAAAAGGTGTATGCTTTTTCTTGTTTCTGGTGGGTTTTTTGGTTTGTTTTGTCTTTTTGTTGGTTTTAGGTGCTTTTTTTTTAAATGGAGATCATTTTTGTGATACATTCCAACAAGCATTTTCTTTTTCTTTCCCACTCTCAAGGCAGTCCTTGCTGGTCAGCTTGCCTTGATACACCCTGAGCCATCCCATCATATATGATCACTGTGCACCACAGCCGAACTAGGATATAGCATATGTGATATTCAGGGGTCTTTTCCGTCAAATGAGGAGTTTGGTACTTAACTCTGGGCTGCACAATATTCAGCACCCAATTAGGGTAGAAGAGATGTGGGTATGGGGGAACGAACAGGTAATGTTAATTAGCTCCCTAATATGAATTATCAATCAAGGGGGTGCTCAAGATGTTGTCTTTATACAAGAACAGGCAGTTTCTGTATGACTGGGATTCAGATGCCAGATGTGCATATTGTAATTTTGCAACCAGGTCAGCCCCTCAGTTATAAGTGACAGACTTGGTCAATTATTTGGAAAAATAAATAGACTTTTGTACAATAGCCTGGTTGTTAGAGCAGCCATCTACGAGGTGGGTAACCTGAGACACATCCTCTGTTTCAAGGCAACTAAACCCACAATTTCTGCAAACCACACCAGGAACTTGAGAAAAGATTCTTGAACTCAAATGGCCTTAAAGGTGGGTCATGCTTCATCCGAGGACGGTGGTGCTCTTGAACATAGCAGAATTCCTTATACTTAATAACTGTTTCTTGAACAAAAGTGTGGGTATCTGCAGCGTCCCAGATCTGATACCAGTTAGGTAGAGGGGGTTTGGAGGTCACTTTCTTAACTGAATTTGCTCAAATTGTTTTGAGCATCTAAGTGCTATTTTGGAGCTCATCTGGCTTCACCGGTAGAAATCCAGGTTTTACCATTAGGCAAAATAACTATAATTCTCTTTATGCTTCACAATGTGCTTACTTTTAACAGCATGGGCTCCTGTATCATTTTGGAGAGTCCCTTAGTGAGAAACATCTAATAGTAGCCCCTGGGCCCAGAGCAAATTCACAAAGATACTCATCAGTCGATCTTCCACACTAGATTTTGCTGTCGGTAAAGAAGCATTTACTCAGCTTGCTTGTCTGCTCTCAGTATATCCACTACTCATGGCACTCAAATAATGAAAACCTGCGTTGCTTTTCTGTTTCGTTGTATATCAAGTGATTTGGGGCAGCTACCTCATAACGGCCCATTGAATTGTTTCATTTGATCTTACCCGAGTCAGAAAGTCCATGTACAATCTGCAGCTATCATTGCCAGCCCTGGAAGACTAGATCTTTTTTAAGTGACCAAACATTGGGGTCCTAAGCCCTTTATTACGAGTTCTACAGAGTGCAGAGCTCATGGAGAATGGTTTGTTCACACAGGCTGATGTCCTGTTTAAAAAAGGCTGATGGACTTCTCTGAAATAAAACCTGTTTGAAACACAGCGAACTCTTAAAAAAAATGCATTATTGAAAAATTCCTCAAAGAATCCGTAGAAGTCTTTGGTACATTGTTCTAGTGGCTGATTACCCTCACTGTCAAAAATATGCACCTAATTTTTAGACTAATTTTGTCAAGATTTAATTTGCAGCTATTGGATCTTATTATACGTTTTTTAGCTCAATTGAAGAGCCATCTTATTATTAAATTTCTGTTTCCCATGTAGGTATTTAAGGACTGTGATTATGTGATCTCTTAATAAATTAAGGAGACCAAGTTTTTTGAACCTTGCACTGCAAGATACATTTTTCAATCTCGTTTTCCAGGCTTTTCCCTAAAACTTTTCCATGGATTTCCTCAATTTTAGAAAGCTTAACTGGGCAAACATTTATATAGTTGTGATATGTTAAAAAAAAACCAACTTCTTTTCTTCTGCTTCTTAAGTTACAACATATGCAAATGAGGTTTTTATTAACCCTGTAAAAGAAAATAAAGCAACCTGAGAGGTCCAGGGCACAGCTCCAACATGAGGCCAATCTTCATAGTCTTTTTTACTCTTGGAAAGGTAGCTCATTCATTATGTGTGGTCTTCATTTTTTGTGTGTGTATGACTATATATTTAGGCATTTCCAAACACACTTTACTTTTCATTTATCTGAACAATTAAGCAATGTACTCTGCTATTTTGTGCCAGTGACCTACTCTATGCAATGTTTACCATTCATTAGGGTTTAGTATTATTGGTTTCTGACATCTAGGCCTTTGTTTGTAATGTTAGAAAGTCTCAGGACACTGTGGATATAAGTCAAATAGCTTATTTCAGCTTACATCTATTGAAATTATTAGTGCTTTCAACCAAACTTCTAAGTACATCAAATCAGTTTGCCAAGATGCATTTTCCACCAAATGTTTGTTGATTAGCATTTACTGTAGTTTAATATTGTTTTAGTGTGCTAATTCCATTTCTGCTGTTCCATAAATTGGTACAAAGTGGAGACCTCCTGAGAATGTGCTGCCTCTTACAGGTCATACAATGTACAGAAAAAGCCCCCAAAAATTATGTATAAGTTTCTTGTAATCTAATATTTTTTTATCTGTGTTTCACCCAGTTATAGGCAGCCCCAGTATAAATGGATAATGGGTAGAAAAGGCTTCCCAGCTCCATGGCTTCAGCAATGGCACGTGATACAGGCAGTTACTCCACAATTACCAGCATTAACGGGATGTTGAACTCCTATGTAGGCCTGTTGATGACTGTTTTTATATCTCATCTCAGTAGTATGTATACCAAACCTGTGTATCTCCCTGTGACAGCCTTTTCCATTCTCTGGGTTGGTCAGCAACATTACTCTGAATCTGCCTATTTTACTCTCAGAAGTTCAATTGCAAAAGACCTCAGTCAGTTCCTTCAGAAGATATGCCATCTTGCTTCTTGTATCCCGAATGAAACACAGCAAGTTCTGGAGACACTGGTATTAAAAAAAAATGTTCTCTGGGCTAGTTTTTAAGCTTGCTGTAATGTCCCCTACCACGTAGACCACTTTCTGTGAGACTGAAGGAAGACTGCAGATCAGTGTCCTTCCTTTCCTATAAACTTCTGCTCCGATTTTGGCTGAACATTTCACCTTTCTGAGTGTTTTTGGACTTGTTCTACAGCCATCCGGTGGTGGTATTGCTAGCAAATAAAGTGAAGGGTATAGTTCAGATAGCTTCCATTTTCTTTCAAATATCTTGGCTTGTCTTTTTCCACTCAGTGGATAGAATGAGTTCTTTTCCTCACGGGTTTTTAGAGCCAAATCTTCCAACCAGAGATTGTACCTGGCACAAACCATCCCTGCACTTTTTATTTCCTCATGGTCTGGCTTATCAAGTCACTAGAAAGAACTCTGTTTCAGTGAGTGATTATCATTTGATCGTGGATCTTATTCTGTCCCATCTCAGGCTATTTTCTGAAGGCATATTTGCCATGGACTGAGGAATATTAGACTGTGGCATGACATAAAAATAGAGATTGAATGGTATTACAGAACATTACTTCTTGTGTAGATTATTACAGAAAGTTGTAGAGATTTAGTTGAAGGACTCCTATTAGTAGCAGTAAAAGCCTCATGGCTAAATGCTTGTGCAAGGATTAGGAAGTTTTCAGATTTATATATTTTATTTAAGGGGCTGTTATGCAGTATCACACAGCAAGGCCCTCTTTTTCTATGGAATAGACATAACGTAGGCAGCATTAGAAGAAATTGCCTCCCTTTTTCCCAATGGAGAGCATTCATGATGTTCTGCAGTGACCACTTTCAGCCAGGGAAAGGTATTCACCTCTTATAATTCAAGGACAGCTAAAAATGGAGAAGATAAACATGGAGAAGCTTCTGCTGGCAAGTCCCTTCCTCTCCCTTTTCTTCAGCAGTGTTTTGAAGTGAGCAGTATGAAAGCTGAGTAGAATGAACATAAAGGTAACCAGGTTATTCCACTTCTCAGAGGAAAAGGCAGGTGCAATGTAGTCTCAAAATGAGATCCTACCGCCACAAAAGATCTGGGATTTAGGGGAGCTTATGCAAAGTAAAGGTCCTGAGATGCTGCTCCATCGGGCTAAAAGCAATTTTTAGTAAAGAGTGGGAGCAAATGCTCTTCCTTCAGGTAAAACTCCACATCCAGCACAGACACCATGTCAGGGACCACAGTGGAAGGAGACAAGGAGGGGCTAGAGGCAGAGTGAGAGAGAAGTTGGTTGTCCTCTGTTTCTGGCACGGTATTTCAGAGAAGTGATTTTGGTGAAGGAGAAGCTCAAGATGCCGTGAACTGTGAAAGAAAGGTGGGAAAATCTGTGTCTTGACAAAAGGGGCAGAAGGGATGATCGGTGGGGTTTGTGAAGTGACGTATGTGGCATGGGAAGCAATGCAAAAGAATGGCACCCATTTTCACGTAGCACAGGGGGCAGTGAAGGGAACTGAACCAAGGGCTGTTGGTGTGTGTGGCGAAGATGCGTTCAGCGTGAATGGAGAGTTCTCACAGAGAAGATATGGGACTGAGTTTAATCAAGAAAGTACACACGAGTGGTATGTAGGTGAGGAGAAGGTACAATAGCGAACCTCCTCATCTGTTTTGCACCTATCAGTCCTTTGATACTTCCTCTGGGACAAACAGCAGTGACAGCTAGTTGCAGCAAAGGTTTTCAAAAAGGTACAAAGTAAAACCAAACCAAACCAGCAATTTAACAATTCATGCCACAAATTAATTTTAAAGAGACATTGTTTTGTTTTGTGATTATGCAAACGATTCACACTGAAAGCCAGAATAAATATGCCAGCATCTATTTCAGAAGAAATACATAAAAATTACCTTTGAGCAATAATTGCTTTATTTAAATTATATTTACTAGGTGTTAAGTTCTAACTGGGGCTTTATAATTTAATTAAATATGAAATCATTTTAATTTTACATTCCCAAAATTAAGGACAGTATTGGGGAAATTGATTAGAAACTAGAAAAGTAAAATGCAATAAAGGCTCAAACATAAAAAGAGAAATTAAAGTGTCATATGAAATCTCATTTTGTCTGATACTGACTCCATTCATTCACAAAGGATGAAGTTTAAGGTGTTGCTAATAAAATGAGCATTTAAAAAGGCTTTAAAATAACGTAGCATTGCAAAATTGTAACAGATTACTAAATTCTAAAAATGCATTTGGCGCACTTAAAAAATACTGCATCTTTTTCTTTTGTTTCTCTTCACAAAAATGGCTGCTGTTCATGTCAACAGAAATACTAAAGAGTAACTCAAGCTTTTATCCTGTAGCTCTGATAACATCTCACTTTGCTTGTAACAATGGCTGCAGCAGTACTCTGCAGTATAAGGAGCAGTTTACTTCATCAAATGCTGTATGATTACATGAGGTGTTAAAATACAGAAATCACTACCAACTGTGCTACCCATCATAACACGTTATCCTCTGATTGGACTTCAAAATAGCTTGAAACACTTTATTTTTAATATAAAGTTTCTGCTGAAGCCACCTGAATGGGTGAAACATAGTATTACAGCTTTTGTGAACATAAACTGTGTTTGAAAACATGTATATTTAATTTGAAGTTCAAAATCTGTGGATTTCCTTTCCTCGGGTTGTGTCAGCCCATGGAACTGACTAAAGTAACTAGAATTTGGCCATACATTTGGCCTTACATAAAACTGAAGAGCATACCACAAAGAACTGTGGTTTCAAGGCTGCACAGTTATGCCACATTCTCACCTTTATGAGGCATGGCTTGCAGCCATGCAGAATGAAGAATGCGTGGAGATCAGGAACCCATGGAAAAATACTTCTAAACCCATAGATCTGGGGCCAGTTGAGCATAAACTTTGACATTTTAATCTGAAACATTGTACTGAAGCAGACTTTAAGTACAGTGGATAACATAATGACTGAAATGTTCTGTGTGATGCCAGATGCTGTTGTTTTCAACACCAATGACAAAATAAAAAGTACAGGCAGTTACCTTCTTTCCTCCCTTCTTTCTTTTTGCACTCTTTCAGTTCTTTCCTTTTCCCTTACTTTTTTGTTATTATTATTATTTTATTTTTTATTTTGATAGTGGAGAAGCAGAGAAAAGGTTGAAACAACAAAATAAACAACACCCGTGAGAAGCACTTTTGATGTGCTCAGAACAGTGGGTCTTGTGGCACCATTGTTTCTGCAAACTCCTCAGATCTGTGGCCTTACGATGGTGCCACTGAAATTACCTGGAACCTGCAGAGGAGCTGACAGTGCAATGATTGCTAATAATATTGATAGCACTATCATGCTTTGCCATGGGACTTACTGCACACAGATAGTATTTCCCCAGCGCCTACCTGCACTGCCCAAGTACGTGCTCTTCTCCCCGTCACCTAGCTCTGTGCTAGTAGGTGTGGGACTCGTGCACGTGCAGGTGTTATACATTAGACAGACCCTTTTTCCAAAAATCTGTCTTTCTTTTTTCTCCCCTCGCCTGGACCCATAGTCATGGCATTAATATAATCACTCTTTTTGTGCAGTGTGATGCAAAGGAATTTCAGGGCCTGGAGTTACTTCTCAACAAGTTAGAAAAGATTTTTTTAAACACTGGTATTTATTTCTCGTAGCACTGAATCATCTTTGTGGTAAGGATAATGTCACACAGTGCCATGAATTATGTCTCAAAATGCATACGAATGCATGTCTCTGGTGGAAGGCCTGTTCGGTTATTAGCATTTAATCAGAGTGGAACTTTGAATGATGATATCAGAGAAGAAGGAAAATCTGCATGAACATGATTTCCAGCCTTGGCCTAGCTCAATAAGAAATGAATAGCTGAACAGAAGGAAATGGTGTCAATGCTTCAGAACAGCTAGGGGTCAGTAAATGTAAAAAAAAGAAAAAAAAAAGAAAACAACAACCAACAAACTGTGCAGTATTTCAGCCAGATGGCTGCAAATCTATTGACTTCAAGACAGATAGCACCCACTGGCAACATGTCATTGCAACAAAGAGAGGAAAACCCCAGCTGTCCCCTGTCCTCCTCCTCCTGAGCTTGAGTTCCACACAGTCCCCTCCTACCTGACAGCCTAGATATGAAGCTTAGCCAGACTTTTACTACTCCCTGGTTTGCATCACTTCCAAGGCTTCCAGCCATTTCATGGCCTAACCAGTCAGGGCAGCTTTTGTAATCCCCTTGGAGGAATGCTGTCATCCTTCGGAATCGTGTTTCACCTTCCCCAGAGTGGAGGGATGCCCAGCAGGAACCACGATGGGCAGCTCTCCACAGCCTCAGAAACTCTGCCCTTAACGTAATCAGGGAGAGCTTCTAACGCCAAGAGGATGCTACTGGGCTTCCTAAGGCTGAGCCACTCTCCCCCACTCGCTGTCCTGTATTTTGGAAACTGGCAATAGCTGGTGCCGCTTACCATGTTTCCAGATAAGTGTTCCAGGAAGAAGTTTCTTTTTGTGTTCCAAAGACAGGCTTTGAGCTAGCAAGGCACATACTGAGTTTTCTCCATCCAGCAATATCAAAATAACTTCAGCTCCTGAGAGCTTCTTATGCCCTAGTCGTTTATAACAATGTCCCTAACGCTACTACGCTGTGTTTGTCTAGCTCCTAAACACAGACGTAAACGGCACGGTGAGCAGAATCGTTTCTCCATTGACATCATCTGGGGATGCAACAGCTTTCACCATAACTGAATTTTATGCAAAACCTATGCTTAAAATGACACTATAAATATTTTCTTTTTTAATACAGTAAATATAAATAAATCAGTCTGAGTCTCTGCAGGAGATGAAAGAGTTATTTCATATTTGGTTTTCTACTTAGGTGCCAGAAGTGCTCTCTTCAACGATGTAGGCTATCTGCCTAAACAGTGGGAGTTACTTTTTGAATTGAGAGAGTACAAAAATGAATTGCCTTTTTGCTAGCCGTTCTGTCATTTAAAAATTATCCAAGGCTACATTCAAGTTTGATACATTCCTATGCCTCATTGCAGTTCTAAATGAATGTTTATGGCTAAGTTATACATCCCTGGATAACAGATTGGGAATGGAAATATTGACCTAATGGTGCAAACTGTGTTTCTCTAACACAGGACAAATTAATGCTCCTGTCTTTTCATATTATTTTTTTTATTTATTTGGTAAGAGCTATATCCCAATTTACTAAATTTTGAGCAACTCAGTCATTCAAATGGAAAGTATTTGCAAAATAGTTCGCCAGTCTCACAGGGGTCAAATCTTGCTCTTTTGAGACTCTTTTGTGTAAGGATGAAGTTTCTTCAGATTTCCGAGTTGTATAGGAAGAGCTGGCAGGAAAGTAAGAATTCCTCTGCATGAAGCATTTAAATTTTTTGAAACTGTTTTTCAGTCCCCAAGAAAATAAAATTGTTTTCTATTAAAAAAAAAAAGAGAAAGTGTGGCACAGGCTAGTCGACGGTGATTAGGGCACCTGTCTCAAATGTGGTAGGTCAAAGTTCAGCTTCCACCCATGGATCAGATGCTGCCCTGGTCTGCCTATAGCAAAGTGTTATTCTGAAATGCTTTTTCTGTTTCAGTCCTGAAATCCCTCCCTGAAGCTGAGATGCTTTCCCCAAGAACGTTTTGACAAACAAATTAATTTCTGTGAAAAACTTTGGTGTCAATGGCAAAAATTTAATTGCAAGAAATCCCAGTACATAGGAGCTGTACAAGAAGCTTAGCTTCTTTGTTAGCTTTCCTTGACCCTGGAGAAGTCTACCTGAAAGATCTGGAAGTCGTGTCCTTATTACTATCCTGTATTCACATGTTAATACATCTCCACCTCCCTGTTTCTCACATATCAACCTTTTTCCAAATACTTTCCTAATTTTGTATTGGAAACATAAAGTAAGACTCCTACAAAACCCTTTAACTCCAGGAACATCAGCCACCACGTCAGTTATGGCCCCAGCTCAGCACTCCAGCTCTATACAGCAAAAGACCAAAGCAATTCTTACTCTTAAATGCTTTGTCGTATTGGGGGCTTTTGAGTCTGACCCTGCAACCCCTATACATACAAGTAGTCCTTGTTGTCCTTACGTAAGTAAGAGTTAAGCGCTTGTGTGTGTAAAGGTTGCAAGGTGAGTCCCTTTGAATACCATTATCCCAAGTATAATAACTGTTTTGCTGAAACTCTTGGGTTATCTTTTAAAAACCAACCCATATTGCTCAATGGAGAATTCTAGAGGAAAAAAAAAAAAGCATTAATGTTGCATTTTGAAAGCAGGCAAAGGTCATATGAATGTTGCCCAAGATTTTTTGATTGAGTAATGTACTTTGGGATAAGTTGCTGTGATTCCTTGGCAGAACAGTGTTTATTGTTTAAGTGAAATTCTTCACAGTTAATAAGATGGTCAGATGCAGGTATTGAAAATATTTGCCCTGCCAAATACCACAAGAGTGAAAACCCTCAAGCTGGTTGAATAATGAAACAGAAATAATTCCAGCAAACTGCTTGACAGCTGGTAGAGAAATTCCCAGAATATTATTTGACTGAAAATGAAAGTGTTTTATTGATTAAAAAACAAACAGAAAAACTTACTATTGACTATTTTCTGAAGAAAATTGCCCAAAAGATTTTGATCATGTTATTTGCTATGGACCGTTTGACTAGAACTTAATTAGAGCGAAACTCTGTGACGGTGGTTCTTTTTTTAAAAGAAGAAGGTACTATAGTTTAGCCAGATACTTCTCTTCATGCATAGTCTATTTTCCATTGGCCATATGATACCAACAGTTTTTAAGCAGATTCTCCAGTGATGTCAACGGAAAATTCTGCTTAGAAAGCTCCAGTTAATTTTTACTGCTTTACAAGCAGAGAGAGTATATGAATCACAGTACTAAAATTGCACTTGGACAATAAAGACCAAAAATTCTGCATGAGTATGTAATGATTCAGGAACAAATGCTGCTTCCAGGAGCATCAGCCTAGTATGGACAAACACGGTTAGTGTAACTGAAAATACAACCCAGCTTTGCTGCAACTGTTTACAAATGATCTTCATGTATCCTAACCCCATATACCCTTCATATATATAACCACCCATGTTCTGTAAGGAGGAAAAAGGCTTTTCTGATATTGGGGCCTCTGGACTTTGCCTGCTGCCAACAATCTGAACTGCGTCTTCACCATAAACGACTAAAGACACACTGACACTTCCACCAAAATCTCAAGCAAAAATTGTGCTAAAATTCTGTATTAAATTATGCACAAAAATACATCAATGTCTTCATTATTTCCATGAATCTCAGAGAGTGAACATGACAATAAATAATTATTTTCTTATCACGGAACACGAATAAGTATCTCAGAGAACCTAAATCCAAATCCGATTTACATTTGGAAGAACTTAGCAACAACAGCAGCAGAAGTCTTGCAAAGTAAATGTGCCCAGCCAACAGTGAATAATGCTTTACCCCAACAACCAGCCCTGTGTTTCCAGTAAAATCAGCAACTGGACCCTCACACAAAGCCTGAACACACTGTTTACAACTTGGCGCGGGGGGCGGGGGGGGAGGGGGGTGAAGAAGACATTTAGTATAAACTAGTTCTGAGGATAAACTGTCTATACTTTGAAACACTGAGGGGGGTGGGTGGGGGTGTTAATTAAACCTGTGTCGTTGTGTGTGCCCTGAAAAAAAAAAAAATTATAAAGAGGGAAAAATATTAGCTGTAGCGTGGTTACGATTCAGATCAGTGCTCTACACTTGAGCCCTGTCGTGGTTCAGCCTACCTAACCACTGAACGTGGCTAAGATGCTCGGGGCTTGCAAACCCACCCGCTCCCAGGCACGACTGTAAGTACCGTCCGGAGGGCTGCTGGAGCTGCAGCCAGCTTAATTGTGCGCAGCATCTGGGAAGCCTCAGCTGATTTCTACTGAGACGCTGATGTTCGTTCGTGGTGCTGGGAAATCAAGTCGTTAAAACGGAAAGCAAAAGCAGGGGCAAACCCTGACGGTTTTCCGCAGGCGAGCAGCCCCCGGGGATGAAAGGCTGAGGGAGGACGCCGGGGCTGGCGCAAAGTTTTATCTCAAGAGGCTCTGCGGAACCGCGGCTGCGTGTTCTGCTGGCCGCCCCCCGAGAGAGCGGCCAAACCCGGGGGGAGCTGGCCCGCGCGTGGCCACCCGGGCGCTGCTCGCCCCCTCCGCAGAGAGGCTTTGGGCGCAGAGCCGCCCGGCCCCCGCCCGCACCCCGCCGCGCAAGCTCCGCGCTTGCGGGGCCCCGCCGGCTCCTGCCGGGGGAAGCCGTGCGCAGGGCGGCCGCCCAGCCGCCGGCCCGGGCCGTTGGCAGCGGCGCCGTGCCCGGCAGCCGCCGG